>NC_073272.2:51782651-52085681 GCF_029289425.2 Pan paniscus | reverse complement strand
GCCCAGGTTTCTTTTCTGCTGTGCTTTATTATCTCCTGGGGTGGATACCCGCCTGCCTGCTCTCGAGTTGCTTCCCCAGACCCAGAGTTTGGCAGTGCTTTCCTGGCAGAACAGTCAACCTTCCTGTTACCTCAAACCAGGTAGGGGACTCAGAGAAGCCAGACGCAACCCCTTGCAGAGGAGCATACACCTACCCTTGAAAAGCAGACTGTTTCACCTCTCTCATACCAATTAGTGAATGATGGGATACGCATCAAGGGGAAGAGTGCTGAGAGAATCCTCTCAGGAAGTGAACTGAAAAGGAAACCAACAAGGGTTGAGCATGTTTTCCAAATGACAGGATTCCGTTTTGTGGGGAGTCATCCCAGAGCTGGAAAAGATGTCAGAACTATGAGAGAAGGTAAGCAAGAGAGTGAGTCAAGTGTTTTCACCATGGGTTCAAATGGTTGTAGGCAGAACTACCTTAGACCACACTCCAGCTTTAATCTCTTGCTTAAATTTTGCTTTATACTCCTTTCAGAAAGTTTCTATTTTTAATTAATTTTGGGGTACGTAATAGGTGTTTATGTGTTACATGAGATGTTTTGATACAGGCATGCAATGTGAAATAATCACATCATGGAGAATGGGGTAGCTATCCTTTCAAGCATTTATCCTTTGAGTTACAAATAATCCAGTTACACTCTTTTAGTTATTTTAACATTTACAATGAAATTACTATTTACTATAGTCTCCGTGTTGTAGAAGGATGGTTACCAGAGGCTGTGAAGGGTAATCTTTCTAATTTTTCTTGTTTGCAAAGGGGAGTTTGAAAACCAAAACTCAATTGAATGTCAGGGAGTCAGTTGAAACATATGAACGCTATATACCCACCATAATATAAGGTCGTGGCCCAGGCTGCAATTTTCAAGAAACAAAAAGTGCTCAGCAATCAAGCTGAAGCTGACACAAAAGAATTTCCATAGTTGAGACCCTACAGATCCCACAGGGGAGAGGAACAAGTAGCACTTAATTGAGAGTTCCCTACTCAATATAGCTCTCATTAGGTGGTCAGCAATTGAAGTGTAATTTCAACAATAACCACCCTGGGAGGTAGGTGCTATTATTCTCACCATTAAACAAATAAGGAAACAGGTTTCAGAGAGGTGAAGTGACTTGCCCAAGGTCACACTGTCACTAAATGGCAGAACCAGGATATGATCTAGTGCCTTGCACATAGTACGATTTCAGTTCATGCATATTGGAATGCATACATCAATGAAAGGTCTGTGGGACAATAAAAATCCAAATTTTTTACTTGTTTTTGTGTGTTTCTGACATTTTATAACAGAATGTTTTAAATTTACAGAAAAGCTGAATTTTACATTAAACACTTATATATACCCATCACCTAGATTCTACTAATCTATTCCTGCTATACTTGTTTCATATCTATTCATGTATTGATTTTCTCTATTCACTCATCAATATTATTTTCTGATACATTTCCAAGTAAATTGAGGACATCAGTGCAGGTCCCCCTAAAATTTCAGCACGTGTATTATTTACTAGAGTTCAATGTTTGTTTACAGGTGTTCTTTTCCTTTTGAGGTAAAATTTACAGACAATGAAATACAAAATCTGACGTGGGTGAGTTTTGACATCCCATGCACTTGTGTATCCAAAATCTCTATTAATGTATAGAACACTACCATCACCCCAGAAATTCCCCTCATGTGTGTTGGTTTTAACCATGCTGTGTAACTTCCTTACCTGAACCAGCATCTCTGTTGGTGGTTAGAAGTCAATGATTCTAACTGGGAGGCTGTGTTGAGATCTCTTTTCTTTCCTTGACTGATGCTTTGGGAGAAAACCAGGTGGCATACAATAAGATTTGGTCCTCAGTGCACTTCACTTTGATAAGTTTCACCTGGAAGCATTTCTTTTCCTTTTCAGCAAATGTTTGTGAAAGGTTGCCCATTGATTGCAGCAGTTAACTTTGTCAGTTTAAACTGAGGTGAAACAATGACTATTTGTTGTAATTTATTTTAATTTAATGTTACTAAGGTATAAGGGCTAGCATTAAGTGGTGGTTCTTTACAGCAGGGACTCTTTCATCTGTGTTTGTTTAAAATTAAAAATAAGGCTGGTAAACATAAAATGTTCCTGGCTTGGTCCTAGAGTGAGCTCTAGTCAGTTCCTTGAGACTTAGATCAAGGCTAAGGG
Organism: Pan paniscus; assembly: GCF_029289425.2. Taxonomy (NCBI): domain Eukaryota; kingdom Metazoa; phylum Chordata; class Mammalia; order Primates; family Hominidae; genus Pan; species Pan paniscus. The sequence goes on along the minus strand of NC_073272.2, from coordinate 52,083,476 downwards.
CGAAAACAGTCACAGAATACTCAAAGGAGTGTGTGTGCCTGAGTAGGATTTAGATGAAAAACCCAAAGGGACTTTGGCTTATTTGAAAGAATCTTATCAAAGCAGACAGGCTGAGTTACCTTTGAAACCCAGGCTTCAAGGAATTGGGTGTGTAGTAAGATTCAGACTATTCCATGACCCAGGAATTGTGAGATATTTTTTATTTATTTTTTATATGTGTATACATTTTTAAAAATAATTTCAACTTTTTAGATTCAGGAGGTACATGTGCAGGTTTGTTACGTGGGTGTATTTCGTGATGCTGACGTTCAGGGTACAATTGATCCCGTCACCTAGGTACTAAGCATAGTACCCAATAGTTAGTTTTTCAACCCTCGTCCCTCTCCCTCTCCCCTCTGGTAGTCCCCAGTGTTTATTACTGCCATTTTTATGTCCATGAGTACCTATTGTTTAGCTCCCAACTTATAAGTGAGAATATGTGGTATTTGGTTTTCTGTTCCTGCATTAATTTGCTTAGGATAATGACTTCCAGCTGCATCCATGTTGCTACAAAGGACATGATCTCATTCTTTTTGTGGCTGCGTAGTATTCCATGGTATATATGTATCACCTTTTCTTTATCTGACCCACCATTGATGGACACTTAGGTGGTTTCCATGTCGTAGCTATTGTGAATAGTGCTGCAGTGAACATACAAGTGTGTCTTTTTGGTAGATCAATTTATTTTCTTTTGGATACTCAGTAGTAGGATTTCTGGGTCGAATGGTAGTTTTAAGTTGTTTGAGAAATCTGTGAGAGTTATTATAGGCTAAATTAGCAGAGATACTGATGGGCTAGTGCCTGCCCCTACCAAACATGCCTGTGACTTTGATTCTTTTGGTTAATATTATTGTTGCTGGTTGGCAATGTGAGCATCACCAGGAGGACTTCTAATTCAGAGATTTTTACACTGTAGCATTCGTCAGCATCACCTGGAGGGATTAAAACACAGATTACTGGCCTCACCCACAGAGTCTGTGATTCATTTGACCTAGGGTGAGTCCTGAATTTCTAACAAGCTCCCAGGAGATGCTGATGCTACTGGTCCAGGTACCACACTTTGAGAACCACTGCTCTGAGGACTGAATGAATGAATGTATAAATAGGATCCCTTGTGCCAGACACATTTCTTCCCCTCTATAAATATGGCATTATTTATGATTCAGTGAGGACAGGCATGTCCCTTAGCTCCAGCTACATTTTAGAGTGAAGAGATTCTAGGAAAGACACATAGACTACTCCTTTTCTCCAACCTGCACAGCAGGAATTTCAGTTTGTACTGGACTTATTATGACCCTATCTTTTCACAGTCCTAACTGATCTTGCTGCATACAGGGAAAGAATCTAGGCCCCCAACCACATGGCATAGTTTTAATTAACTCCCTTCTGTGTTGGGACCCTCAGAAGAGATAATATGTGGCTATGGAGACCATACACCCAGATTTCCTGGGACAGCTCTGATTTCACATATTCTATCCTTTTGTCCTCATAAATATAATTGTCAGACCATGTTCTGCTTTTGGGTTCAGAAAATATTGTTCCCATATGCATGGCCTAGGGGCCCTGTGGAGCCAAAAGCAAGTCTTCGCTTGCTTTCTTGGGATTGTGGGGGCCAGGGCAAAAGCTTGGCTCATTGTGAGGGATAGAAAGTTGGGGAGAATCTAAATGTTTAAGATCACCAGCAAGCTTCTCGTTGCCTCTTTCTTTTCAAGTGTCCCAGTGACCGTGTTACAGATCCCAGAATGTTGCAAATAAGAGATTCTGAGTGCTGAAAGGGACTAAATTGGACCTCTGGCTGCCTCTCTTTCCTCCGTCCCCCACCCCTCTGGAAGGACCACACAGAAATAGCAGAGAAGAGCCACTCTAAAGAAGGAAATTCCACAACCTTCATTGACTGACCACTCAGTCTAACATTTACCTATTTTGCCTGGCAGGAAGTTCTTCCTTCTTGCTAATATCAGTCCTTCTCATTGCAATGTCAGTTTCTTTTCCTTTGCTCTGCTTTCAATCAAAATTGAGAACAGCTGGTCCTTCCCTCTAAATTTTTTTATGTGCTTAGAAGTCATATTAAACCATTCTTCCTGGGTCCAGGTTTAACCATCCTTGGAGCTCCTTTATCCTTCCTGCATGTATCTGACTTGCCAACCATTTAATCATTTTGCCATAGGAAAGCAGCTTAGGCAGCCTGGGCGAACAGTACAGCAAAGCCTAAAGCTTTATGGCTTGTGCTAATGGGCATGCTAAATGTTTAGTAGAGACTATTTTTGAGCACGCAATTGTGAACAATTTAAAGTGGACTGTACATGGAACCCATTTCCTCTCCTGGCTCCCCCAACAGGGCCTCCCCTTAGCAGCTGAAATGAGTTAGTGGCAATCAGCGCAAAGTAGGAATCCTGTGGTTTCTGCCCTTCCCTCCTGCTGCTTCTATGGCAGCTAGTCTCTTAAAATGAGCATTCTCTCTAGAATAGCCAGTAAATGTGACATTGGAATCAGTTGGACAAAGGGTCTAGGAGTCACTTTAGCTAAATAGCAGGAGGTGCTAGTGCTGAAGCACCACTGGAGGTTTTAGGAGAGGTTGAGGGGACAGGGTTGAACAGCGATTGATGAAAGAGTTTGGACCCAGAATATTTGCTATCCACAGAACGGTTGTACCTCAGAGTTGTACATGCCTTTTTTGCAAGTTTGTAGAGGACGTTTCTGGCCTTTGTTCACTTGGCCTTTGTCCACTGTCTCAACTATGCAAAAGTGATGCCAGGAATCTGTGGCAGAATCCCAGCTTCAGGGCCAGTTGGGTTCCTAAAAGAGAGGAGGGTAACTTGCCATGCATGGGATTCTTCTGTCAGGCAGGCTACCTGCCTTTGATGGGATATGTTCTTTGATTACTCAAGTGATTTGGGAGGGCTGCTGCCTTAAGTTGGCCTGCAGGGTGGGTCCAGGGCCCATGTTAGGGTGAATTGGATATATCTGATGGCACTGCAGAGAAAAGGGATATTGTCCTGTTCTCATCTTCTGACTGTTGGCTCCTCTGTTTTAATCAAACCTTAAAAGCTCTTCTCTTTATAAGCACCAGCCAGGCAGTTTGTCTCAGCAAAGCTACAGGAGCACTTAATATATGCAGCCATAAAGAAGAAGGAAGAGAAAGAGACGGAGAAAAAAAAAAACCCTTTGGCATTTGTATGAGAGTGTCACTGAAGGCTTCATCACAGATACACTCAAGACTTAGAAACTGAAATTGTCTTGGGGTGGGGGTGGGGAGAGCAGTTTGATTGAAGCATTAGCTGCCTTGGCCCTGAGCCAAGGCAAATTGCCAGAGAACCATTAAACTCTGTGTAATTCCATATAACTCACAGCAGCCACAGGTAATCTGAATCAGACCTGACAAAACTTCACTATCACTTATTGTCCATTAGCACTGAATGCATGCTACAGATATTAAACTTTTTAAAGCCATATCATGGTGGCCATATTTTCTAAATCCCAATCAGAAAACCTGGCTTGACAAAGGATTTATTTTCTGACTTGTGAATTTGTTTATATGAAAAGCCTCACAAAAGGTATAATCACTAACTCACAGAGGTATAAAATACTAAACCCACTGAACAAATGGTTTTTAAGGAAAGAACTATAGTCGCATGAAATTGGGTCAGGGCAAACTCATTTGGACATTGATGAGGGTTCCCCCCACCCCACACATACTTTTTGGGGGTCTGAGGGCACTGGTTAACGAAGCACTAAATCAAATTAGAATCTGGTTTATGCCCATCATCTGGATTTGCTCTTAAATTTTTCAGGGATGGTGAACTGAAAGAGCCTGTTGTAATGTCTGTACACACGAAGGTGGAGTCGATGTTACTTTGAATTCCCAGATGGTGGGAGTAGTTAAATATCCCACTGTTCATGGTCTGTTTGTGAGGGCTTGTGTGTGTTTTAAATTAACTTCCTAAGGCAGAGAATGTTAAAAACTGAGGAGAATCATATCTGGATACAAGTTATTATTGCCATACACCTCAGTTTCCTTAAAGACTCCATTCCTTCCACTAAATTGAGAGTCTAACATTCACCCTGGGGCACCTCGTGACAAATGGGATATTTAGCTCAAAGGATAATTATTCTGGAATACTCTGAGCCAATAATAATGCTTTTTACAAAGTTTAAAGTGTCTCTTTAGCAAGAACTCTTTGTATTGCTAGTTAAGGATCATGAATAGCAATATACCCGTGAAATCCAAAAGGTTTTGTCACAACCTTGCAGAAGAAAGTATCTTAAACCTAATAGATGCTCTATCCCGGGCAAGTCATATAATATCCCTGAACCTCAGTTACATGAAAAACAAAGTGAAAATATTGTTACTTCTCCAGAATCAGTCAAATGAATAGGGTGATATCCTGAGATCCCTTTTAATTCTAATTTCAACAAATATTTGTTGAGCAACTACAATGTGTTCAATACAGACATTTATTTTCCTAGGTGCCAGTGACAGAGCTGTATAAAGGCACTGACTATCTCCCACACTATAATGTATCTTGACAGCAAGTAAACATACATAGAAATAAGTGAGATCATGTAAGATGGTGGTAAATTCTATGAAGACAATAAGACAGGTAATGTGATAGAGAGTGATGAGATGTGGGTAGAGAAGAGAAGGAACATTCTTTATGTGGTTGGTCAGGAAAGGCCTCTCTGAGGAGGCAAGATCTGAGCTGACACCTGAATGATAAAAGGAGGTATATAGGATCTAGAAGAAGAATGTTCTCAACAGATAGAATAGTAAGTACAAAGATCTTGAGATAGGGATGGGCTTGACCTCTCTGAAGAACAGAAAGTTTGGTATGACGTGTGTGTGTGTGTGTGTGTGTGTAGAGGATGAGAGGTTGTGGGAAATAAGGTCAAAAAGGCATGCATGGCCAGATCATGTAGAGCTTCTGATCTGCTGCTGTTTACATTGTAAAAATCATTCTTTGGTCTGTCTGATTTAATTAATGAATGTTAGTACCAGATGTTAATGACAGGAGGGCTTGAAGTTTGCCCATAGGAAACCCAAGGAGAGGGTCTAGGTGTGGAGTAGGGGGGCAGAAGGGGAAGATGAAGTAGAAAAGGCGAGCTCAAATGCCTTGTTGGCAGGGCAGGGAGAGGTGGGAGTGGAAAAGATAATGTGTAGGGAGGGTTGGAAAAAGTTTGAGGGAGGAGGAAAAGCACCAGAGTGACCTCGGCTGTGAGGAACACCGTCAGTGCCAAGGTTGTGGAGTCTGCTATCAGAGGGGGTCAACCTTTATAGGAGAAGGGACAGGACTGTACTCTTGTTTAAAGTTAGAAGAGTGAGAATGAGCAGGAACTGAAGCTAAAAATCTGGTCCTCTTTTTTTATCCAGCCTTAACTTAAAAAGCAGGTCTGATATCAGAGAGAATGGCGTTCACATTGCTTGCCTTATTTATTTTCCAGGTCTTGAACTCAAATGCCTATCACTTCCTCCTGCATTTTCTTCTCAACCTAATCCTGTCATTGCAAAAGGAAATAATCTCTGATGCAAGAGTCCCTTCCCGCCACTAACACATAAGCAATTGAGTGCATTTTTTTTCCTTTTTTTCAGTTGTGGAAACTCAGTTTTGTTTTATGTTATTTGGCACGTTTTGTTGAGTAGGAAAGAGATGGTGTGTCATTTCTCAGTCATGATGTGAACAGGACAGTAGCTTGGAACAGACTGTGTGATGGCTCACTTATTCCCAGATTTGTAGCACTATGTGAAAGCAGCAGCAAGTGTGCTGATTTAATATAAAATGGGATCTATCCTAGGCTCAGTAAAGGATGTTATTATTATTGCTTTTGCAACATACATGTATGCCTTGGTAGGTTATTTATTTGGGAGCTGTTTGCTTTGGTAGCAGTTATTCATAAGGGTAAGAGGAAGTTAAATCTCTTTTCTCCTCCTCCATCTCCCACTGGTCAGAGGTCTAAGTGGAGACCAGAGATTAAAATTACTGCCAAGGAAAGGGGGCCTGGGCAGGGTCAAATAATGTTCTGGGAGTGGCATGCAGGTGCCCACCTCCGGGAAATAGAAAACAAACCCCCTCTCCCTTCGTCCACATCTGCTGGAGGGTATACAGGCTCCTAGTAAGCTGGACAAGTGGTTTTCAGGCAGCAAAGCAGGCCTAGTAGTTTCCAGAGGCAGCCTTTTGTCCCTACCCCAAAGGGTGTTTAGTCCCTGGGTCCTTTTCCAGTCAGAAATGACTAATGTTGGCTATGTGTACTCTTTAGAAACTGTCTTTGGCTTTTTGCATAATGGATTATAAATAAATGGCTTTAGAGAACCAGCAGTGAGTTATTGAGTGAACCTGGCTTTGGGATGGTTCAGATTCCAGATAGTTAATCACATCCTCTTGGGCTGGAAGACTGTATCTAACTCATTCACATTCAGTAGGCAAGTTAAAAAGGCATTTTTGATCAACTTGAAAAATAGTTTTCACATCAACAATGGCTTGTTACTGAAGAAATAAAGATTATATTAATCCAAGTAGAATTATTCCCATCACTCTCTAACAGTCTGGTGGAATTTAACACACCTCTTGTTTTAATTTGGCCATTTCTTACAAGTATTAATGCACAGTTTGAAAATGACAATGAATTGATATGTCCTCTTTATAGTGTTTTTATATTAGGCGGTAGGTAAAAGACTGTTGGTCTTTTCAGCCTCCTAAGGCTCACCTGCTAGATTTGTACACAGTGCTCTCTTAATGCTGGAGGACATTATGGACTTTCTGGTTTGTCCTAGACTATTTTAATGCTATACAAGGGTAAACTCTGTTGCTGACAACTGCTTCTGGAAATCACGAGCAAATTCGCTTGCACTCTACCATATTCATTCCTCTGGTTTGTTCCACTCTGGTTCTCCCTGAACTCTCTCCACCACATCAGCTTTGCAAGGTTCTCTGATCATTTGTATCACTGAAATTCATATCTTATTAGACAGTCGAGAAACATAGGCAATCTAACAAAGAGACTGCATTAGTCCATTCTCACACTGCTATAAAGATACTACCTGAGACTGGGTAATGTATAAACAAAAAAGGTTTAATTGACTCACAGTTCCACATGGCTGGCTGGGGAGGCCTCAGGAAACTTACAATCATGGCAGAAGGTGAAGTGGAAGCAAGGCACGTCTTACATGGCATCAGGTGAGAGAGAGAGAGCGTGAAGAAGTGCCACACTTAAAACCATCAGCTCTCATGAGAATTCCCTCACTATCACAAGAACAGCATTGGGAAAACTGCCCCCATAATCCAATCACCTCCCACCAGGTCACTCCCTCCACATGTGGGGATTACAATTCAACATGAGATTTGGGTGGGAACACAGAGCCTAACCATATCAGGGACAGTAATGGTGCCTGAGGAAAGGCTAGTTGCCTGTGTGACAACAGCCTGATGAAGTTCAGCTTCTAGGAGTAGGTGTCACGAACTCTGGGGACTGTAAGAAAGAAACATATCTGAGATTGACATGAACTCTGGGGACCATAAGAAAGAAACATATCTGAGATTGACAAGAGGAGTAGCAGTAGATGGCTCCAACATTGGATAAGGAATTGATTCTATTTTTATAATATGTCAAGACAAAAACTGGCTGGAGATTAAAAATGGAATCAAATCATTAAGACTTTTCACCTGTACCTGTCAACTGGTAAAATAAAGTGTTGGTCTTTATTTTCATTTTTTACTGAAATCCTCTACCTTCTAAGAGGTAGGGAGGATGAATACTATCTCAAAGCAGACAGGAACAATGGGTAGATTCATAGATTATAGCCCTATTGTGAAGGCTAACGTTTTAAGAGAAATGTTTTGCCTTGATTAAAACTATGAGTATGTGAAAATGATGCTGGAGTCTTGGTGCCTACCTCAGAAATATAAGCTGAATAGTCTAGAATTAAAGACTAAAGAATAAAGAATAAACCATCAGGTCTCGTGAGAATTCCCTCACTATCACAAGAACAGCATTGGGGAAACTGCCCCCATAATCTACCCTCTTTTTCCTTGTTGGTATCTCTTAGAATCTGATCTAATTATTCCTTTAATTCTTTCTTAAATTAAGGAATAATTTACATATAGTAAAATGCACAAATCTTAATGAATGTTTAGTTATGTATATTCCCATATGATCTGCAGCCAGATAACTATGTAGAACATTTCTAGCACCCCCCAAAAATTATGCTCATCTGCCTTTACAATCAGTAGTACAGAGTTAACCATTTTTTCAAATTATCACCTCTCTTCTTTACCTTCATATAAAATGAAATCATACAGTATGTGTTGTTTTTGTCTGGTCTCTTTCATGCAACATAATCTTTTAGACATTCATTTTATTACATATATTGTTTTTTTTTGACTGCTGTATAGCATGTCATTTTTTGTATGTGTATGTTTTGAAGGACATTTGGGTTGTTCCTACTTTCTATTATTAATAAAGCTGCTGCAAACAATCAAATCTTTTTATGGACATGTGCACTTATTTCTCTTCGGAGTCTCTAAGTATGGAATTGCTGGATCTGAGAGTAGGCATACAGATTTCCAAAATGGTTGTACAGCTTTATACTCCTGCCAGCAACGTAGAGAGATCAAATTGCTGTACATTCTCACCAATACTTAAGTCTTTTTAATTTTAGCCATTCTGGTGGATATGTAGTGACATTTTACTATAATTTTAAATCACATTTCCCTAATGAAGAATTATATTGAGCACCTTTTCAGATGCTTATTGGGTATTTGGCTATCTTTTTTAGTGAAGTGCTTGTTCAAGCCTTGCCAATTGTTAATTGGCTATTTGCCTTTTTCTTATTGATTTGTAGTTCTTTTAATATTCTGGATATAAGTCATTTGTCAGGTAATATGTATTATGAATATTTTCCCAGTCTGTGGCTTGTCTATTCCCTTTTTTAGAGCTGAAGATTTTTTTTTATTTTGATGAACTCCAATGTATCACTCTTTCCTTTATGATTACTACCTTTTGCATCCTGCTTAAAAAATTTTTGCCCACCTCAAGTTCACAAAGATATGCTCCATGTTTTTCTCTAAAAGCCTTATGATTTTAGTCCTCTCATTGGGTCTGTAATCCAGCTAACATTTTTAGTAAAAATGTACATCAGTAAAAATGTTTTGAGTATGTGTCCCCAGTATACACAATTTTATTTATGGATGATCTAATTTATTATCACCAATATTATATATTAATAAAGCTTGACTTTTAAATTTTTTTAGATATATAAACAGAAGTTCCAGTGGATCATCTTGTACACAGCCTGGGATATATGTACCCCATTCTGAACACTATTGTTCTATACCACCAAAGACTAACATTTGTCACAAACACTGATAGCATTAATGTCAGAAGAACACTTCAGTGTAAACAAATGGCTAGAGTTGACAGAGCCCCAGTGAGCATATCTGCTAGCAATGTAAGAAACCCTCAGTTTACTCTTGTGCCGTCACGTTTGTCTCCCCTTACCAGACTTATGGAGACAGCAGGACGATCTGACTTGGTAGGAGCAAAGACAAATTTGCCTTTGGTTGCTGACATAGGGGACAGTGCTCTTGAGTCTTCCTCCCCTGTCCTCACCACCAAATTCCTAGAGCTGATGGCACTGGGCTGAGTTTTGGCAAAGATGCTTAGAATTTGACTGGAGCTAATCCCCAGGGAAATTTAATGATTTGGAGCTTAGACGGCCTTTGTTGTGAGGATTAGTAAACTAGATGGTGATTAAGCAGCTGGGGAGGAAGAAGCTGTCTGTTGGGCTAGGTCATGCTGTGGGGCACAGCGCATAGTTCCGTTGGCTCAAGGTCAGGGGAGCCCTTGGGCCTGATTCACAGAGCTTTATACTCTGGGGCAGCTCCTTGTAGGATTTGGGCATCTGCTTATTAGCTGGTAGAGGGAAAGAATGGCTTCTCCCTTGGTGTACACCTCTTCCCTCTGTCCACATATAGGGATTACTCCTTTGAATCAGGTCTACTTACATCTTTTTAATTGGTTATTGTTTTTCAATTCTCATTGAAAAGTTTTTGTTGTCTGTTTTTCCTTTTGGAAAACTGGTGTAAAGTACGGAAGATGAAATTAGGAACAGAGTTTCTTGGTTTTCTAATCTAGACTGCTTCGGAAATTTGAGAGCGGTTTTTAAGGGAAGAAGTTGCTGAAAGAGACAAGTTAGGTATTGAAAGCCATGGCAAGAAGACTGCCGAGGTTTGAAAGCCTGTATCTCCCATGTCCAGGGAACCCTGATTAATTTCTCCTAGCATGATCAGATTCTAAGAGATACCAACAAGGAAAAAGAGGGTAGATTAGAAACAGCCCCCAACCTGTGGTTTGCTTAAGATTTCAAACTAAGTTTCAGAATGAGCAAGCACTTTATTCATTCTTTGATGCTCCTACTTCTTAATAGTTAAACTTCCCAAAGCCAGCTTAACCCTAGCTCTACATTTTTCTATTCGTTTCCCAGAAAAGGCCAAATTGATGAACGGATGCCTGGAGTGTTAGTAAAAACTTGAAAATCTTTCTAAGATGCTAAAAAGATATTCAAAAGGTATATTCTTTCTTTAAATAACTGGACTACAGTATTCTGAGTGGATCTTTTCTGTCTATTTGCAAAAACAATAAAACAAAAACAAACAAACACATCAATTTAAACAATTATGTTGTTTGCCTTCATTAGATGATAGACAAGCTGGTGGAGGTAGCAGTATGGGCTGGTAATTTGGCCAGAAGCTCTTGGAACTGACCAAGAAAGTTTCAGTTGATGCCCATTTTTTCCAATAAATTTCCTGTAGCAGGCAGAGGTATTCACAATCATGTCACTGATTTTTAATGCTGCTCTTACACTACTGTAATAGGTGTTCAGTACCTGTCAGTTATTGCTGCAGATGGTGTTTCTCCTCTGAATGCATTTTTAAATTATAAACCTGATTTAATAATTCTTCTATTCCCTTTTTCATCTCCTAAATGTATTCAAAGACCCAAGCAAGTATCTGTTAGTATCTGACTAAATAAAAGCTACTAGAAAGCCAGCAAGTGCCGTTAAGTCAATTGTTGTTTGCCTTTACTCTCAAGGGGCCAACTTGTCACTTTGTTGACAGCTATCAGAGTACTTCATGCTTCATTGAAGACCCATCAAAAATTTCCAAATTGCTAGCTCATTAGCACAAAATAGGGCTTCAGGAATCTCTTTCTCTCAGTGTCCTGACTGGGCCTTATTAAGTGTTCCAACCTTGGTGGACCACTCTGAAACAGTGGATAAAGACCAGGGGAATTGAGAGATGGATGTTAATTAGTCAATTTTGAAGGAGTAAAACATGGGTGAAGGCAGAGTACAATGGGACAAAAAGCTGAGATTATCTGTGTCAGCAGAAGGATAATGCATGACTTTGCTAACTGTTCACAGGTCACTGAATGTCAGAGCTGAAAAGGCCCAGAGCTGTCAGAGCCCCAGGAGATCATCTGGTCAGTCCCTCTTACACATTTTACCAGTAAGAGAAGAGAGGCTGCAAGAAGGGAAAGGGACTTGTCCAAAGTCAATCAGCTCTTCCTAGCTTTCCAGGCACCACCTGGCTTTTGGTTATATGACCTCTATGTAATCAATTTTCAATTACTTGGGCCACTCACTGCTAGCCCAGCAATCACTTGGGTAATCCAAAATGACACATAAGTTAACCATCGTTTACATTGAGCTTTGTGATGTGTGTTTATACCGACATTCCAATGCATCTGGGTCTAATCTGAGAATTCACAACACTTCAACTGAAACAAGAAAGCCACCCTGAAGGTCTGATTCAGGAAGAGCTGGAAAGCTTACTGAATGGATAGCATCATATATTGTTATACAGCCCCTCAAACAAGGTATGTTAATTTCAACAAGTTTGTTGATTCACACCTTTCCAGGGCCCCAGCCAGAGTTAGGAGGAGGAAGGTGGGAAGGGGAAAACAAAACCTTTTACGGAAGTATATGCATATCATCTTTCGCCCCTCCATCCCCCTTCACCCTTCCTCTCATTCATTTTTCCTTCCTTCCTTCCTTTCCTTTTTTTATTGATAGAAACATGAACATCTGCTTTGTCTTCCATATAAACAAATATGTGGCTGAGACATTGACCTACAGAACTGGCTGTAAGGAGGCCAAACAATAAATAGAAGACGTGCTAGATCTCAGAAATCTAGAGGTAGAGTGGGGAGAAAGACCAGTGAGCAGTAATTTAAAAAGGACCAACAAGTCTGGAAGAGTATAGAGTCCATTGCACAGCTCAGTAAATACCCTGGGTCTGGAAAAGGGCTAGTCTGGGATATAGTTGAAGGGATCTTCAACCAAATGGAGTCTTACTTCCTGATCTGGACCCTTCTGAACTCTTGGATTATGCTGGGGACCCAAAATTTGCTGGCTTTTTGTCTGAGCATCTTCAGACTTGTACTAAAGTAGGATTATTTCACTTAACATATCTCTTAAGGAGGAGGATGCTGGTGACTGAGAAGGGGCATGGAACAGAAAAAAGGGGTATGAACAGTTGGCCTGATGCTGTAGTCCAAGAAGGAGTCTGTGCAAGGACTCAGATAGTGGCAGCTGAAGGAGCAGTAAAGGAATGCCAAATGCCTGAGCTTTTGCTACAGCAATAATTAAGCATTTTAGTTTAAAAGGTTTCCCCTTTTATCTTTTGGTCTAGAATAAACAGAGATCTTGCTGCTGTAACAGAGTGTTTAATTAACGAAAGATGGTACTTAATACATATTGAGGGGAAGACTTGCTATGGGTAACAGTAATATGGATAATTAAGTTGTATGAATTAAAAACAATGGGTAGAGTGAATTAAGACTAATGTACATCAACAGGGAAAATCTATTAGCATTCATTAGTTAGACTTCTGTTTGTGGTTCTTTGTTAGCCTCGGGAAACTCTTTCAAATGGCTGATCCCTGTTGAAAGTTCTGACTGGTGCTAAGGGCCTTCTATGGATGCCAAAGTAATGAGTCATTCAAATAGAACTTCTGAAATTCAAGTACAGCACTTTCCTTTTCTCTCTCTCTTTTTTTCTTGGCGGCAGGCAGCAGTGACTGTGAAGTAATAATGATAATGACAATGGAAATAAGAGTGTAATCCTGTTTAATTTGCTTAGAGTTGTTCCCCATTTACCAATATTGGCTTGTTTGGTGTTGAGTGTGGCCCGGGTACCGGAACAAAGGCATATATATTCAATGTCACTTGGCTAACCTATGATTTGTCAGACAAAGGTTAATTTTTTTAAAAAAAGTTGGATTAGCAGCAATAAATGTAATAACATTCTGTGATTTAACTCAGAAGTTCAATTAATTCGATGGAGTTTAAAAAATCCTGAACTTAATTTTTTCTCTGCACTCAGGAGGTCTCATCTGCCAAATTTGCACATGAGCTGGCCAACCTAAAGCTCAACAATATTATAACTTCCATGGTGTGGGGATAGATGGAGGAGACATTATAAAAGACTGAGAGAGAGATTGGAACAAGAGTAGAAGTGTAAAAATACCTCCAGTGAATACCAGCCCTTAATTGCCCCATTTAGAATCTGCCATCCCCTAAGGACTATACAATTTAATTATCCTTACGTTCCCTTTCCCTGGAAACAAACAAAAACAACTCCTGATTATATCAGTGAGTTGGAGCCTTTTTTACCTGACCGTCTTAGTTGATAAACAAGCTGTAGACAACTAATTTCTGCCCCTGAGGCTAGAAATTAGGAGCCTTGTTCATTTTTATATCTCTAGCATGTAGCATGTTGTCCTGTGCATAATAGAAATGTGATTCAATACTTAAGGAATGATTAATGGATGGATGAGATGACTCCTTTCATGGATTATCATGGATGGAATTGATGTTCTAATAGGTAGAACTCACTTTCATGGTAAAAGGAATGTAACAAAAATGAATGTATAAAATTAGCCATAAGCAAGGACCCCCAGAGACATTCTGCTTTGCTTTGCTTTGCTTTTGCCTGCCCCAGTGGCTATTATTTCTGCCTTTGCTTTCAATACCCCTCAGTCTGACAATCTTCTTCCCCAGATTGCCCTGGTTAGTGGAAATTCTATAGGCTGTGTTGGAACAGTAAATACCCATATTTCCAGCTTTCTCTGAATGCTCACTGTGTGTCAGACACTAGAAGCACTGTGCTGGGCACATGTTGAAGAGACATAGATAAAGAAGCAGCTACATTGTACCTACTTGTATCTTTTGAATTTGCCATTCTACTCACAGAATGTTGAACTGTAAGCCACTTTCCAGGTCTTCAGAGTCAACTCCCTTGTTATAATAATCAGAGCTCATGTTAATTGAGGACTTACTGTTCTCAGATATTTACTATACTAACAACTCTGTGAGGTAGCTAGTCTTGTTATCTACATGTCACGTAGGAGGGAATTGAGACACAGATGTTAAGTAACTTCCTAAGGGTCACACAGCTAGGAAGTAGCAGAGCCAGGATTCAAACTTACGTTTGTCAGACTTCAAAGCCTGCCCACAGATAGGAAAGAGCTTACCAAAGGTCATTTTGATGGAGCCTAGCTCTTCTGGCTCTAATTTGTCTGCACGTTTTGGTAGGCCACACTGCTGCTTTAGCCACATAGTAGGGTTCATTCCAAGCATCAGTTTCGTATTTAGAAGTTCTAGTCTTCCCAGTTGGACTGCTCATTCCTCCAGTCAGGGATTGCATTATTTCCATGTTGCCTCCTTCCTCAAAGGTTTGCCCAAGCTTTGCCTTCAGTAAATAATGACCTGTGATCAGCTCCTGAGCTACTCCCAGGAGCTGCCTGGAGCCATTCCCCAGTACTTCTTGTGGCTCCAGGGTTGGAAGAAACAAGTAGAATTTTGGGGAGAAAGTCATCTCACTACCTGCTTTCTGTTTTGTTCTCTGCAACACAGATTGAAGATGGAGGCAAGGCAGCTTTGTCCCAGAAGATGAGGACTGGTGATGAGCTGGTGAATATCAATGGCACTCCATTATATGGCTCCCGCCAAGAGGCCCTCATTCTCATCAAAGGCTCCTTCCGGATTCTCAAGCTGATTGTCAGGAGGTAAGGTACAGGGAGATTCTCCGTAAGGTGCAGAGGCCACTGAAACTTGGTTGGTAATAAAGCTCAATAGAGTCATGTCTCTATCAATATTATAAAGGAAAGAGGTGTTTCACTTGAATAGAATTTTGCAGACAACTGAAGCAGAATAGCATAGGAGAAAGAGCCTTTGGTTCAAATCCTGGCACTGCCACATAGACACATAATCTTGGATATATTTATTTGTCCTCTGCAAGACTGTTTCCTTATTTGCTATAAAGAGGACTAAATTACTCATTATATACCAAAGGGCTACCTAATCCAGTGTTTTTCAATCTCCTTCTTTATAATACACTATCATTCCTGAACCACATATCAATGGAGACTTAAAGAGCCCCTACTACAGCCATGGAGGCTGTAGCAAACTCTTAGAAACCCTTTCCTTGAGGATTGCACAGTCTAGCAGGGGACAAAATATACACATGTGACTAAGTAGCAGTATATTTTTAAAGAAGGCAATAAAGGCTTGTGTGTGATTATCAAATGGATTGTTCAGACAAAAATTGCTGTTAGAGAAAGAGATCACTGCAGAAGGGATTGATAGGGTAAGACTTCATAGAGGAAGTGGAATTTAAGCTAAAGGGTGAGTATAATTTGAAAAATAAACCATCAGAAGAGGAAGACATTGCAGGTAAGTGCAGTGGCATAAGCAGAAGGAAGGGAAGGACATATTTGGGCACAGTCATTCTGCTACCACCAAAAGCATCTGCCTATTGGTGAACTTTCCACATGGCTTTTCTTTCATTTTGCTGCTGCGCCTTTGCTTTGTATTATTGGAGCTCAGCCTTCTCCCTTTCTATTGTTTTTTTTTTCTTTATCGTATATACACACCTAAGTTTTTCTATCTTGCATCTTCCCACAATCTCACTTCTCCCTCTGGCTCCTGCCCCGTCTTTCTCCTTTTGTTCATACTCAGTCTCAAAGGAAGAGTCTATAGTCACTATCTCCACTTCTCCACCTGCCATTTAGCTTTCCACCCTCTGCAGCCAGAATTTGACCCTCAGAACTCCACTGAAACTACTCTGTCAAAAGCTACAAATTATTGCCTAATTGTCAAAGTCAATGGGTTATTTTTCGTATTCATCATATATGGCATTTAACATTATAGCTCTAGATTTTGCCCCCACCTTCCTTTATGAAACTCAATACCAAAAATCTCACACAGCAACTCAATAGCAAAAAAAAAAAAAAAAAAAAAATCTGACTTAAAAATGGGCAAAGACCTGAATAGACATTTCTTAAAAGAAGACACACAAATGGCCAACAGGCATATGAAAAAATGCTCAACATCACTAATCTTCAGGGAAATTAAAAACGACAATGAGATATTATCTCACTCCAGTTAAAATGGTTTTTATTAAAAAAAAAAAAAAAACCAGATGCTGGTAAGGATGTGGGAAAATGGGGAATCCTGGAACACTGTTGGTAGGAGTGTGAAATAGTACAGCCACCATAGAAAACAGTATGGAGGTTTAGCAAAAAACTGAAAATAGAATTATCATATGACCTCGCAGTCCCCTGCTGGGTACATATTCAGAAGAAAGGAAATCATATAAAAGAGATATCTGCACCCCCATGTTTATTGCAGCACTATTCACAATAAACAAGATATGGAATCAACCTAATCCATCAGTAGATGAATGGATAAGGAAAATGGGGAATATATATACAATGGAATATGATTCAGCCATAAAAAGAATGAAATCCTGTCATTTACAGCAACGCAGATGTAACTGGAGGTCATTAAGTAAAATAAGGCAGGCCCAGAAAGACAAATATTACATGTTCTCACTCATATGTAAAGGCTGAAAAGAGGGATCTCATGGAGCTAGAGAGTAGACTGGTGGTTGCTAGAAGCTGGGAAGTGGGGAGGTTGAAGAGAGGTTGATGATGGGTATAAAAATACAGTTAGATAGAATGAATAAGATCTAGTGTTCAATAGTTTGGTAGGGTAACTATAGTTAACAATCTATTGTATATTTCAAAATAGCTAGTAGAGAAGAATTCATATGTTCTCAACATAAAGAAAAGATAAATGTTTGAAGTGATGGATATCCCAATTTTCCTAATTTCATTATTAGGAATGAAACACGTATAACTGTTACGTGTTAATAAAAAAAAAAGCTCTTACTTTTTTTTTTTTTTTTTTTTTGAAATGGAGTTTTGCTCTGTCGCCCAGGCTGGAGTGCAGTGGCATGATCTCGGCTAACTGCAACCTCCGCCTCCCAGGTTCAAACAATTCCCCTGCCTCAGCCTGCTGAGTAACTGGATTACAGGCATGTACCACCACGCCTGGCTAATTTTTGTATTTTTAGTAGAGACGGAGTTTCACCATGTTGGCCAGGCTGGTTGCGAACTTCGGACCTCAAGTGATCCCCCTGCCTCAGCCTCCCAAAGTGCTGGGATTACAGGCATAAGGCACTGCGCCCGGCCAAACCTCTTACTTTCAAGATAGTCAGTTTCCTTGTTATTTTCCTACATCCCTGTCCATTTTTTAAAAACCAGGCTCTTTACTACCTGCTCTTCCTCTGACCATTCCTTAAATGTTGGTGTTTCCCATAGTTCCACCATTTTTAACTTAATGTACCCTGGAAAATCTCACCCAGCCCTATAGCTTCAATTTATTTTCTATATCTCCTATGCTCCAGACCATATAACCAACTTCCTATTAGACATTTATACTTAAATGTGTCAGAGGTATTGCAAACACAACATGCCCCAAACCTAACACATCATCATCTTCTCCCAAGATCGCTATCTATGACCAGGAACACTATGTATGTACTCAGCCAACCAAGTCAGAAACACAGAAGCCATCTTTAATTATTCCATTATCCTCATGTTCTATATCCAAATGATTTATCCTGAAGAGAGAATATTTAAGGAGAAAGGCTTTGGACCTAGGAAGAATGAGGTTTTGTAGGATCCCACTGACTTCTATTACCTGCTGGTACCTAAGATTAATCCATACCTGCCCATGTACATGGATAGGAGGTGACATGTTAAGTAATGCCTTATATAATAGATACATTATCACTGATTAAATCTTGGATT
This sequence comes from Pan paniscus, assembly GCF_029289425.2. Classification (NCBI taxonomy): domain Eukaryota; kingdom Metazoa; phylum Chordata; class Mammalia; order Primates; family Hominidae; genus Pan; species Pan paniscus. The sequence continues at coordinate 52,065,288 of NC_073272.2, read as the reverse complement.
GGTCAAGATTTAGGTCTTAAATAAGGCTTCTTGGAGGGGTAATTTGGTGAATTTGGAAGCGTTTTTGTTTTGGAGTTAGATATTCCCATGTTTGCAACTTCCTAGGTCTCTTATATGACAAATAATAATTCCTATATAATGGCATTATTGTGATGATTAAATAAGATAATTTATGTAAAATGACTGTCACATAATGGGTTGTCAGTGAATTTCATTCCCATTTGTTTCCTTAGGGTCTAAAAGAAGCATAATTGGAATAACCAAACATTGTTAAATTGGGAGAGCATCAGAATGGTGGTGTGCTTTGCAGCCTAACCTGCAGAGAATGATGTGCTAAGGAATCATTAGGGGTGGCAATGATCTGAATAAGAAATAAAGGCCCCTGTGAGATGCTGGTTGTACAGAGACACCAGCACTTAGAGGGAGTGTGAACACTATCTAGAGTGTCTTCTGAGCCAGTCACAAGAATGAGAGTGTTCAGGTGTTTCACCCACTGATCTCGCCAGGGTGAGTTCCATGTCCTCTTTCCTCATACTGTAGCAACATCTGCCACTATCAGTCACTTAGGAGTGGCTATAATTATGGGCTTGGACTAGCAGGGCCCTTTGGTTTTCATGGTGTGGCAGGTCCTATGGCTCCCGGAACCTGTATTTTCTACCCTTTTAGCCTCCCCATCTCAGCCCCTATTGGTGAAGGCTTTCAATGACATAATTTATTAGGTGATGCTGCCCTCTTGTGGAAAACTTAACCTTCACATGTGGACTACCTTGGGCACGGTATAGGAAATTAATTCCCTCTCGTTCAGTCCAAATTTTTCGTCAACTTTATGAAAGAGCTCTTAACACGTAAAAGAAGTGTGATTACCCTAAAATTTGTGAATATTCAGCCTAGCGTTTTATACAGGTAGAAAGACTTTGGTTTGAGTAAACAATCAGCTGACAAAGATCCAACACTTAGCTTTAGGTCTGGGCTTGAGTCCTTTTGGGATGAATATAAACAGAAGGAACTTTAGAACATGGCCAATTCTGAAAAGCCAACCCAGCTCTTCTTCCTATATTGCTGTCTAGATAATGGTCAGCTAAATCAGAAATGTAGGTGTCACCCTCAACTCCTCTCTCACCCAATTCAATTAATTCCAAGTCTTGATGTTTTTAAGCTGCTAAAGACCTCTTGGTTGCCTTTGTCTTAATCCAGCCACTCATGATTTCTCACCTGGACTATTCTAAGAGCCTTCCCACTGGCTTCTCAGCTTTCAGTCTCACTTTTTCCTAATCAATCCATTCTCCAAATAGGTATTTGAGCATGTCACTTCTCTATTAGGAAAAAAAAATCAGGAACAATGACCACACAACCATGTTGATCCCAAGATATTCATTTTATATTGATTGATGATACAAACCGTATTGAAGATATTATATTTATGAACCATTTTTTTTTGCAAAAAACATGGCATCCAAATATATAAAGAAAAAACTGTCAGCTATACAAAAAGTGATAGAAACTTCTGTATGGGAGAGTTTAACATAATTTAATTGACAATAAAGTAGACCAAAATAAAGTACTTAGAAGATTTGAAAAACAATTCATTAGATCCAATTAATACATTTTGAAAATTGTTTATAGACTGCATATTGTCTCTTCAAATATTGAGATAATATTTTTAAATGATCATATGTATGTCACAAAGAAAAGCTTTGCAAACTCTTTTTTTGAGATAGAGTCTTGCTCTGTTGCCCAGGCTAGAGTGCAGTGGCATGATCTTGGCTCACTATAAACTCCGCCTCCTGGGTTCAAGCAATTCTCCTGCCTCAGCCTCCCAAGTAGCTGGGACTACAGGCGTGCACCACCACACCCAGATAATTTTTGCATTTTTAGTAGAGACAGGGCTTCACCATGTTGGCCAGGCTGGTCTTGAACTCCTGACCTCAAGTGATCTGCCCGCCTTGGCCTCCCAAAGTGCTGGGATTACAGGCATGAGCCACCAAGCCCAGCCTGCACACGCTTAAGAGTAGAAATATCTGATGATAATGTACAATGTTTACAATTTAAAAACAAATTTTAAAGTCTTCAATTACTTGAATATTTTAGATCACATTTATATGTGAATATTAGCACAAAGAAACACTAGCAGACTAACAAACAATAATAAAAATGAGATCATGACTTACCAAAACTTTGAGAATATTCAGAAGTAAATTCATAACCTTAAATATTTTATTATTAAAAATGAAGAATGAAATTAAATGACTAATAATTCAATATAATATGAAACCAAGGACTAGGTTTCTTTTCAGAGGGATGAATTAAATAGATAAGCCTTTAGCAAATTTAATCAAGAAAACAAAGATGAATTACCAATAAAATTTAAATGACAAATGGAATACAACAACAAAGATTTTTTAAATTAAAGGCGCACTACTATAATTGTACCTTAATATATTTGAAAATCTCAGAGAACTTAAAAATATCTAATAAAATATTAAATGCCAGAAATTATTGAGAAGTTGAAAACTAAATGGACATGTAACAGTAGAAACTTTGAAAACAATTATCAAAGAGAAACTTCCAAAAATACTTTAGGGACATCTAAAAATACTTTAGGGCTTTAAGGGACAGATATTTTTATCTGTGAATTCCTTCAAATTTTCTAGAAATGGCCACGTTTAATTCTATAAGTGTGTTATAGTATTGAAAATGTTGCAGAATTATTCACATTGTTTTTGAAGCTAGCATTACTCTGATACCAAAACCTGACAGACTGCTCTAAGAAAGAATATTCTATCCAATTTGTGAATTTAGATGCAAAATATGTACATGGAATTCTATGAAATCTAATTCAATAGTATAGGACAGTAACAATTCATTACAAGTATTAAAATAATTTTTAAAAGGCAAAATTTTGATTCTTACGTAGACAAAAAATGAACATGTTAAAGATTGTATTTCACTCATTAATGAGGAAAACGTAAAGTGTTACAACCAGTTCAATGGAGAAGTCAAAGAATAACAAATTTAAAGGTAACAATAGACCACAGTAATCAATTAGAAGCTATATGGAGAAATATATGTCATTCGTAATGGGAACAAACTCATAAGCAATCAGGAATGCCCTTAAGAAATATGCATGAAAGAAAGAGGTTGTGTATGGAGGAAATTACAAAAATGTACAGACAGAGAAAATGAACACAAGTAATTTTTGATGATGTGGGTAAAGTCTTAGGGTACTGTATTACTTTTTCTTACAAAAAGGCAAGATACAATTGAATGTACAGTATATTGACATATTCTGGTTTAGCCATGCTCTCCATAGACAACTTCCGAACCATCATTCCTCCACCCTCATGTAAGATTCCCTTCATTTTTGAAGCTCAAACAAGCAGGGATTATCACTCTCATTTCCTTACCAATGTCATTTATCAGCCTCCAGGTTATTCTTTCACTTCCATTTTTTAATTTATTTTAACTGATACATAGTACGTATTTATGGGGTACATAGTGGTTTTCCAATATGCAATGTATAGTGATCAGATCACAGTAATTAGCATATCTATTATCTCAAACATTTATCATTTCTTTATGTGGGGAACATTCAATATCCTTTCTTCTAGTTATTTGAAAATATATAATACATTAATATCGACTATAGTCATCCTACAGTACTGTAGAGCACTAGAACTTATTCTTCCTATCTACTGTAATTTTGTATTATTTAACAAATCTCTATATATCCCTCCCTTCCCCCTACCTTCTCACCCTCTAGTAACCTCTGTTCTACTCTTTACTTCTATGAGATCAATATTTTTAGCTTCCACATATGAGTGAGAACATGTGGTGTTCAACTTTCTGTTCCTGGCTTATTTCACTTAACATAACGTCCTCCATGTTGCTGCAAATGACAGGATTTCATTCTTTTTATGGCTGAATAACACTCCATTGTGTATATATACCACATTTTCTTTATCCATTCATCTGTTTTTGAACACTTAGATTGATTTTATATCTCAGCTGGATACTGCTGCAATAGATATGGGGTATAGATATCTCTTTGATATATATATACACACATACATACATATATGTATATATTTCAAATGGTTGATGGAAAAAAGAATCGTATTTCATGATATGTGAAATTATATGAAACTCAAATGTAAGTGTCCATAAATAAAGTTTTATTGGAACAGAACTACACCTATTGATTTATGTACTATCTATGCTTCTTTCATACTAAAATGGCAAAATTGAGTTGTGGCAGACTGTGTGACACAAAAAGCCTAAAATATTTATTTGGCTCTATAGAGGAAAAAAAAATGACCCTTAGACTAGAACCATGAGGACAGGGGCTGCTTGTTCATTGTTGCGTTCTCAGCACCTAGTACACTCTATGACACATAGGAAGGACTCAGGAGTTTTTTTTTTACACATCCTTATTTAGGGAAGTAGGAACTATGAGTAACTGGTTTTCTTGATAGTTGTATTTTTCGTGGTCACTTAAATTGGCATATGACATTCCATTCAGTTTATTATGTTTATGGATATTTGAAAGACTGTTTTTAAATAACTGATCAATTTTGGGTACACTGATCAAAAAGCAAAAAATCTAGTTTTTATTATATGAACCTGGTATCTAGATCCTGGACCAGCATTAAGATTATGAAAAGGAACTGCCATATCTTTGAGCCTTGTCTAGGCCACCTGCCAGCCTCCCTAGCTGTCCTGTCTTTGTTGTTGTCATAATACTCCTGCCATCTATAATTAAATGGAAGGGGTTACAACTGTTGAAACTTGTTAAAACTGAAGTTGTCCTACCATGTATTAATATACCAAGGATAGGAAGATGTTTACAGTTGGCACAGTGTTAGAGAAGTCCTGGAAAGGCAAGAGAGAGAAAAATTAAAATAATATAAAACAGAGGTGGGGTAAACTATGGTCTGTGGCCAAATCTGGCCTGCTAACTAGTTTTCCAATTAATATTTTATTGGAATAAAAGCAACTGGAGCAGGCATGCTGATCTATCTATGTGTTGTCTATAGCTGTTTTTAAAAAAAAAAAAAGACACCAAAATGGCAAAGTTGAATAGTTGCAACAGACACTATATAGTCTACAAAACCTAAAATATTTACTACCTGGCCCTTTACAGACTAAGTTTGCTGGCCCCTGGTATAAAGCATTCTCCAAAAAGAAGACCTTGAGGCTCTCTCTAAAGCTTAAAAAGACTGAAAGAGAACCATCGTAGTCTACAAGTGAGAATGAATAAAAAAATCACAGAATATTTAAGCCAACAAACATGGTAGGCAAACTGCTGGATTCTTGAGATTCAATTATTCTTTTGAATTTGGGCAATGATGTGGTTGGTATAGGGTAAAATGAATGGTATATGGGTTCACACAAGTGTGTGTTTGCTTGCCTGCTTCCTTCTGTTCACAAGATATTTATTAAATGCTACTTCCATCTAGATACGGAGTTAGCTGTTGGGGATACCATGGAGAATAACATAGACACATTCCCTGCCCACATGGAGCTTATAAATCTGTTGTGTTTGACTCTGGCATGACCCCTACAGGTTGTGTGACTTTGAGTAAGTTTATATAACCTCTTTTAGTCATTCTTTTCCCATCCGTATGATAAGAACACTAATGTCTCTTTTGCAAGTTTGTTATAATGATCAAATGACATTATATACACACACATATAAAATATATGTATATATAAAATATATACATATATTTTTCAAGTCATTCAAACAATATTGAAAACTATGTGCTAAGCACTATTTTAGGTATTAGTGATATATCAGTTAATAAAACAGATTTAAAAGAAAATCTTGCCTTCATGTAAATTACCTTTTAGGTAAATATATGAAAGTACCTGAAACAGAGTAGCCATTTGGTAACTGCTCTTTTCTTTTTCCTAAGTAAAAGGAAGGCAGTACTTATCCTTCAGTACTGATTTTAGCAGGCAGTACAATACTGGTTAAAACTTCATCCGGCCAGGCGCGGGGACTCACACCTGTAATGCCAGCACTTTGGGAGGCCGAGGCGGGCGGATCACGAGATCAGGAGATCGCGACCATCCTGGCTAACACGGTGAAACCCCATCTCTACTAAAAATACAAAAAAAAAATTAGCCAGGCATGGTGGTGGGCGCCTGTAGTCCCAGCTACTTGGGAGGCTGAGACGCAGGAGAATGGCGTGAACCCGGGAGGCGGAGCTTGCAGTGAGCTGAGATCTCACGCCACTGCACTCCAGCCTGGGCGACAGAGCCAGACTCTGTCTCAAAACAAACAAACAAACAAAAAAACTTCATTACACAACTCATAGACCAGGTGTTATTATCAATCACATAGTACCCTAATAATTGTCAATCAGAATGATCATTAGGTTGGATAGCTCAAGTTGTGAAAATGACTAGTTCTGAATTCATTCATTTCTCTTTTCTTAAATGTGCCTCTTTGCCATTGTATACTATTTCTTGATCTAGAAAGTTATCTACCTCTCTTGCCAAAACAAAGGCCAAAGTCAAGCTTCAATCAAAGGAAAATGTACTGCTAGAGCTAAAAGAGGTTTCTGTAATCACCGTATTCAGTGACCTCATTTTATAGGTGAGAAGATTGAGGATTAGAATGAGAAAGGACTTTCCTAAGGCCACACAGCGACAGAGGCAGACTAGACTAGAACCAGCAGCTTCTTCTTACCAGTCAAGGTTTCTTTCCACTGTTTCTGGGATGTTTCACATTTGCTACCTCCTCTAGGAAGCCTTTCTATACTTGGGGGAAATGTCTCCTTTCTGTACCCAAAGTAAGTTTGTGATTCTATCCTTTGCCTTAACTTTTTCCTCTGCCAATTCATCTTTTATGAATTTATCAACTTCCAAAGGTTTCACCTCTCTCCTGGATATAGGAGACGGCCAGATCTCTCTTCCCAGCTTTCCCTTCTTCCTGAGCTCCAGACTTCCATTCCAAGGTGTACATTAACCCTTACCCAACCACCCCCCTCCAGTGTCCTAATATCTCTATTTCAGTCTGTGGCATCTTTCCCATCCTTGTCAATCAAGCTCACAATAGTAGAATCCTCTTAAATTCCCTCTTTTATTTCCAGCAGTCACCAAGTCCTTTCTGAGCTCCCTGTGCAGTGTTTCTAATATCCATCTCATCTATTTCCTTTTCCTTCGTCCTGCTACTGCCAGGGGCTCATTACCTCTTGTCTGGATGCCCTCCAACCCATTCTCTGCACTTCTGCCAAATTAATCTTCCTAAAGTACATCTCTGTATTTATTTCAATCAGCAGTAATTGTGCTTTGGGTAAATCTCATGAGTTATGAGGTCTCTATTGTGCTTAGCCTGGCTCATGTCATTCCCTTTCTCAAAAAAGCTCCAACTGCCTGCAGAAATAAGTCTAAATACTTCATCCCAGCATTTAAGACCCTGTATAGATGAATCTACATGACTTTTTTCTATCCTTATCTTTCTGAAACCCAAAGGGGTATATCTTAAAAGAGTTTACCTCCTCAGTTGGACATACCCAATTTTTTCACAGGTGTCCTGGACCTCATTCTCCTCCACTTTTTAAAGAAATCTTGCTCCTTTAATTTCCACTCTCCCTTTTTCAGGCATTTTCAACCTGTTACCCTTCTCTTGTCCTAGTTTTTTCCCCTAAGTCTACAAACCAGCTCAAGTCTCCCATTTTGAAAACACCTTTCCCAGACCTATAGTCATCTTTAGGTATTGTGCTTTTTTTTCCTTTCACAGGTAAACTATTTTGAAAAGCTGTGTTCACTCACTATTTCTACTCCTTCACCTTCCATTCACAAGCACAACCCATAACAATCTAACTTGGTCCCCCACCATATCCCTCAAGTGACTCTGGTCAGAATTACCAGTGACCTCTTAATTATTTAAAGCAATGAACTCCTTTTGGTTCCTGTGTTACTTCACCTCTGTATTAGTGTCCTAGGGATGTCACAACAAAGTGACACAGACTGGGTACCTTAAAATAGCAGAGATTACATAGTTCAGGATACTGGAAGTCTGAAATCCAAGTGTCGGTAGGGCCATGCTCTCTCTGAAGGCTCTAGGGGAGGGTCCTTCCTTGATTCTTCCTAGCTTCTGGTGTTTACCAGCAACCTTAGGCATTCCTTGGCTTGTAGACATAGCACTCCAACCTCTGCCTCCATCTTCACATGGCCCTTTCCCTTGTGTCTCTGTGTGTCTGTGTCTATGTGGCCTTCTTGTAAGGTCACCAGTCATTGGATTTAGGTCCTACCTTAGTCCAGTATGATTTCATAATAACTAATTACATCTGCAAAGGCTCTGTCTCCAAACAGGGTTGCATTCAAAGGTTCTGGGTAAACATGAATTTTGCAAGGGCACCATTCAACTCAGTACAACTTCTCATCAGCACTTAACATTGTTGAACATTATTGTCTTCTAAAAATTTTATCTTCCTTTGGCTCCAGTAACACTATGCTTCCCCTGGTTTTTCTTTGCTTTCTCTTGTCTATTCCTTTTTTATGGTTCCTCTTCCTCTACTTGCCCCTTATGTATTAATATTCTCTGAAGTTCTGCACAAGTTTCTCTACTCTTCTAACACTGTACATTCTGGGTGATTTAATTCATTCCATGATTTAATTTAGCAAATAAGACTTCTAAATCTCTCACTCCATCCCATACCTCACTCCCATTTATACCACTTCTTTCTAGGTATCTTCATTTTTATACCCCACACGTATCTCCAAAACTCTATATGTTAAAGTCATTAACTTCTACCTCCAAACCCTGATAAAATCTGCTTCTCCTCCTGTGTGCCTCTATAAAGGTAAATAATTCACAGTGAACCCAGTTTTTTCAGCTCCTTATTGCTATATCTAATTGAGCAAGTCTTGGCCATTTTATATATGCTGAAAATTTCTCAAACTTCTTCTCTCTTGTTTGCTCACTGCAAGTCTCTCAATTTGTTTACCTACCTCTAGTTTTACCATGCTCCCTACCTCCTGAATTTATTCTCCACAGTGCAACCACAGTCATCTTTTAAAATGCAAATCTCATCACGAAATCTTTACTCACCAAAACCCTTCAAAGTTCTCTATTGTGTTCAGGTTAAAATCCAAACTCCTTAATTTGGTGAACAGGCCCCTTAAAATAGAACACCTGTTTATCTCTGCCATCTCCACACAAGCCTGCACTTTATGTTATGGCCACATTCAACTGCTTATATTTCTCCAATGTATTCGTCAGAGTTCTCTAGAGGGACAGAACTAATAGGATATATATATGCACACACACATATATATAAAGGGGAGCTTATTAAGTATTAACTTACATGATCACAAGGTCTCACAATAGGCCATCTGCAAGCTGAGGAGCAAGGAGAGCCAGTCTGAGTCCCAAAGCTGAAGAAATTGGAGTCCGATGTTCGAGGGCAGGAAGCATCCAGCATGGCAGAAAGATGTAGGCTGGGAGGCTAGGCCAGTCTCTGCTTCTCACGTTTTTCTGCCTGCTTTATATTTGCTGGCAGCTGATTAGATTGTGCCCACCAGATGAAGGGTGGTTCTGCCTTCCCCAGCCCACTGACTCAAATGTTAATTTCTTTTGGCAACACCCACACAGACACACCCAGGATCAATACTTTGTATCCTTCAATCCAATCAAGTTGACACTCAGTATTAACCATCACATCCAGCTACAACATATTCTCTCATATCTCTGTGCCTTTTCACATTCTGCTCCTTCTTCCCAAAATGATGACTGCTTCTTCCTCTTCTTTGTTTAGCTAACTCTTATTCAACACTCAAGACTTGACCTAAGCTTTATCACTTCTAAGAAGTGTTAGGGTTGATATCCCCAGACTGTATTAAGCTTCCTCCCATAAACAACACCCTTTAATTTCCTCTATCTAGAATCGTAACAGCCTGTTTACTTGTCTATTTCCCCCCTGTAAATTTTGGGCAGTGTCCATGTGTTGTTTTTCCTCCTATCTTAAGTATAGTGATCATAGTGCTTAGCAGGGTTACATGCTCGATACTCATTGAATAGCTAATTGAATGGAATGAATGTATGCCAGGCAAGGGCAGTAAGGGTTATTGCAGTGAGGATTAGAGGCTGAGACTTTTAGGGGTATTGGGTTGTCAGGCATCCAAATACTTGAAAGCTGAGATAGTGGATTCAGCAAAGGAAAGAGATAGAGTCAAAGATGAGTGCAAGGTTTCTTGCCAAATTGGATTGAGTTAAAAGATACTAGTTACAAATGCTATTTATAAGAACTAGCATTTATTGAGTGCCTCTTAGACACTGAGCATTTGACTAGGTACTTTATATGCTTTATATCAAAAAGAAACAAAACAATGAGCTAGTTTTAGACATGTGGAATTTGAAGCATCTGTAAGACGTCCAAATATAAAGGACCAGTAGACAGTTGTAACTATGGTTCTTGGGTACACAAAGAAAAAAATGACTCAATAATTAAATTGAAAGTTATTTGGGTCGATAGTAATTGAAGCCATTGGGATGGATGGGATCTTCCAGAAACAGTAATGTAGAAAGGAAAAGAAGACGATCAGGGACCAGATTCTGGGGGACATATGTGAGCTAAATGCAAAGAGGGGAACCATTCATTCATTCATCTAACAAATATTTACTAGGGCCATGGTCTGTGTCGGGTACTATTTTAGGAACTGGGGGTATATCAGTGAACAAAATAGCCTTTTCCCTCATGGAGCTGATATTCTAACAGGAATGGGAGAAGTAGACAATAATCACAAATAGGCAAACATATTATATCCATTACTGGTAAGTGCTATAAAGGAAAATAAAGCAATGCAAAGGCATATAAAATGACTAAATGTGGGTGTGGTAGGAGCAGCAGGGGCAGGGGAGACTTTAGCTCATTCAGGGAAGACCACTATGAAGATATTTGAACCAAGAGTTAAATGATAAGAAAGAGGCAGCCATATAAAGATCTGGGGAGAAGAGCATTCCAGCCAGAAGAATATCAAGTACAAGAGCTCTTAAATGGAAAAATACATGATGTATTCAAGGGTCAGAAAGAAAGCTTTAAAACTGGAGTGTGGTAAGCAAAGGAAGCATGAAAGGAGAGGAAGCCAGGCATATAATCACACAGGGCCTTGTAGGCTCTGGTAAGAAGTTCAAATGTATACAAATGTATTCTATTTGCAGAAGGAAGCTGTTAGAGAGTTCTAAGCAGAACAGTAGTATGATTAGTTTTGGATTGGTAGATGATCACCGTGGCTGCTGTATGGGAAACAGACTGTAGGGGGCAGAGAGGAAGCAGGAAAACTTGTTAGGAGGCTACTTGGAATAATTCAAGCAAGAGATGGTAATGAGTCGGATTTGGATTTTAGTGATGGAGATGGTAAAAAGTTGTTAGATTTAGGATTTGTTTTGGAGGACTTGCTGATGGATCAAGTGTGAATTGGGCAGGGCTGTGGTAGGGAATGGGTAGGCAAGGACTAAATGCTTCCTTGGGTTTTGACCTGAATAACTGGGTGGTACCATTTACTGAGGCGAGAAAGACTGGAGGAGAAACAAGTTTTATGGGTAACGGGAAGAAGTAGGAAAGAAGTAGCTTGGTTTTATACACATTAACTTTGTAAATGTAATGACATGTCTATTGGACAGCTAATGTTAACTAAGAAATTAGGTAGAAGAGTCTAGAATTGAGAAAATAGGTCAAGGTTAAATATTTAAATTTTGGAGTCACCCTCTGATAAAGCTTTGACACCAGGTGAGAACATTAATGGGTTAAGTATATTATAAAATGGTATTAATGTAAAAATTCCTGAATTTTATAATAGTACTGTAATTGTATAAGATAATTTCTCTCCTTAGGAAAGACAAACTGAAGTATTTAGAGGTAAAGGGGCATGAGGTCTGAAACTCCCTCTGAAATAGATGAGTAAATACATACATGCATATTAATTTATATGTCTAGAGAGAGAGGGAGTGAAAAAGCAAATGCGACAAAATGTAATCAGTTGGTGAATCTAGATAAAGGCTACACAGGAATTCCTTGTACTGTTCTTACAACTCTATCATACATTTTAAATTATTTCAAGGTAAAAAATATTTTTAAGCCTAAGTTGGACCAGTTGAGGAGGCAGCCTCTAATTTTGGCAGGAGCTAAAAACATGGACATTAAAAGGAAATTAAATCTTGATAAAATAAAGTTACCTTTAATTTTTTTAAGTGTAGGCAGCAAAGAGGAGAGGTCCTTGTATTGAGCCCTGGGATACTCCAATATTTAAAGATAGGGCAGATGAAGAAAAACCCAAAGAATAATCTGAGGAGAAGTGGCCAGTGAGGTAGGAGAAAAACCAAATGAGAGTGGTATCCCACAATGCAAGTGAAGAAACTGATTCAAGAAAGAGGGAGTACTCAGCTGTGTCAAATGTTGATGAGACATTGATTCTGAGAATTGACTATTGATTTTGGCAACATGAAAGTCATTGGCAACCCAGAGACAAAAGCCTGAATGGATTGTTTCATAAAAGAATGGACAGTGAAGAAGTGAAGGTAGTAAGTCTTTCTATGAGTTTAGTTGTAAAAGGAGTACAGAAAAATAAGAGTGTTAGCTAGAGAGGCAATTGGGATAAATATATGGTGATTTTTGTCGGTTAATAAAATTAATTTTTAAAAGAAAGGAATAAGTTCCAGTGTCTGATAGCACAGTAGGGTGACTATAGTTATCAGTAACTTATTGTATATTTCAAAATAGCTTTAAGAGAAGATTTGGAATATTCTTAACATGAAGAAATGATAAATGTTTGGGTGATGGATATTCCAATTACTCTGATTTGATCATTATGTATTATTTGCATGTATCACAATATCACGTACCTCCAAAGTATGTACAATTATTATGTATCTATAAAAATACATGCACACAAAACAATATATATGTTAAAGGGACACATTCAATAAAAGTATATTAAACATAAGGGGAAATTTTAAAATCACAAACATTAAATATCTGACTGCTAATGGAAATAATTCAGTAGCAAGGGAGAAATTGATGGTATAGAAAAGAAATGGACAGCATAGACAAATATAATTGCAGCAGCAAGGTCCTTGGAAAGATCAGAGCAGAAGTGCGGAGTTGAACTTTGTTAAGGATAAGGATAATTCACCCATATTAAGAGGAGATAAGGCAAGGTAGGTTGGTGATGCAGTGGTGGAAAGAAGAGGAAGTTCTTTTCTCAATGCTTATCTTTTTAAATCAAATATAAGGAGAAGCTGTCTGCTGAGAGGAAAGGGAGAAAGTGGTGTAAAGGAGAGAAAGAAAGGGCACTCAGAAATGTAGGAGGAGACGTGGGAGAGTGGTGTCATGGAAATCAAGGACAGGGAGAGGATTTCAAGAAAAAGCAGTCCAACAATCAATAGTGCTGAATATTCTTGCATTTTAGTTGGATGAATATTGAAAAAAGACTATTGAGTTTGCTAATTCAGAGGTTACTGGTTGACTTTGGCAGAAAAGGCTTTATTAAAACATTATGAGCAGAGGCCCAATTTCAGTGAAGAGTGAATGGGAGATGAGGAATTGTATATGTAAACAATTTTCTTTAGAAAAGGAGGGTGGCAGGGGGTAAATTGGGGAGAGGGACCTATTTATCTCCTGTATTAGACTGTGAATTCCTTGAGAGAGAACATGTCAGATTCACTAAGGTATGACACTGCTAGTTTTCAACAAAAGTTGAGTGTGAGAGTGAAGGAATAAGTTCTGCACCCAGATAGATTCAACAAAATCTTCTAAGATGTTCTTCTGAATTGGATCTGTTCTGCCAGACCCTCAAAACATGTGGTTAGAAAAAAATCATTGAAGAAGTACTTCTGTACCCTAGAGAAGTAGAAGAGTGGAGGTGACAGGATGTCATTGAAATGCAATTTGTGGTCTCTGGACACCTGCCCCACTGCCCAATGTATAGGAAGAGACCTGGAAGGTCTGACCTCAGAACGGCAAGAAATTAGTTGGTGTTTTCTGCATAGGGTAGGAAATACTGAGATGGCTAGAAGTTATGGTGGGGTTGCAGTTTTGTCTGCTGAGTTTAGCTTAAGATTAGGTCAGCCATGGTGGAGAGGGGAGAGAATTTGGTATGATAGGCATATAGCTATATTTGAAGGATATAAATACAGCAGCAAAAGAGGAATTGCATAGAATGAGATCAGGGTAGATCAGAGCTTAATTAAATGAAATCAGGACAAGGGCTGTTTAGGCTGACTATCAGAGAAACCATCTTGATGCTGAAAATTACTGGAGCGTGGGCTAAACTTTGAGAGGAAATGATGGAAACTTTGCCACTGAGTCATTTATAATTATTTACAATTATACAGGACAATTTTGTTGAAAAATAATGTAGCATAATACAAGGAGTGGTTTTGCTCTCTTCCCAGGATGGAATGGATGTGACTTAATAACTTTTTCCTACGCTAATTTGGTTGATTGTGTCAGAGAAAAGATAGGTTGGTCATTTTGTTTTTCCCCTTTTGAATGACTCATACTTGAGTTGATCACAGCCATACAACCAAAAGAATACCCACTGATTAGGCAGATAACAGAATGTAGAATGGGAAGTCAATAGGTTGACTTAGAACTCAGACTTACCTAAAACTTGGAGAATTGGTCAGGAACCAATAAGTTTCCATAAAGCTAGGCCTTGTGTTTTTCACCATTAATCTCCAGGACATGGCTTCAGAGCCTGGAATACAGTATTTGATGAATAAGCAAATAGTCGATGAATGAATGCATGAATGTCACTTTGGGAAGAACACCTAGGACCACCAGTATAAGATTAGCAGTGGACTGATAAGTTGGACGTCTGCCTTAATATCTCTGGGTCCATTTTCTCACCTCTTTTTCACTGATTTCTACTGAGGATGAAATGAGAGCATGCAGATACTTAGAATTTAGCATCTTTAGAAGTATTAGCTGTCTTTTCCCCTTTATTTTTCTAGTCTCAATCTCACCAGTCAAATCAAACTTTATGTTTTACCACATTAGGAAGAGAGAAAATTATGCCTTTTGTCTATTAAAAATCCTAGATATCGGTGTTGAGACATCTTAGATTGACATTAACCAAAACCACTGGCAATTGTAGAACAATTTTTAAAAACAATAAACAGCTAAGGCACTACCAGGTATGATACTCCTTCACTTTGCCTTTTATCAGCTCATCCCAAATCTTAATTTAAATGTTCTCTAGAAGCATGTTTTCATCCTTGGGCCTCCCTTAGTATCCAAAATACTCAAGTCTGCCATTCTCAGGGATTAACTATAATTCATACTGTGTTGGCCATTGATATGTTCCCCTAGCCTTGACTATTGGAGCTAACTACTGGGAAACTCCAACTTTACCTGTTCAACATCTTTGCTTTCAGATTTCCTTCCACCATTCTTTGTCCTTCCACACCAGACAGAATTTATAGAAAAGGGAATAGCTTCATTAAGGAAGTGATGCCACTATGTATGTAAAAATCCCATTTCTCTCTTTCTTTAAGCAGGAAATATTTTCTATTTTTATCCTTTGCATTACTTTTCTTCCTTCCACTTTGCTGCTTTTCAAGCTGGAATTAAGAGACACCAGTTTAATTTGGATACAATAACTGGACTTGATTAATATTCCGGTACAGCTCACTTCCTTTAACAACAGGGCCTGACACTTTTTTTTTCTCTGAAATGTTTTTTTCAAGGGCTTATATCCCTTGCACAGAACAGAATGTTTTGAACAATATTTAAACGCAGTTTTTGATCAGAGAGTTAAAGTGATCCTATCATAATAGCTAAAGATGGGTACAAAGAATTTGGTGAGCAATCAAGGAAGTGATATAAAATAATTAATGGATAGAAAAGTCATTCAAGTGAAGGCTTTGTGAAAGAATCAAGATTATTCAACCCAGAGAAGATAAAATTTTCAAGCCCTTAGAAATAGCCACTTGCCACGGATGGTTTCAAACACAAAAACAAAACAAAACCAAAGCAAAATTGCCGACTTAACTCATTTCACAGCCAATTTAATGTCCATAGGGGAGTTTTGCCTTGCAAAATAAATAAGCTGTGTATTTGATTCTTCATATATTTGTTTTGTAAGACAAGAAGAAGTGATTTAATAACTGCTTTCAAGGACTAGAAAAAAAAAACTACTTTTCTAGAATACCAGGAATTGAATCCCATAATCTTATCCACATCTTTTTCCCTGTCAACCCTAGGGCCTCCCATCAGCCACTTTATTTGTCTTGAAAAATCTACTTCCCCATGCTGTCCAGACTGGAAAACATAATTCCATGATACACACAATAGGGTATCTAACTGTCTTCTTTTTCCATTAAGACAGCACATGAAGAAACAGTATCATTTGTAGCAGGAAGGATTTTAGCTAGGTCTTCTAGAGAACTAAATCACTTTCTGCAGTCAGTAATAAATCACCAAAGAAAGCTATGGAATTTTCTTTACTGACTTCAGCAGATCCTTACCTCCCCAGAGATGCTATGTGGAGATAGAAGAGAAGGGAGTTGGCAGCAATGGCTGAGAAATGGCAGCCTTTTCATCTCTTTGTCTTATTCAAGCCAGAGTTCTCTAAATGTTAATGCATTGAGGGGAATCTAAACTAGTTTTGTGAAGACCGAATGGCAAATAGTCGAAAAGGAACATTGGACTTTGCTCTATCAATTTTTTTTTGTCTCTCAGACACCCAGCTTCTCAGTGTGCCCCTTCAGTATGTAACATAATTTACTACCATAGCATCAACTATTTGAATACCGATGCCTCACACATTTACATCTCTAGTCCAGAACTACTTTCTCAATACTAACTTCATATTTCCAGTTGTCTGGAGGACATTTTTGCCAAGAAACACAGGTACCTCAAACTCAATATGTTTTAATACTTTCCCCCCATCCAGAAACAAGAATGCCCTCTCCTCCTTTCCTGTTGCTGATCACATTTAATGGTCCTAGTCCTTTAAAGTAGGAATTCAAGAAGCATCTTGATCCCCTCTTCTCTCAGTTACCCACTTCACCTTTATCAAATCAGTTACCAAATCCTGTTGGTTCTACCTCAGATATGTATTCATTCAAATCTCATTTTTCAAAACTTTTATTGTAAGTTCAGGGGTACAAGTGAAGGTTTGTTACATAGGTAAAGAGTTAATAGGTAAACTTGTGTCATGGGGGTTTGTTATACAGATTATTTTATCACCTAGATATTAAGCCTAGTACCCATTAGTTATTTTTGTTGATCTCTCCCTCCTCCCACCCTCCACCTTCCAAAAGGCCCCAGTGTGTGTTGTTCCCCTCTCTAAATGATGAGAACGTATGGACAAATCTCATACATTTGGCCTCCTTGAACATATTAACCATTCCCTGAATACAGTGTCCTCTCATGACTCTGCCTTTGCAGATACTGTCCTCTTTGCTTAGAATAGTGTCCCACTCCTTTACCTGCTAAGTCTCTGCTCATTGTTAAAGGTTTCTGCTATGTATTACAAACTGTTCCTCATCCCTACAGGAGAGCTCCGTCCTCTGTGCACTTAACCACATCTCATCATAACTGTTAGTTTAGATATTGCTTTTCTCTACTAAACTATGATTTCCTTGAAGACAGGGGCTGCATTTTAATTATCTGTAAAGCCTCAGTATCCACAACATGATAGTCTATGTTAACAATTAATGAAAGAATGAATGATGTAACTCAAATCCAATTTATCGGTTTTTCCTTTGATGAATTAATATATACTTTTGGTGTCAAGTCTAAAAACTATTTTCAATGTCCTAGATCCCAAATTTTTTCTCCTATTTTTTTCTAAAATATTTATAGTTTTACATTTACATTACCTCTACATTAAGTCTATGATCCATTCTGAGGTTTTGTGTGCATGTTTAAGTATCAGACTTAGGTCGAGGTTTGTTTTTAGGCCCGTTGTTGTCTCATTGTTACAGCACCATATGTTGAAAAGGCTATCTTTTTTTCCATTGAATTGCTTTTGCAACTTTGTCAAAAATAAGTTTGGCATATTTGTGTGGGCCTATTTCTGTGTTTTCTATTCGATTCCATTGATATATGTGTCTGACCCCCTACCAATACCATACAGTCTTGACTGCTATAGTTATCAAAGTCTTGAAATTGGGTATATTGATTCTTACTTTATTCTTCTTTTTCACAATTGCTTTATCCTAGTTGCTCTGCCTTTCTGGAACAATTGTGTCTATATCAAGAAAATATCTTGATGAGATTTTGATAGGAACTGCATTAAATATGTATAAACATTTAGAGAGGATTAACATGTTTACTATATTGCATCTTCTAATCCATGAACACAGTGTGTCTTCCTATTTATTTGGATTTTTTTCTTTTTTCAGCATTATGTGGTTTTTAGCATGCATACCCTATACATGTTCTGTTAGATTTACATCTAAGCATTTCATTTTTTTGCAGCAACTGTAAATGGTATTGTTTTTTATTTGTTTTCACATGTCTATTATTTGTATACAGAAATGTGATTGCTTTTGGTATGTTGATCTTGTATGCTTCGTACTTGCTGAACTTGTTTTGTTTGTTTGACTGATTGATTTTGTTAGTTTTAGATTCTTTGGGATTTTCAACATATGTTATCTCCAAAAAGCGACAGTTTTATTTTATCCTTTCCAAATCTGAATGCCTTTTATTTCTTTGGTTGCTTACTTTATCTGCTATTAATATAGCCATTCTCTCTTTCTTTTCATTCACATCTACATAGTATATTTTTTGTCTTTGTACTTTCAACCTGCTTATATTATTTGAAGTGAATTACTGTTGACAGCATATAGTTGAATCATGTGTTTTTATGCACTCTGCCAATCTCTGTCTTTTCATTGATGTGTTTAGACCACTTACATTTCACATAATTATTAATATGTTAGGGCTTAAATCTTGTTTTGTTTTCTCTTTGTTCTCTTTTTTACTTTCTTTACTTTCTTTTTTCTCTGCCTTACAGTAGGTTACTTAAACATTAATTAGAATCCCATTTTGATTTATCTTTAGAGATTTTGAGTATATCTCTTCTTATTGATTTTTTAGTGGTTGCTATAGGTATTAGATATACATCATGTATCACAGTTTATTGATATTGTCATTTTACCAGTTTGAAGTATAGTAACTTTACCTTTCTTTACATCTCTTTATGCTTCTCCTTTTACAATAAAATTATCTTAAATATTTCCTTTACATACATTTAGAACCACATCAGACAATGTTATAATTTTTGCTTTCACCATCAAACATAACTTAGATAATTCAAGAGAAAAAGGAAATCTATTTTATTTACCCATATACATACATACATATTTTCTATGTCATTTCTTCTTTCCTAATATTCCAGGAATCCTTCTTTTGTCATTTCCTTTCCATTTACATAACTTCCTTTAGCCGTACTTTTAAAATAGGTCCACCAGTGGTGAATGCTGTTAGTTTTGCCTCATCTGAGAATGTCCTGATGACTCCTTCATTCCTGAAGGATATTTTCTCTTGACATAGGATTCTGGATTGAAAGTTCTTTTCTTTCAGTAGTTGAAAAAAATATTGTGCCACTTCCTCTGGCTCCATTGATTTCTGATGAGAAATATGATGTCATTCAAATTATTTTTCACATATCAGTAATGTGTCACTTCTTTCTCTCTGCTTTCAAGATTTTTTTGTTTGTCTTTAGCTTTCAGACTTTTGACTAAGATGTGTCTTGGTATGAATTTCTTTGGGTTTATCCTGTTGGGATTTTCTTACCTTCTTGAATCTTCAGGTTTATGTCTTTTGCCAAATTTGGGGAAGTTTTAGGTATTATTTGTTCAAGTACATTTTTAGTCTTGCTCTGCTTCTTCTCTCCTTCTAGTACTTCAGTACTATGAATGTTAGATCTTTTGGCATAGTCCCAAAGATCCCTGAGGCTCTGTTTATTTTTTCAGTCTATTTTCTTTCTGTTGTTCGTATTGGGTAATTTATATTTTTCTATCTTCAACTGTACTGATTCTTTTGTCTTCTCCATTCTACTGTTGAGATTACAGGCATACCTCATTTTATTGCACTTTGCTTTATTGCACTTTGCAGATAATTATGGTTTTTACAAATTGAAGGTTTGTGGCAACCTGTGTCAAGCAAGTCTATTGGCACCATTTTTCCAATAGCATGTTCTCACTTCATGTCTCTGTGTTACATGTAATTCTCACAATATTTCAAACTTTTTCATTACTATCATATTTGTTATGATGGTCTGTAATCAATGATTTTTTGATGGTACTATTGTAATTGTTTGGGGCACCACAAACTGTGCCCATATAAGATGGCAAACTGAATTGATGTCAAACTGTCAAATTGATGGCAAACTGAATTGATAAATGTCGTGTGTACCGACAGGCCATTCCTCTATCACTCTCCCTCTCCTCAGACCTCCCTATTCCCTGAGACACAACATTGAAATTATACCAATTAATAACCCTACAATGCCCTCTGAGTCTTCAAGTGAAAGGAAGTGTCACATAGCTCTCCCTTTAAATAAAAAGTTAGAAATGCTTAAGCTTAGTGAGGAAGGCATGTGAAAAGCCAAGATGGGCTGAAAGCCAGGCCTCTTGCACCGAACAGCCAAGTTGTGAATGCAAAGGAAAGTTCTTAAAGGAAATTAAAAGTGCTACTCCAGTGAACACATGAATTATAAAAAAAGTGAAACAGCCTTATTGCTGATATAGAGAAAGTTTCAGTGGTCTGCATAGAAGAGCAAACCAGCCACAACATTCCCTTAGCCAAACCCTAATTCAGAAAAAGGCTTGAACTTTCTTCAATTCCATGAAGGCTGAGAATGCTGAGGAAGCTGCAGAAGAAAAGTTTGAAGCTAGCAGAGGTTGGTTCATGAGGCTTAAGGAAAGAAGCTGTCTCTATAACATAAAAGTGCAAGGGGAAGCACCAAGTGCTGATGTAGAAGCTGCAGCAAATTATCCAGGAGATCTAGCTAAGATCATTGACGAAGGTGGCTACACTGAACAACAGATTTTTAATGTAGACCAAACAGCCTTATATTGGAAGAAGATGCCATCTAGGACTTTCACAGCTAAAAACGAGAATTCAGTGCCTCAGTTTAAAACTTCATGGGATAGGCTGACTCTCTTGTTAGGGGCTAATGCAGCTGATGACTTTTAAGTTGAAGTCATTGATCATTTGCCATTCCAAAAATCCTAGGGCCCTTAAGAATTATACTAAATCTACTCTGTCTGTGCTCTATAAATGGAACCAAACCTGGATGACAGCACATCTGTTTACAGCAGGGTTACTGAATATTTTAAGCCCATTGTTGATAATTACTGCTCAGAAAATTCCTTTCAAATATTACTGCTCATTAACAAGGCACCTGATCACCCAAGCACCCTGATGGATATGTACAAGGAGGTTCATGTTATTTTCATGCCTGCTAACTCATCCATTCTGCAGCCCATAGATTGGGAAGTAATTTTGACTTTCAAGTCTTATTATTTATCAAAAAGTGGGCGAAGGATATGAACAGACACTCCTCAAAAGAAGACATTTATGTGGCCAAAAAACATATGAAGAAAAGCTCACCATCACTGGTCATTAGAGAAAGGCAAATCAAAACCACAATGAGATGCCATCTCATGCTAGTTCAAATGGCAATCATTAAAAAGTCAGGAAACAACAGATGCTGGAGAGGATGTGGAGAAATAGGAATGCTTTTACACTGTTGGTGGGAGTGTAAATTAGTTCAACCATTGTGGAAGACAGTGTGGCAATTCCTTAAGGATCTAGAACCAGAAATAGCATTTGACCCAGTGATCTGATTACTGGGTATATACCCAAAGGATTATAAATCATTCTGCTATAAAGACACATGTACACGTATGTTTATTGCAGCACTGTTCACAATAGCAAAGACTTGGAACCAACCCAAATGCCTATCAATGATAGACTGGATAAAGAAAATGTGGCACATATACACCATTGAATACTATGCAGCCATAAAAATGGATGAGTTCATGTCCTTTGCAGGGAGATGGATGAAGCTGGAAACCATCATTCTCAGAAAACTAACACAAGAACAGAAAACAAAACACCATATGTTCTCACTCATAAGTGAGAGTTGAACAATGAGAACACATGGACACAGGGAGGGGAACATCACACACAGGGACCTGTCAGAGGGTGGGGGGCTAGGGGAGGGATAGCATCAGGAGAAATACCTAATGTAGATGACAGGTTGATGGATGCAGCCAACCACCATGGCTCATGTATACCTATGTAACGAACCTGCACATTCTGCACATGTACCCCAGAACTTAAAGTATAATAATAATAAAAAAAGAAAAAAAAAGAAATGCGTTTTGTAAGGCTATAGCTGCCATAGATAATCCTCTGATGAATGTGGCCAAAGTAAATTGAAAATCTTATGGAAGGGATTCACCGTTTTGATGTCATTAAAATATTCATGATTCAAGGGAGGAGATCAAAATATCCATATTAGCAGGAGTTTGGAAGAACTTCATTCTACCCCTCATAAATGACTTTGAGGGGTTCAAGACTTCTGTGGAAGAAGTAACTGCAAAGGTGGTAGGAATAGCAAGAGAACTAGAATTAGAAGTAGAACCTGAAGATGTGACTGAATTGCTGCCATCTCATAAAACCTTAACAGACAAGGAGTTGCTTCTTATGTGTGAGCAAAGAAAGTGGTTTCTTGAGATGGAATCTACTCCTGGTGAAGATACTGTGAACAATGTTGAAATGACAACAAAGGATTTAGAATATTCAATAAACTTAGTTGATAAAGTAGTGGCAGGGTTTGAGAGGACTGACTCCAATTTTGAAAGAAGTCAGGCCAGGCACGGTGGCTCACGCCTGTAATCCCAGCAGTTTGGGAGGCCAAGGCATGTGGATTGCTTGATCCCAGGAGTTCAAGACCAGCCTGGGAACCATAGTGAAACCCCAACTCTACAAAAAAAAAAAATTTAGTTGGGTGTGGTGGCATGTCTGAAGTCCCAGCTACTCAAGAGACTGAGGTGGGAGGATTGCTTGAGCCCAGGGAGGTAGAGACCGCAGTAAGCTGTGATCACGCCACTGCACTCCAGCCTGGGTGGCAGAGCAATTCTCTCAAAGAGAAGAGAGGAGAGAGGAGAGGGAAATCCTACTGTCGGCAAATGCTGTCAAACAGCATGGCATACTACAGAGAAATCTCTCAGGGAAGGAAAGGTCAATTGATGCAGCAAACTGTGTTGTTGTCTTATTTTATGAAATTGCCACACCTACTCCAATCTTCAGCAACCATCACCCTGAGAAGCCAGTAGCCATCAACATCAAGGCAAGACCTTCCACCAGCAAAAAGATTATGACTCACTGAAGGCGCAGATGATCATTAACATTTTTTAGCAATAAAGTATTCTTTCATCAAGGTTTGTACATTGTTTTTAGGCATGATGCTATTCTACACTTAATAGACTACAGTGTAGTGTAAACATAACTTTTATATGCACGGAGAAACCAAAACAATTCATGTTACTCACTTTATTTCAGTATTTGCTTT
This sequence comes from Pan paniscus, assembly GCF_029289425.2. Lineage (NCBI taxonomy): Eukaryota > Metazoa > Chordata > Mammalia > Primates > Hominidae > Pan > Pan paniscus. The sequence continues at coordinate 52,041,741 of NC_073272.2, read as the reverse complement.
ATTGCAATGGTCTGGAATCAGAGCAATATCTCCAAGGTATGCCTGTATTCATTTTGTTTTTTTATTTTGAATATTGTATTTTTAAGTTCTAAGATTTCCAGTTGGTTCTTCTTTATATATTCTACATCTTTGCCAAGACTTGCTAATTCTTTGTAAGTCTTTCTGTTTTTTCATTTGTTTCATGCATGTCTGTCATTACTCATTGAAGCATTTTTATAATGGGTGCTTTATCATATCATTCTAACATTTCTGTGATCTTGTGGTGTCTCATGATTATCTCTCTTTCATTCAGTTTGAGATCTTCCTGGTTCCAGCATGATGAATGATTTTTTCATTGAAATCTGGATATTTAGGATATTATGTTTTGAGACTCTGAATCATATTTAAACTTTGTTTTAGCTGGCTTCCTCTGACACCACTCTGGCAAGTGATGGGGGTTGCTGCCATATTACTGCCATGTGGAGGTAGAAAGTCCAGGCTCTCCACTTGGCCTCTATTGACACCTGAGGAGGGAGGCTGCTTGTTTCTGCTAGGCTTTCACTGATATCTCCCTTGCTGGGAGCGCCTCTGACACCACAGAGAAGGGGAGTGGCTTGCTTACTGCTGGGCAGTGGTGGAAGTTCTAACACTCCACTAGGCCGCCTCTGAACACCACCTCAGCTGGGAGGAGGGGCTCCTTGTTACCGCCAAGCGGGGAGCAGATGCCTATGCTCCCCATGTGTTCTCCATTAACATCATGAGTAGGAGACTTGTTATCACCTGGCATGGATGAAAGTCCTGTCTCTGTATTTGGTCTTTCCTACCAACACCTGGAGGAGGAGATTTGCGACACCTTATTAATAGCCTAGTCAGAGTGGAAGTCTAGGCTCCCCACTCAGCCTTCATTGGCATGAGGGTGGCTGGGGCCACAGTTTTCCTGTGCTGCTTGACTGGAGTAGAGCAGTTATTATCTAAAGGTTTTATGTCTTGGTGTCTACCCCTCTCCCAGTCCTCTGGATAGTGAGAGCAGGCTATTATTGGGGCTTATATTTGGTCCGTGCCCACAAGTATTTCCAGGTTGTTGCTTCTCAGCTCCAAATCTGGGCTATAGAAGGTAAAAAGAAAAGCCAGAGACCTTATCACTGTGTCATTCCTTGGAACTCAAGGTCCCTCACTGGTTTGCCTTCTTAATGTAATAGAAATCATTTTCATTACATTAAGACCCTTCTAACTAGATTTTTTTTACTCCTAAGTTTTGAAATTTCTTTTCATGGTCTAGATACTAGTCCTTTGTCAGAAATGTGTTTTGCAAATATTTTCTCCTAATGAATGGTATCAGAGGCAGTCAGCTGAGAGTCATCTTATGTTTGTTTTATACATAATGTCCAAGGGTTCTAGTTATATTAGTGAAAGGAATGGGAGAAAGTTCATCTCCATTTTCCCAGAAGCAGAAGTCTCAATAAATAATGTTTTTGCCCCCAATCCTAGGATTTATAAGTATTACCTCCCCATATCTTTAATAAATTTTAAAGTTAAATAAATATATTTATTTAAAACCCAATATCTTTAGTAAAACAGCTAAATGAAGCAAACCTTAAGTACCTAAGCTGTTTGTTTCAGCTGATGAAATAAACGTGTGAATTTTGAAGATGTTGAATGTGCCTCACCAGTCTATTACTTAACAACTTCTTCAAGCCTCAGTCTTAAACTTGGGTTCTGATAAGCATGCCAACTCTGGATCTTAGCGCAAATGTCAAGATCCCTTCTGGGGATTAGTCTCTGAACTGCCGACTTTTTGGACATCAGGCCAGTTTCTATTCTGAGTGAGAGCTCCAATCTAACAAGAGTGCATTGATTGCTTTCCAGCTAATCAAAGGGAAAGCATGGGTTGGCTGTTCTGGCACCCTTGTTCAGCTAAAAATGATTGTCTCTGGCTCCTAATGCAGAGATATATTCTTCCTTTTTTCTGTGATGAAGGTGTAGAATATCCCTCAATTTTGTTAAGTATAAAGTTAATGAATGCCTTTGAATAGTCTTTGAGAAGTTATACATGGTAGTTTTTTTTTCCTCTGGGGGAAAGAGTAGAACATCACCTGCCCTTCTCTCAGTCATAAAAAAAGGCTTGATTTAAATTTACACACATTGAAGGTTACTTACCTGAGGTTTTCCCTCTTTGCACTTCAGAAAGATATTTCTTAAAGTACCCATGGCCCTTCCAAAAGAATGGAATATTTTGAACAAAAATTAAAAACTTGTTTTGGTGTATGCATTTTGTATGAGATTAAGAAATGTTTCTCTTGTTATATTCCTGCCTCCCCACCTCCTCTCTCTCTCTCTCTCTCAGTATGTGTACCTGTGTATGATTCTTTTCTACTTTCTATTTCCTGGGAAAGGCCTGGAGTCGAGTAAAGGAAAAGTTTAAGGATGAGTAGGAGAGGCTGCTCATGAAGTGATGGAGAGTATGGCTGGTCTATAATATGTGATTCAGAATCACTATTATGATGAATTTCCTAGAACAAGAAGAATTGCTAGAGGCCCCTTTCACGCCACAGTAAGTTATCACCATAAAAATAATTTATTTTCCCCTCCCCATAACTCATCAGGGTAAAAGCTTGCAATGACCATTGGTTTGTCACAGCTAGACTGGGAAAGTAGCTCTGTGTTGCCTGTGTGTTGTATCCCAGGATCTGAGTAGCTTGCTTGGCCTGAGACCTCATGCCATCATGGAATACAATAGTGATAGCAAACCAAGGCTCAAATGGACATGTCAGTTGTCTAAGACCACAAAACTAGTAAGTGTCAGAGCTGGAACTCAAATTCAGTCCCTGTGTTTGACTCCAGATCCCATCTATTTTCCCTGTATAAACGGGGCTGAGTTCTGGAGAATTCCATTCATTAGGAGTATCATAATTCTACAGCTCACTGTGATAGTGCCATATCAGTCCTTGGCCCAACAGTTGGTCTGAAAATATTAAGACCAGGAAAAGATAAACAAAATTATCCTTAGGGATTTCAATCCAGAATGAAGAGTTCTTCCATGATGCCTTCCCACCTAACTTAGAGGCTTGGCCAGAACCATGATTACTTTCAGATTTAATAGACACTCCGTAAATGTTAGTTCTGTCCCTCTATCCCAGCACATACGGTGGGTGAAATACAGTGCTAGCAGCTAACAAATGCATCATGTCATTTAATTGGCACAGCTCTTTTATGAGGTGTAGGGATAGATACATCCCCACATTACAGATAAGGAGACTGAGGTACGATGAAATGAAGTAACTGACATGTCCACTGTCTCACAGCCAGATCTATCTGACTTCGTATCTAGTTTGCTCTCTGTAGCACCTCAGTTGGTTCCTACTGATGTACCTACCTACCTCTGTCTCAGCGATATTTTCAGAGGCTTTAAATGAAATATTTTAACTGGGTTCTTCAGAAATCCTTATTTGAGTTTAAAAATCAAGTTGTGCATGCTTTCTCCCTTGCCTCACCCTGTGTTATCCTCAGTAGTAACCTTGACGCCCCAGTAAAGCCCAGAGAAAAAGAAATTGTAAATTCATCTGAGAGGATAATTGAGGATTTCTAAGTTACCCAGGCTTTAACTTTGCCTCGACCTGAGATGCTCACCAGTCTTCACAGAAGAATAAACTGAGTTAATTAGCTCTTTGATTGGATGAGGTTAAGGTTCTAGGTGTGGGTCTGCTTGCAACTAAAGTGATGATTGTTGGCTCCTAACGTTAAGACATTAGTAGCCATCTGTTGGGTGAAGGCATCCTCTTTTCTGATTTGAAGCTAGGTCTCAGTCAGTGGAAAAATGTCATTTGTATTCTGCATTCCTCCTGTTTCCTTGGGATATGCTATGTTTAATAATGTATGCATTAGGAGATGCTGAAAAGTGTCTTTTCAGTATGTCTTTTTAATCTAGTCTTTTTCTCCCAATAGGTTTAAATTGTCCCCAAATGTGTGTGTGTGTGTGTGTGTGTGTGTGTCTGTGTGGTGTGTGTGGTGTGGTGTGTTGTGTGTTTTAGACCAAGTATTGCGGAGAACACCTCATTATGTGTAGGTTATTGCATTTGTGGAGCAAAATCTCCCTTAAGTAATATATCTACTATGTGTCATTAAAAATGTATTCACTTTATATGTGCATGTTTTCAATTCAGGCATCTTTAATAGGGAAATATATTCTAGTAGATTAATTTACAGTGTTTCTAAATAGTAAATCATAAACACCAATAAAAGAAAACATGCAAAATGTGCATATTTGAGAGTCGATTATATGTTGATTAACCTTTTGTGCTTTTGCTATAATTCTTACTATTGTCATTTCCCTTGCTGTCAAACAACAATTCATTTCTGGAACATATGATGCATAATTATGAATGTTAATGCAACACCCAGCTGCATCTCATCTCCCTTTGCATTATGGTACAAGTTTACTTTGGGGACACAAAGGTACTTTCTCTCATTAGTGACAGAAACTGTAATTAGACACTAAACCTGAGATAAAAATATACTCATTATTTACCTATTTTCTTAATTAGAATTTTCATATCAAAAGTACAGAAAAATAATCTTTTTAATTCAAGTAAGAACAATATGATCCTGTTTAAAAAATAAAAATGAAAGAAAAAAATCTGTGTTGTGGAGAATAGAGCAATGGACTTGGGGGTTTTGAATGCAGGCTGTGAGTACTCTGTAGAAGTAGTGGAAATACTGGGCAAGTCTTTAAACATGTCATAGTCTTCTCTTTATGGTTTCAGAGTAATAACCTTCACCCGACAGGGATCTGGTAAGAATTAAATAGGTACTTCAAGAGAAAGTACCTGATACTGGGTACATAGTCAGTGAATGTGTATTGTTGTTCTTAATATGGCATTTGAGAGTTTTTTAAAAAGGCATTTTCCAAAATTAATTCACCAATGATCTCTTCAAATGGCAAGGTCTCATGATACAATTTCATTGATTTAACGACTATTTTTGAGTGCTGAGCATGTATGTTAAGCAATGTGGTGGTGATCATAGAAGGAGTATGCTCTAGCCCTGTACTCTAGTTGAGAGAGATAAGACATACATAGGCAAAATGCTTGAGCAAGGAAGTACGTAGTTATCAAAATGAGTGATGCCAGCAGCAAGTGATTTTGAAGATTAGAGGAAGAAAACATAACACTATGCTTGCAAACAAGAGGGGGAGCTTTGCTTAATTCCTAAATAGTTCATAGGAATGCATAAAAAAGGGATGGAAAGAAATGTAGTTTTGGGAAACATAAAGGAGGTCCATCCAACTTAAGATTTATATAGGGGATCAGTGAGAGATAAATGTGAACAATCTATAGAAGGCCCAGAAAAAGCAAGCTTTACTTAGTAGGCAATGGGGAACCACTGCAGGATTGCAAGCAGATGAATAAGTATGAGATTGGCATTTGTGGAAAATTGGTGTGGGTTGGATTGGATGTAAGGAGCTCATGCTACACGATTGCTTATGTAGTACAGGGAGCAGTGACAGTAGGAATAGACAGCACAAGTTAATAGGTGAAGATATTTCAAAGCCAGCACTTGGTGACTAATTCAGTATAAAGGCTGAAGAAGAGGAGGAGTACACAATGATTACCAGGTTTGAGCCAGTCAGACCTTTAAGGATTTAAAATGAACAAACAAAACAAAAATAGAGAGAGCTAGGCTTGGCATCAATTTTTGTTTGGTTTTTGTTGTTTTTAGTTTGGGGTGATAGAAGATATAGAAAGCCAGTGGGCAGTTGTAGGGAGTAGGTAGAACTGGTGTGGTATTTAAGTGAGAGGTCAGGACTAGAGATTGTCCTGGAGCCTTAGAATGAAATTTCTAATCTAAATTAATCTAAATTCTACATAAATATTTGCAGGTGGTCTCTTCATCCTAAAAACATAATCTGCCCTTAACCTTTACCCTCATCCAACTACCAATTTCTTTTCCTTCACAGCCAAACATCTTAGACATTGGCTCTATTTTCTCACCTCCCATTTCCTCACTACAGTCTGCCTTCTACTCCTACCACTACTATGCCACTGTCCTCTGTATGGTTCCAAGGTGAATTAATGTCTTCCAGATTGAAAAAAAATCCAAGGAGCGTAGTTTCTTCTCCTTTTCTAATGTGCAATTTTTCAGTAAGTTTTTAAGCCATTATTATATGGTAGAACTGGTGTCAAATCACATATAAGCTAGATGACCTTTGGTAAGTTACTTAATCACAGTTTCCTTTTCTGTAAAATGGGGATAATGATATTTACTTTATTACATGAGTAAATGAGCTGATATACATAAGCCCTTTGGAAATAGTAGTTGCTTAATAAATATTATTTTGTTTCATCATTGCAGCTTTGGGCACTGTTGAGCACTTTCTAGAAATTTGTTTTCTTTTATTATCATAACACTTTTTTTTTTTTTTTGAGATGGAGTCTCACACTGTCACCTAGGCTGGAGTGCAATGGTGCGATCTCCACTCACTGCAACCTCTGCCTCCCAGGTTCACGTGATTCTCCTGCCTCAGCCTCCCAAGTAGCTGGGATTACAGGCACACCCCACCACACCTGGCTAATTTTTTTATATTTTTAGTAGAGACGGGCTTTCACTATGTTGGCCAGACTGGTCTCGAACTCCTGACCTCATGATCCGCCCACCTTGGCCTCCCAAAGTGCTGGGATTACAGGTGTGAGCCACCACGCCCGACGCATAACACTTCCTTTTCCTTGTTTTCCTACTACTAGTTATCTTGAGCTCTTTTTCCTTAATTTGTCTTATCCACAGATATACCCTAGAACAGTAGTTCTCAGACTTGAACGTACGTTAAATTTCCCTGGAGAGTTTATATTAAAGAACATACTGCTCCTCCCCTGTCTCCAGAGTTTCTGATCTAGTAGGAGCTCAAGAAGTTCTCAGATAATGCTGATGCTGCGGGTGTGGGGACTGAATTTTGAGAACCACTAACCTAGAGTTCTATCTCAGCCTCATTTTCTTATTCCATGAACTTTTATTGAGGGGCTTCAGGTACCACTGATGACTCCCAGATTTCTATATCTAGGGAAGAACACATGCCCAGATTCCAGATTATCATTTTCAACTGCATGTTAAATTTCTACACACGGAGTTGTCCTCCAGACGCATTACAATCCAACATGCCCAAACTGATTCTGAAGTACATATGTAAGACTAGTCAGGAAAGGTCTGAAGAAAAGAGGAATAAAAGACAAAGCAGCTAGTCCTGTTAAAACATATTATAAAATTACAGTAATTAAAATACTTTGGTACTAAGCACATGAATAGACTGATCAGTAAACCGTAATGAAGTCTAACCATAAAGATTCAAAGACAATTGTTTAGTATATAACTTTTAGTATATGATCTTATCTTTAAATAAGAAAAGTCTTTCTAAGCAAAACACAAAACCTGGGAGCTGGCCGGGTGCAGTGGCTCATGCCTGTATTCCCAGCACTTTGGGAGGCCGAGGCGGGCAGATTACCCGAGCTCAGGAATTCGAGACCAGCCTAGGCAACATGGCAAAACCCCGTCTCTACAAAAAATACAAAAATTAGCCAGGCGTGGTGTTGGACGCCTGTAATCCCATGAGAATCACTTGAATCCGGGAGGCAGAGGTTGCAGTGAGTGGAGATCGCACCACTGCACTCCAGCCTGGGTGATAGAATGAGACCCTGTCTCAAACAAAAACAAAAACAAAAAACAACCAACCAAACAAAAAAACCTGGAAGCCATAAAAGAGAAAATTGTTAAATCTGACAACACGAAAGTTGAAATTTAAAGCACCTGAAAAATACAAAAATAAAATCCAAAGAAAAAAACTGGGGAAAAGGTTTTGCATCTGATATGGCAAGAGGCTGGTTCCCTTAATATGTAATATATAAAGAGCTCTTGAGAATAACAGGAAAATGCCAACAAACCATTCAAAAAAGGAAAAAAGAACCTGAACAGGCAGTTCAGACAAAAAGAAAGTGGGCTTATAAAAACAAATGAAAGATACTCTGTTGGCACAGTGTCTCATGCCTGTAATTCCAACATTTTGGGTAGCCAAAGCAGGAGGATTGCTTGTGGCCAGGAGTTCAAGACAAGCCTGAGAAACATAGTGAGACCCTGTCTTGACAAAAAGTCTAAAAATTAGCCAGGTATGGTGGTGCACGCCCTGTAGTCCCAGCTACTCAGAGAACGCTGAAGCGAGAGCATCACTTGAGCCAGAGTTTAAGGCTGCAGTGAGCCGTGATCACGCCCCTGCACTCCAGCCTGGGCAACAGTGCAAGACCCTAACTCAGGGAGGGAGAGGGGAAGAGGGAGAGAGAGAGGGAGAGAGAGGGAGGGAGGGAGGGAGGGAGGGACGGAGAGAGGGAGGGAGGGAGGGAGAGATAGAGAGAGAGAAGCTCAACACTTACAATTAAAGCAGTATAGATTAATTTAAGCAATAAGATGTAACTTTCACCTATCAGAATGGGAAAAATCAGAGCGTTTAATGTACATTTTTTGGGGGGCAGGCATGTGGAGAAATACATGTGCTCTTATACCTTGCTACTCAAAGTGTGGTCCTTGGATCAGCAGCATCTGCATCAACTGAGAGCTTTTTAGAAATTCAGCTCCACCCCAGATCTACTAAATCAGAATCTGCCTGTTAATCAGATCCCCAGGTGACTTGTAGGTATATGAAACTTCGTAAAGCACTGCTCTGACACATTGTTGGAAGTATAAATTAGCATAACCTCTTTGGATCTTAGTATATTTTAAATATACACAATTAAACATTGATGTACTTTTTGACCTATAGTTCCACTTGTAGGACTTTATATAAAATATATAATCATGTATGTGTGTGAAGACATGTAAAAAGGTATTAATCACAACATTATTTGTCTTAGCAAAAACAACTTCAGTATTCATTACTTGAGTAAAGGCTAAATAAACTATAAAAAGTTCACTTGGTGAAATACTATTCAGTTATTTAAAATTTATTTAAGAAAAGTATATGTGGATACGGAATTATCTCCAGTATATATTGTTAAGCACAAACGGCAAGGTTCCAAGCAGTATTATAATCTGCCTTTTCTGTGTCCCATTATTATAATTCCCATTTTAGAGATAATGTAAGTGAGGCAGAGAGGTTAAATAACTAGCCCAAGGACATACAGCTGGAAATGGTAGATTCAAATCCAGACAGTCTTGTTCTAGAGCTTATGTTCTTCACACTCTGCCATATTGCTGCTCAGGGATAAACAACAAACTGTTAAAAGTGGTTTCCCCTGGAGTATGGGGCACTCCTTTTTCATTGTATATGCCTTTGTACTATGTGGATGGTTTTCCTTCTACAAGTATTGCTTTAAATAATTTAAAAATACTTAAAAACTGCAATTTTTCTAAAACCGAACTAATTCTCCTCCCCACTCTTCTGCTGATGCTAGTGACAGGCTGAATCATAAACTAGAGTGAAAAATCTAATAGACACTATATACTCCCTCTTATTTATCCCTCACATCTGTCTCATCAGCTACCAAGACTAACTGATTTTACCTCCTAGACCAGACATTTCTCAAACTTGCCCCTCTACTCTATCCCTGCATTATACATCACTTGGACTATAGTGTTCATTTCCTCTCTGATCCACCTGCATCTTTTCTCCCTACAAAATGCCAATGGACACATCTTTCCAAAATGTGAATCTGATTTTACTATTCTCCATGTTCTGGCCCAGTTTGCCTGTCTGGCCTTACTGTTCACCACTTCTCTTCCTCATATATCCTACCCTCAGGACACCGTTGTTCCCCTTTCATTTCCATGATTTTAATATGCTATTCCTTCTCTAGAAGTACCTTTCATCTGAGTCAATTTCTACCCTTCCTTGACAACCAGATCTCAATTTGGATTTCCCCCTGGATGCAGACTGTTAGTAGACATTATATATTCTGTACTATGCATGTCAGAATACCTAAAGTTTCATGCTCCTTCAGTGTTCCATAAGAAATGTCCCCAGCATCAAAGCATTCCTGCCTGAATGCTGTGCATTCACATTCCTTGTAGACTCCTCTGCTCCCCAACATGGATGCAGTATCCTGCAGACTGCTTCTCCAGATCTCCCCATGGCTAATTCATGGTTTTTCTTTGTCCTAAGTTCTCTCCTGGCCCTCAGCACTCTTCTTGGTCATGAAGGATTTCTGGGAGGCTTTCCCTTTTATTATCAATTTCAGGTTCATCATCTTCCCTTCCTATCCCTCTACCTGTACCTGTAGAGGAGGGAGGTTAGAATAGTGGTTAAGAACAAGGAAGGTCTAGGCTGCCAAGCTAATGAATTTGGACTTTTCCCATAAGTACTAGGAAGCCAGTGAAGAATTTTAAGCATGAGAGTGGCAGGACCAGATTTGCACTCTGAAAAGATGTATTCATTGGCATTTTGCAGGGAGAAAAGAGGCAGGTCAACCAGTTACAAAATGAATGCTATAGTTAAAGTGATTCAGGGATAGAGTGGAGGGGCAGATTTGAGAATTATATAGTCTAGGAGGTAGAATCAATAAGTCTTGGTGCCTGATTAGACAGATGTGAGGGGTAAATAAGAGGAGGGAGTCCAGAGTATCTACCAGATTTCTCACCTTAGTAAATGTCACCTGTCACCAGCACCAGCACCAGCAGAAGAGTGGGAAGGTGTCTTAGTTCGTTTATGCTACCACAACAAAATACCTTAGAGTGGGTAATTTATAAAGAACAGAAATTTGTTTCTCACAGTTCTAGAGGCTGGGAAATCAAGACCAAGGCACCAGCAGATTCAGTATCCAGTGAGGGCTATTCTTTGCTTCAAAGGTGGTGCCTTGTTGCTGTGTCCTCACATAGAAGGAAAGCAAAGGGGAAAAATGCTGTGTCCTCACATAGCAGAAGAAGTAGAAGGGCAAAAGAGGCAAACTCTTCCTCAAACCCTTTTATAAGGGCACTAATACCATCCCTGAGGGCAGAGCCCTCAATGCCTAATCCCCTCCCAAGGGCCTTATCTCTTAATACCATCACCTTGGGAGATAAGTCCCAATATGAATTCTGAAGGGACATACATATTTAAACCATAGCAAAAAAGAATGAGTTTGGTTTTGTAAAAGTTGATTTTTAAGTGTTTCTTTTTTTTTTTCCCAAAGCAATACTTGCAGAAGGAAAACCATTCAAATAGTACAAAGGCATATACAATGAAAAATGAGTCCTCTACACTTCAGGGGAACATTGTTAACATACCATAATGCTATATTATTTTCCTTCTGAGGAACTTAGATTCACCTACCCCCACCTTCGCAACCCATTCCCCACTGAATTTCCTTATTTCCTTACTGCAAAGATAGTTCAACATACACAAATCAATAAATGTGATATACCACATTAGCAGAAGGATAAAAGTCTTATGATCATCTCAATAGATACAAAAAAAGAATTTCACAAAGTGCAACACGCTTTCATGATAAAAAAAAAACTGTCCAAAAATTAGGTGTAGAAGGAATGTGCCTCAACACAATAAGGCTATATATGAGAAGCCCACAGCTAACATTATATTCCATGGTGGAAAGCTGAAAGCTTTTCCTTTAAAATAGGGAACAAGACAAGGGCACCCATTTTCCCCACTTCTACTAAACATAGTACTGAAAGTCCTACCAGAGCAATTAGGCAAGAAAAAGAAATAAAAGCCATATCAATTGAAAAGGAAGAAGTTAAATTGTCTTTACTTGTAGGTGACATGATCTTATACAGAAAACCCTAGAAGTCCACCAAAAGGCTCTTAGAAATAATAAAAGAATTCAGTAAAGTTGCAGGATACAAAGTTACCCTGTAAAAATCAATAATGTTTCTATACACTAACAACAAACTTAGAAATTTTAAAAATGATCCCATTTACAATAGCATCAAAATAAATCTAAAATACTTAGGAATAAATTTAATCAACGAGGTAAAAATCTGTATACTAAAAACTATAAAATATTGATGAAATAAATTAAAGAGGACACAATAAATAAGACAAATAAATAAAAAATAAAGATATTCCATGTTCACGGGTTAGAAGAATTACTATCATTAAAATGTCCATACTGCTGAAAACAATCTACAGATTGAATGCAATCTCTATCAAAATTCCAACTACAGTTTTTCACAGGAATAAAACATTCTAAAATTTGTAAGGAACCACAAAAGACCCCAAATAGCTAATGAAATATTGAGGAAAAAAAAAAGCTGGAGGCATCATACTACCTGATCCCAAATATACTACAAAACTATAGTAATCAAAACAGTATGGTACTGGCATAAAAACGGAAATACCATTCAATGGAACAGAAGAGAGAGCCCAAAAATAAATCCACACATTTACAGTCAACTGATCTTCAACAAAGGTGTCAAGAACACATAATGGGGAAAGCACAGTCTCTTCAATAAATGGTGTCATGAAAACTGGATATTCACATGCGGAATGAAATTGGACTCTTATCCTACATCATATATAAAAACCAATTCAAAATTGATTAAAGACTTAAACATAAGACCTTAAACTCTAAAACTACTACAAGAAAACATATGGAAAAGCTTTTTGACATTTGGCTTTGGCAAAGATTTTTTGGCTATGGCCCTAAAAGCACAGGCAACAAAAGCAAAAATAGGTTGGATTGCATCAAATTAAAAAGCTTCTGTACAGCCAAGGAAACAATCCACAGAGTAAAGAGACAACCTGCAGGATTGGAGAAAATATTTGCAAATCATATTTGATAAGGAGTTAATATCCAAAACATATAAGGAAATCAAACAAGTCAATAGTAAGAAAACAAATAACTTGATTACAAAATGGGCCAAAGATCTGAAGAGACATTTCTCAAAAGAAGATATATAAATGGTCAACAGGTATATTTAAAAAAATGTTTGACGTCACTAATCATCAGTGAAATGCAAATCAAAACCACAGTGACATATCACCTCACATCTGTTAGAATGTCTATTATCAAAAAGACAAGTGTTGGTGAGGGTGTGAAGAAAAAGGAACCCTTATACACTATTGGTAGAAATGTAAATTAGTATAGCCATTATGGAAAACAGTATGGGGGTTTCTCAAAAAACTAAAAATAGAACTATAATATAATCCAGCAGTCCTACTTCTGGGTATATATCTAAAGCAAATGAAATCAGTATGTTAAAGAGATGTTTGCACTCCCATGTTTATTACAGTACTATTCACAATAGCCAAGATATGGGATAAATCTAAGTGTCCAACAACACTTGAATGAATGTGTTATAAATGAATGAATAAAGAATGAATTTATTCTTTATTTATGATGAATAAAGATGATGAATAAAGAAAATATGTTATATATAATATATATTTCATATATAAAAAATATATGTTATATATATAATATATATTTCATATATAAAAAATATGTTATATATATAACATATATTTCATATATAAAAATATATGTTATATATATAACATATATTTCATATATAAAAATATATGTTATATATATAATATATATTTCATATATAAAAATATATGAAATATATATATACACACACACACATATACAATGAAATACTATACAGCCATAAAAAAGAAGGAAATCCTGTCATTTGTACAACATGGATGATACTGAAGGACATTATGCTAAGGAAATAAACCAGGCACAGAAGGACAAATACCACATGATCTCATATGTGAAATGTAAAAAAGCTGAACTCTTACAGAGCAATCCCATTACTTAGTATATATACAAAAGAAAATAAATGGTTCTACCAAAAAGACACCTGCACTTGTTTGTTCATTGCAGCACTAGTCACAATAGCAAAGACATGGAATCAACCTAGGTGCCCATCAATGGTGAATTGGATAAATAAAATGTGGTATATATACACTATGGAATACTATGCAGCCATAAAAAAGAATGAAATCACGTCCTTTGCAGCAACATACACAGAGCTGGAGGTCATTGTCCTAAGCAAATTAATGTAGGAACAGAAAGCCAAATACCACATGTTTAGCTCCCACTTATAAGTAAGAACAATGGGTACTCATGGACCTAAAGATGGCAACAATGGACACTGGGACCTACTAGATAGGGGAGGGAAGGACAGAGGGGGACAAGGACTGGAAAACTATTGGGTACTGTGGTTAGTACCCAGGTGTTGGGATCATTCATACCCCAAACTTCAGAATCACACAATATACCCATGTAACAAACCTGCACATGCACCCCCTGAATCTCACATAGAGGTTGAAATTATATTAAAAATAATAATTATAATAGTAAAACATCAAACTCATAGAAGCAGAGGGTAGAATGGTGGTCACCAGGAATGGGGCGGGTGGGGCAGGAAATGAGCTGTTGATCAAAGGCTATAAAGCTTCAGTTGAACAAGAGGAGTACGTTCTGGAAATCTAATATACAGAATAGTAACTGTAGTTAATAATAATGTATTGTATACTTAAATTGCTAAGAGAGTAGATCTTAGATGTTCTCACCACAAAAAATGATAAGTATTTGAGGTTATGGATATGTAAATTAGCTTTATTTAATCATTTCACAATGTTTACATGTATGAAAAAATATATTGTATATTATAAATGTGTACAATTTTATTTGTCAACTAAACCTTAATAAAGCTATACAAAATGAAATGAACAGCTTGATGAACTTGAGGTTTGTGAATGTAAATACCTCAGAAAGAGAAATTTCCCAAGGGCTTATGTGGAACATTGTGGAACCAGACAAAAGCCTTAATGAAAGGAAGCCTTACCAGGGAAGTACATATATGGCAACTGCTCACCAGCACTTATCTCCCCCTGACAAGGGCAGCAGTGATTCAAGAATTGCCCTCTTGGTCCTGGGAGCTTCCTCACCCTAAAGAAGAACATTCCTGTCCCTGGAACCTAAATACTTTTTAAGCAGCTGCCCTCTATTATACACATAGCACTGATAGCTAAAGGTAGGCTTCCAGCCTACCTTGGAAAGCAGCACCCCACAAGAGCCAAAATAGCAGCAGCCCGTATTTAGAAGTCACTTGAAAATCTGTTTTAAAACGTATGCTACAGTAATGGTTCTCAAACTTATGAGCGTGCATTAGAATCATCTAGAGGATCCACCACGATCAAGTCGGCTTCATCCCTGGGATGCAAGGCTGACTCAGCAAACGCAAATCAATAAATGTAATCCATCACATAAACATAACCAATGACAAAAACCACGTGATTATCTCCATAGATGCAGAAAAGGCCTTCGATAAAGCTCAACACCCTTCATGCTAAAAACTCTCAATAAACTAGGTATTGATGAAACATCTCAAAATAGTAAGAGCTATATATGACAAACCCACAGCCAGTATCATACTGAATGGACAAAAGCTGGAAACATTCCCTTTGAAAACCCACACAAGACAAGGATGGCCTCTCTCACCACTCCTATTCAACACAGTATTGGAAGTTCTGGCCAGGGCAGTCAGGCAAGAGAGGGAAATAAAGGGTATTCAAATAGAAAGAGAGGAAGTCAAATTGTCTCTGTTTGCCTATGACATGATTGTATATTTAGAAAACCCAATCATCTCAGCCCAAAATCTCCTTAAGCTGATAAGCAACTTCAGCAAAGTCTCAGGATACAAAATCAATGTGCAAAATTCACAAGCATTCCTATATACCAATAATAGACAAACAGAGAGCCAAATCATGAGTGAACTCTCATTCACAATTGCTACAAAGAGAATAAAATACCTAGGAATACAACTTACAAGGAATGCGAAGGACCTCAAGGAGAACTACAAACCACTGCTCAAGGAAATAAGAGAGGACACAAACAAATGGAAAAACATTCCATGCTCATGGATAGGAAGAATCAATATCGTGAAAATGGTCATACTGCCCAAAGTAATTTGTAGATTCAGTGCTCTCACCATCAAGTTACCATTGACTTTCTTCACAGAATTAGAAAAACGTACTTTAAATTTCACATGGAACCAAAAAAAGAGCCTGGATAGCCAAGACAATCCTAAGCAAAAAGAACAAAGCTGGGGGCATCATGCTACCTGACTTCAAACTATACTACAAGGCTACAGTAGCCAAAACAGCATGATACTGATACCAAAACAGATATATAGACCAATGGAATAGAACAGAGGCCTCAGAAATAATGCCACACACCTACAACAATCTGATCTTTGACAAACCTGACAAAAACAAGCAATGGGGAAAGGATTCCCTATTTAATAAATGGTGCTGAGAAAACTGTCTAGCCATATGCAGAAAACTGAAACTGGACCCCTTCCTTAAACACCTTATACAAAAATTACGATGGATTAAAGACTTAAATGTAAGACCTAAAACCATAAAAACCCTAGAAGAAAACCTAGGCAATACCATTCAGGACATAGCCATGGGCAAAGACTTCATGTCTAAAACACCAAAAGCAATGGCAACAAAAGCCAAAATTGACAAACATGATCTAATTAAACTAAAGAGCTTCTGCACAGCAAAAGAAACTATCATCAGAGTGAACAGGCAACCTACAGAATGGAAGAAAATTTTTGCAATCTATCCATCTGACAAAGGGCTAATATCCAGAATCTACAAGGAACTTAAACAAATTTACAAGAAAAAAAACCCATCAAAAAGTAGGTGAAGGATATGAACAGACACTTCTCAAAAGAAGACATTTATGTGGCCAAACATGAAAAAAAGCTTATCATCATTGGCCATTAGAGAAATGCAAATCAAAACCACAATGAGATACCATCTCACTCCAGTTAGAATGGCAATCATTAAAAAGTCAGGAAACAACAGATGCTAGAGAGGATTTTGAGAAATAGGAATGCTTTTACACTGTTGGTGGGAATGTAAATTAGTTCAACCATTGTGGAAGACAGTGTGGCGATTCCTCAAGGATCTAGAACCAGAAATACCGTTTGATCTAGCAATCCCATTACTGGATATATACCCAAAGGATTATAAATCACTACTGTAAAGACACATGTACACGTATGTTTATTGTAGCACTATTGACAATAGCAAAGACTTGGAACCAACCCAAATGCCCATCAGTGATAAACTGGATAAAGAAAATATGGCACATATACACCATGGAATACTATGCAGCCATAAAAACGGATGAGTTCATGTCCTTTGCAGGGACATGAATGAAGCTGGAAACCATCATTCTAGGTAAACTAACACAGGAACAGAAAAACAAACACCACATGTTCTCACTCATAAGTGGAAGTTGAACAATGAGAACACATGGACACTGGGAGGGGAATGTCACACACTGGGGCATGTCGGGGGGTAAGGGGCTAGGGGAGGGATAGCATTAGGAGAAATACCTAATGTAGATGATGGGTTGATGGGTGCATCAAACCACCATGACACGTGTATACCAATGTAACAAACCTGCACGTTCTGCACATGTATTCCAGAAAGTAAAGTATAAAAACAAAACCAAAATTCATATTGCTGGGCCCCACCCCCAGAGTTTCTGATTCAAAAGGTCGAGGATGGGTCCCCAGAATTTTCTTTCCTACAAGTTCTCAGGTGATGCTGATGCTGGTCTATAGAACAACTTTGAAAAACACTATTTGGGGGTTGGGGGGACATAGAAATTTGGATGCAAAAAACTTGTGTTCAAGCCTTATGTGATTTATTTCACCTCCCTAAGCCTGAGTTTCTTCTTTTCTGAGGTGGACTTAGTAAGGTTATGAGAATGAAATGGAATGGTGTATATGAAAGTTCTTTATGAACTGTAAATGTTGCATTAAAATATTAGCAGTTAGATGGCTTTACAAATGGTACTTGCTGCCACACCTCCACCACCACCACTAAATTTTCTTGTACTTTTGTTCCCTCTCTAGCCAACTTTGTCCCACCAAGTCTATCAGGCAGCTGGGAAAGAACTAAAGCCAGGAAGGCCCTGAGTAGTGTTTTTTTGTTTGTTTGTTTGTTTGTTTCAACACACTGGGCATGGCCTTGATACTGACCTTGACTTGACTTCTCTTTTCCTTTTCCTGGCCTCCTCTCAAACTTGCTCCTGGTTCTTCCAGCCCTGGTCTACTCTCACAGCAAAGAATAGCTCCCAGTGCTAATATTAAGGGTAAAAAACTGTCAGATGGAATTTTAAAAAAATAGTAAGACAAAAGAATCCACTGCCAAGCAGCAAAATTATGTGGGAAAAAAGCATTTTGCTAGGTTGGTGGGCTCTAGGCTGATTTCCCTGAGGGAAAAATCTAGATCTTTGAAATAGTTAAGTGAAATCACCAGTATAATTGCAGATTCCTAATTTAAGAATATGTCAGACAGTTATATCAGACAGTTGCCTGGGTAAATGATATGTCCATGTAGAATGGTGACATTTTTCTTTAGAAACCTCTTTTTATGGCTGGTTGCGGTGGCTCACGCCTATAATCCCAGCACTTTGGGAGATCGAGGTGGGCGGATCACGAGGTCAGGAGATGGAGACCATCCTGGCCAACATGGTGAAACCCCATCTCTACTAAAATACAAAAAAAAAAAAAATTAGCCAGGCGTGGTGGCACGTGCCTGCAGTCCCGGCTACTCGGGAGGCTGAGGCAGGGCCATCTCTTGAACCCGGGAGGCGGAGGTTGCAGTGAGCCAAGATCACACCACTGCACTCCAGTCTGGCAACAGAGCAAGACTCCATCTCAAAAAAAGAAACCTCTTTTTATTTAAAAGGTAATACATGTGTGGTGTATAAAATCTAGAAATGATTTAAAAGTATGAAAAATAAAAATAACCCTTAATTCCACCACACAAAGATAAATACCCACTGGTACAATATTAGTACATTTACATCCAGCCTTTCAATATGTGCATATCTGTATAAGAATATGTATATATGCATATATAGTTCTTGAATTGAACTTGTAATATGTTCAGGTTTATATACAATTTTTAAATTTACCATTATATTGTGAGCCTTTTTCAGGATCATTAAGTAGTCTTCAAAAACATGGTTTGTAATGACAAACTATTATTCCTCCATGTAAATGCACAATATGTTCTAACTCTTCCTAAATGTTGGACAGCGAGGATATTCCAAATTTTACCATTATGAATAACCCTGCAGTGGAAGACACTTCAAGTACATAAATAAATGTGTACATCTTTAATGGCTTTCTTAGGATAAAATCCTAGGAGTGGAAAAACTGGATCAAAGGATATGAAATTTCTTAAATATAATTCACATACCATAAAATTCACTATTTCAAGTGTGTAATTCAGTGGGTTTTAGTACATTCACAAGGTTGTGAAACCATTACCACTAATTGCAGTAAAAATACAGAGCATTTCACAAATTTGTGCATTATCCTTGTGCAGGAACCATGCTAATCTCTGTATCATTGCAATTTTAGTATATGTCAGCCAAAGCAAGCACAGTAGAAACATTTTAAGTCTTCTGATAACATATGCCAAAATTCCCTTAAGCAAGTGTGTACCCATTTCCATTCCCACCCACCAATGTATATCTATTTCCCCACAACTTTGTCAGCACTTACCTTTAAAAAGTATTGCCAATATGACTGAAAATGGCATTTCATTGTTTTGTCTCTATTACCAGCTCTTCTTCCTCTTCTCACTGAACTATAGCTCTGCAGAGATCTATCGTCCCCCGTCTCCTTTGCATACATTCACCGTGGGCAGTCACATCCACGGCAACAGCCTCAGCTGCCTCTTCTGGATAGTGACCACATGTCCATACCGTGCCCCAACCTCTTTCTAGCACTGCAGTCCACACATCAAGCTGCTCGCTGGGCACACCTACCTACAGAATTTGCTAGCATAACAAACTAATATCTGAAATAAAACTCATGTTTCCTGAAGCTGGTTCTTGCCTATGACTTTGCTATTTAGATTAGTGATATCAGCCTTCTAGGTGCTTCACAGTCATCTGTTCTCTCTGCTTATGTAATTAGCAGTCCAACGCTGTTGATTCTCTGTCACATTCTTCCTTTCTGCTCCATCCCCACTGCCATTGCTCTGATTTTACCTTTTATTGTGTCTATTCCATTAGCTTACTCACTTCTCTATGCTTCCAGTATCTATCCACATAATTTATCCTACACATGGCTACCATAATAACTTTCCTATAATACCGCTCGTACCATATTGCTCTCCTACTCTGGAACTTCCAAGGGCTCTCTCTTGCTTATTGGATTATGTGAAGTAAAGGCTTTAACTTGACTCTTAAGGCCCACCATGCTCTTGAATCATTCTAATTTCACTTCCTCTGTGCCTTATAAAAACTGTGTTTTCTTCCTTCATGGTATTCCTGTGCTTCTCACTTCTGTTCATGCAAATCTGGCATGGCCTCTCTCCCAGTCATCTTCAGTGGTGATTGTATTGACTCTTCCAAAATCAGCTCAGAGGCTCTGTGATGCCATTCTTGATTCAGGCAGCAGTGCTCTCTCCTTCTTTTGACTCTCATTTTGTTAGCATTTCCTTTCTGATACTTCTGACATTCCATCCTTTTTAATGGTTTTCTAGGTATTTTTCATCCACCCTCTACCACACTAAATTCCTTGAGCACAGGGATTACTTCTTCTTCATTTTGGCATGTTGCCTAGTACCTCTCCAAACACCTTAAATGTAGATAGAGGAGCTCTGTAAATGCTTGGACAAAACAATAGTGAAGACTGCCAATTTTCTTTTTAGAGCCCCTAATGACTCAGTTTCGGTAATGAATACTGTGCTAAGAAGGTACAGATGCCAGGTGACTCAAGTGTCATAGCTCATTCTTTTTTCCTCATTCTCCATATTCAGTCCATCAACAAATACTGTCAGCCCTACCTCTTCAAAATACCTCTAATCAAATCTCTTGTTCTTGTCCCAACTGCTACTTTCCTAGAACAAACCACCATTATCGCTTACCTATAATAGCCCCTTTAAATGGTTCTCTGGCTTCTACTGTTGACCCCCCCACACACAAATCCATCAGCCAAGTCAAGCCTTTATAAAACTTACATCATGTTAGTCCCCTGCTTAACAACCTCTAACAGCTTCCCATTTCACTGAGAATAAAATTCAAACTGTTTCAGCCTTTGGAAACTCCATGATCTGGCCTATGCACCTCCCCAATATCATCTCCCACTACAGTCCACCTTGCTCACTGTGCTCCAGCTCTGCTGGGTCTTGGCTCCTCCTGATTGTCAAGTTGTATCAAAGCAGAGTGACTGGGTGTTCTTGTTTCTATTGGGGTCCTAACTGTTGTTGGTTATTGTCCTAGGGCTCCGTGTCTTTAGTAGTAGAGATGACTTGGGGAGTGGCCAGAAGTAGTTCTGAGGACTTTGAGACTTGACTCTGGGGAAAACCTTTATGGATTCCATCAGATCTCTGAAAAGTGGTAGGTCGAACAGTGAGTTTGAACTGAAAGGGATAATGGGCTTTAAGGAGGAAGATAGGAAAACTGGTATTATTCCTACAGCCTCTTTCCCAAGGGACGCTATAAATGTTACTGATAGAAACCAGAGCTGGAGGACAAACATCCTCCACCTTCTTTATCGCTTTGGGTGTTGGTTTAGGAAACTGGGCATCATGGCAAAACCTTTAAGGCTATCTGTTGAGTCAGATGGTGCACTGTGAACTTGATGCCATTTTCCCTATGTGCTCCTCTGAAGTCTCCCTTAGCCCTCTGGTGTTGCACCCTTAACTTTTGTACATAGAAGGGAGAGGGAAAAAAACTCTTTCATTATTCAGATTCTGGACTTGCTCCCCTTGCTCCTAGAAGCTTCGAAATATTCACTATCCACCTCTTTGCCTTTAGGATCATTGATAAGATCAGCCAGCGTTTTCCCTCTTCTGTCAGTTAAACAAGTCTATGACTGGTATGTTTTATCACACTATATATAGAAAAACTAGAAATTTCTCTCTAGCCCATTCTGAAAGAGAATCCCGAGTACTGCATTTCTAAAGTACTAAGCATTTTCCTACCCGCTGCTATGTGCAGAGCTTTCCCGAGTCATCTGTATGGTTACTTCCTGCCAACCTTCTTTGGAAAAAGAGGTGTCCCCCTGTGTCTTAAAGATTTCAATGTGAAAATGGAGAAATGGAAGCAGAGGGTCAAATGTAATGCCCTAGCCAGAGGAAGTTATCACTCCCTATGCAGAAAGACAAAGATCACCCCTGACACACACCACAGCATTTGTGGGGAGTCTTTATTTCCACTCGAACATTCCCTTCTTTTCTTATTCCCTACCCTGGGTTTCTTTGTAGCCAGGGATGGATTCTGAGGTGGAGGGTGGAGAGGGGGACCCAGCAGATTTACATGGAAGAACTTGAACTGGCTATTCAGAGGAGGTGGGGAGAGGAGGGGAGGCAGGGAGGCAGAGCTGGGTACCAAAAGCCCCTTCTCCAGAGAGTATTCATCTCCCAGATGACCCAGATTATAGCTTTCCCAGACTGATGAGAAAGCCATTGTCCTGAAAGTTCTCTTTCAAATTACACACACACACACACACACACACACACACACACACACACACACACACTTCCCCCCTTGGTTGGGTCTATAATAAGGAAGGGTTTCCTGATTACCAGGCTGCAAGGACCCCAGCCAACAGTGGGTGGGGGTGGGCCTTCAGAGCTCTGTGTCCCTCCATGGTGACCAGGCAGCTTTTCCCCTCTTCTGTCAAATAAACAAGCCATGCATTGTTCTGTCCCCCGGCTTGTCTGTGGGCTTCCCTTCCTGCTGAGCCTGCCAGAATGAGCTTGGGCTTCTTCGTGTGGGGCAGGTGGAATGTGCTGTTTGGAGGGAGGCTGGAAGAGCCACAGAAAATAAACAGAGCTAATCAAGGACGTTATTTTGTGCTTCTATTTATACAAATACTTTAAAAAGTGGAAAGTACCCACACTCTGTTATGGTCCAGGCCTCAGGTTGAGCACAACCACAAGCAACAGGGGTTACATTTTCCTTTTTCCCCTAAGTTAGAGCAGAGCCATGGTTTTCTTTCTGCTCATCTTCTCCCAAGTATCTCTTCAGGGGTCTGCTGGGAGCCAGGCTCAAAGACAGATGGTGCTATCGGAAGATACTGGGGTGACAGCTGACTAGGGCAGCTGGAGACTGACTCCTTTCAGAATTGGTCCACCTCCACCCCTCACCTCTCACAAGAGCCTTTATAAGGCCTCTCCTGGGAGCCAGCTTCTGGCTTTTCTGCTGCATGTGCCCACCCTCCTGTGCCCCCATGCCAAGTTCACGTCTCCTGAGTACTTGGAAAAGAAGCAGTCATCTTTACCGTCCCCTGAGCACAGGAGGTCATACTTGATCATGTTATCTGGAACTCAGCTCTGCTAAATGGGAGCATATGCCCTTTTCCCTCCACCACCTCTCCCAACCTCTTCCCCAAATCCCAAACTGGCTAAACCGCTCAAGTTTCTCTCTCATCTTCCCTCAACGAAGGATTTCTTGAGTATACACTGTCTGTGCCCACCTGCCTACTCCTCATCTGATGACATCCCAACTCTCATCTTCGCACCCTTTCTCCCTACCTCAGCCAGCCCCATGAACATGCTTGCACCTCTACTCACAATTTTTTCAGCCTCACTTGGCCACTGGCAGGGTCACACTGATAACAAACCAGTTGCTCTTTATTTTATTAGGAAGTGGGGATTGGCAAACTTCTTCAGGCAAGCGTTTGCATGGGCTGGGCCACTGAGCAAAAGGAGAAAGACATTTGGCGACCAGAAGAGCAAGGGCGGCCGGACACCCAGGCCTGAGGAATGAAATGAAAAGAGATTTTAACCTGATGCATTTTTTGGACCAGATTATGTCCTGGTATATTGCCACTCAGAATGTGGTTATCACACCAGGAGCATCAGTATCACTCTGGAGCTTATTAAAAGTCAGAACCTGGGCCTCGCTGAATCAAAATCTGCATTTTAACAAGATCCCCAGGTAATTAGTATGCCCACTACAATTTGAGAGTGCTGTTCCAGAGCGTACTGGGTTTGGCGTTTGAGCCTTCTCTTAACTAGTCCTTTCTCTTTTCTCTTCATTTGGGTTGAAGAAATCAGTTTTCTTATTGCTAATGGTACCTCGCTCATTATTATTTTGCATACGGGTAATATTAAAAACAGATAGCATTTATTGAGTGCCTTTCACATGCCAGGCATGTTTTATAGATGAGGAAACCAAGATTCTGTGACATGCCCAAGGCCAAACAACTAGTGAATGGTAGAGCTGAGACTGTAAGCCAGATCCATATGCTCCTCAAAGCTCCCAAACTTTCCCCTATACAGTTGATAAAAGTCAACCCAGACTCTCCTGTGAGATACAGAGGGAAGAAAGGGGAAGGGGCCTCCAGGCATGATTTCTCCAGAGAGGAAAGGCCCTAGCATACATACTTCATGTCCTAAGGGAGTTTGCATAAGCCCTCTCAGGAGCCAGAAATTACTGGAATTGAGGCCAGAGGCCAAGGGAAACTGGAGTAGGGAATTGGGAGTGTTAATGAAAGGAAAACCCTGACTCTAATTCCCCAAGATAAATTAAATCCTGGTGCCTGAGCCTGGGCTTAGGGGGTGCAACAAATCCACATAGGGCTGCTCTGGATTCTGGCTACTGCGCTAATCACTTAGGGCATCATTTGGAACCTCAGCCTGGGGCCTAGGACTACTACATCATAGCATGCTAGAGTGGGAAGGGTCATTTGTGACTATTGAATTCAATGTTTTATTTTACAGGGAGGAAACAGAAGCCCAGAGAGTGGGAGTAAGTTGCCAGAGGTCAGAGTGAATTCATGGCAGATCCAGGGACACTGACCCCAAACACCACATTTCCAGCATAGCTAATGGGCACCTTTTCTGGAGTTGAAGTCTCTGGTGTAAAATTGGGTTTTCTTTGGATCTGCTCAAGTCCGCATAGGAAGTGCAGACCCCTGTAAATACATCCGAAAATGTTTGTGAGCCTTCGTATCTCACCAGGACCTTCACCTTGGAAAATCTCTCAGTCACTTGCCCCCAGCTATATAAAATCAGCTGGAGTGCTACTCCTCTGGACCTGGAGGCTGCTAGTCCTGGCTTATCTGTACTTTTCTGGGGCCCAGAGGACCTGCAGAGATGGCTGGGTGGGGTCAACTCAGTCCAGGAAGCACAGGAATTCTTTTAAGTGTATGTGTCTGGGGTATTTTTCTCTCTCACTTACGTGTATTTTTAAAAATTCTTTTTAGACACCCGCTTTATCTTTCCCAAACATCATTTCCTTGCTCCTTTCCTGAGTTCTAGCAGTGGCTGGGGGCCCAGCTTCCTTATTGGCCTCTGAGCTGCCGAGGGGGTGGGCCTGGGCTCAGAGGAGGTTGGAGTAGGGAGCAGGGGGGCTGTTTATGCTGCTGGAAGTGCCTTTCATCCTTCCCTTTGACACCAGGGTGCTGGCTGGTTCCTGGAGCAGCGTCTTCACTCCTATCCAGCTCTTGACACTGGCTTTCGTTCCCGAAGGCTGTGGCCATATCTAGGTCCATCCAGGCTGATGGTCATACCTTGCCTTCAGTGCTCCTCCTTCCTGTTCTTAGAACTGGAACCTGACTGTGCCTGAGCCCCTTGGATCACACTCAGCATCTTGGGCTGATGGTCCCTCGCCCCAGAAGGTCTTAACTGGAGGGCAGATGGGTCCCAGCTAAGGGAGGACGCTGGCTGGAGGGTTTGTCAACGAGAGTCTGAGCTAGCCGGATACCCCGCTCTCTCCCAAGCCATCTCTCCACCCTGGGCAACTTCCATGGTAGGTACAGCCAGTAGCCATGGCTGCTGCCACTCTTCCCCCTCTTGCTTTCTTTCTTCAATATCTCTTTCTTTTTGCTTCCTAAGAAAAGCATTTTGGAGTAATGAAGGGTGGGATGAGGTGTGTGCTTATTGATAGTGCCTGAGCCAGCCTTAGGAGAAAGGCAAGCACTGGGGTCACTGCCTTCACATCTTGGCCTAGAGCTGCATGGTTGGTCGTAGGCATTTTCTTACTTTTCTGTTTGTTTCTCCTCCTCTCTCTCCCCACTGCCTATGGAGGGAATGGTTTCAGCTCTAGGACTAATGATACCTCCCTTTGCTGACTGCTTCTTGAGGGAATTGCTATGGGAAACCTCAGGAATACAGGCTTTTTCAGATAGACTCTTCCTTGGAGAGGAGGGGTCGTGTGGTATCCTAGGAAAAAACTGGAGGATCTGAGTTTCATTCCCAATTCTGCTGGTTATTAGCTATGTGCTCTTGGCAAATCACTTAAGCTTTATGCATCTCTGGTTCTCCATTTGTAAAGTGGGGATAATAACTTACCAGCTGGACATGGTGGCTCATGCCTGTAATCCCAGCACTTTGGGAGGCTCAGGCAGGAAGATTGCTTGAGGCCAGGAGTTCAAGACCAGCCTGGCCAACATGGTGAAACCCCATCTCTACAAAAAATACAAAAAAATTAGCCGGGCACGGTAGCATGCACCTGTAGCCTGTAGTCCTAGCTACTCAGGAGGCTGAGACAGAAGGATAGCTTATGCCCAGGAGTCTGAGGTTGCAGTTAGCTATGAGTGTACCATTGCACTCCAACCTGGGCAACAGAGCCAGAGAGGCCCTGTCTTAATAATAATAACAATAATAAAACTGTTTCACATAAGGTTAGAGAGATGATTAAATCAGTTAATGCATGTGAAATGCTTAGTGCCTGGCACATCTTCAGTGTTCAATAAGTGGTCCTGCTGTGTGTTTTCTTTAAGTTTATACAGTATGTCAGGCACTATGCTGGTTGATTTCACACATGGGACTGCATTTAATCCAAAACATAACTCATGAAAAACAGATGGTCATCTTCCCCATTTTGCAGATAAAAAATCTGCAACTCGCAGAAGTGACTTGCCCGTGGCCACACAACTACAGTTTGAATGCAAGTGTAGACTGACTTCAAGTCTAGGGCTATTCCGAACTAATAATAGGCCAAATAGTAGACCATATAGATAGTTTATTCTCCTGTCCCAAACTAGGGTTAGAAGGCTCTAGCTCTGGCTCCAGCTCCCTCTGTTTGGATTTTTCTTCTTCCAGTCTTTAGTTTTCTCTGTGTCCTAAAAGCCCCCACTTCCCTCTTCTGTCTACTTTGGGATTGGTTCCTACTCCTGGAGAAACCCTAGAAAGAGTAAGGGGCCAGCCAGGCGCAGTGGCTCACGCCTGTAATCCTAGCACTTTGGGAGGCCGAAGCGGGTGGATCACCTGAGGTCAGGAGTTCGAGATGAACCTGGCCAACCTGGTGAAACCCCATCTCTACTAAAAATACAAAATTAGCTGGGCATGGTGGCACATGCCTGTAATCCTAGCTACTCAGGAGGCTGAAGCAGGAGAATTGCTTGAACCAGGGAGGCGGAGGTTGCAGTCAGCCAAGATTGTGCCATTGCACTCCAGGCTTGGCGACAAGAATGAGACTTCGTCTCAAAAAAAAAAAAAAAATAGTAAGAGTCTTTGTAAGGTATGTTTCACAGTGTGGCAAGGTAGTGGTACAGTAGAACCTCAACAGTGGATGGTACCCTAGGTGTGGGTACTCTTGAGCCATCAAAAGGTACAAGTCTGAGCTAATAACCATTATTATAGTACCTGCTACTTACTGACTACTTGCTGTGCATCAGGCTGTGTCCCAGATGCTTTGAGAATACTATCTCTAATCCCCACAGTCACCTAGCCAGATAGGAATTATTGTTTCCTTTCTCAGATAAGAAAACTAAATTTCAGATGGGTTAAGCAACTTACAGATACACACATCTAAAGTGGCAGAGGGGATCTGAACCTACATCTGTCTCACTCATTTTTCACCCATTGCTTACTGGCTTGGTATAGTTGGTGAGATGAGACTGACACACATGAAATGATGATGGGCAATATCAAATATCATATTATTATGGACCCAATTGTGAGGGCTAGATTACCCTGAACAAGCTTCCTGGAGGAGATGGTACTTGAGCAGTACCTTGAAGAACAGGTAGGATTTAGGTTAACAAAAGGAGAGGGGGCATTCCAGGCAGAGGGAACAGTCATAGTCATAACTATGATTGGTCGAGGCCTTGCCAGGCCTGATTCAAAGCACTTGCACTGTCTCATTTGATCTTTCAACAATCCCATTTGGTACTATTATCCACATTTTACTGCCATGAAAACTAGGGCTCTGAGAAGTGAAGTCACCTGTCTAAAGCAACAGAGCTAATAAGTGGTAGAGCTGGGATTCAAACAAAGGTGGTCTGACCCCAGAGCCTGTGTTAGATCAACAGGAATATCAACAGCAAAGGCACAGAATCAGGAAGGGACAGAGCTGGTTGCAGGCTGTGATTGGAGCAGAGAAATGGGAGATTGAGCTGATGGGTAAAGATAGCTTATTGAAGACTTTGAAACTGATCTAGTTTACGTTTGATGTGGGACAGAGTAAGAAATAGGGAGCCAGTGAAGATTCTTGAATAGGAGAGTACCCCAATTCAGTTGGCGTTTAACATGATATGACCTAAAAGCAGTGACTGGAGGTAGAACAAGGCAGACAGGCCGGCAGACTTCTGCAGTATTTGGGGCATAAAGTTTCAAGGGCCTGGACTAGAACAGGAGCTGCTGGTGGTGGGTTCTGGGAGAAGAGCTGTGGTTCTGTCTAATGGCCACAGTGAAAATGGAGGTGGGGGGGGTAGGGAGAGAGAGAGAGAGAGCAAACCAGGGCCAGAGAAACATCATAAAAAAAAAACTCAGTATAACTCAGTGTGGGATTGGATGGTTAGGGAGAAGGTGGCACCAAGGCTGACTGCCCGCACTTTAAACCCAGAACTCAAGAACCCTAAATATGGAAAAAGGCTTGAAATAGGAAGGATACCCTGTTCACCACTATATCCTCAGTGTCTAAAAGCATAGGTCATAGTAGATACCCATGGTACATAGTACTACTACTGGTAGATGCTTGACAAATAGTTGTTGACCGGATAACTACCTGGTAGCAGCAGCTGGAGAGATTTCCCGGCAGTGTGGCTTGTGTGTAGGACTCCAGAGCAAGCATAGCCCCCAAGGTCTCCTTGTGCCTTCAGCCCCCACTCTGGGCACTCTGAAATCAATAATAGAACAATGTGGTTACAAAGCTAGGGGCTTCACCTGGCTTTCCTCCGCTTAAATCTTAGCCACTGTTGCTGACCTGTGGCTCTACTTCCTGGCCTTTGACAAACAGCTTCCCCTGCCCTTCCTCCTATACCTCCTGGTCTGTATCTGGCCTATTACCACTCAATCCTTGTTTTCCCCAGCAAGGCTATTCTTCTGAAGACTATCTTTTTAGGCCTTAGCCCTCTAGAGCCTTGTACTACTGAGATCTTCTGTGCTTCTGCTGGGGTGAGGGGCATTTCCAGCTCTTCTGTGCTTCTGCTGGGGTGAGGGGCATTTCCAGCTAGGATGGAATCCTCCAGCTTGAGTGTGACCATGAATGCTCCTGGGAGGTAGAGAGCTGCTTTATCTCACGATATAGCCAGCTTGTTGAAGGCAGGGGCCCTTATCCTATTCAACCCTGTACTACCAGTGCCTAGTCTGGACCCTGGCACAGTAAATATGAATAAATTGATGAAAATAATTTTTCTGTTTACTTCTGTATCATCTACTTATTTATCATGTTTCTTTTACTCTGCCATTCATCTCTTTCCCTGTCATCCATTTCTCTCTACTATATATTTACAATCTTTCTCAGAGTTTTCTCTTTTTCTGTCATTTATTTTCCCCTCTATCATCTCTCCTTCTTATCTCTATCATTTGCCTGGCGCTTCCAGCATCTGTCTCTCTCCATTCTCTCTCTACTCTCCCTCCTTCTGTCATTCTCCCTCCCATCAATCACCTTTTTATCTCCTGGCATTATCCATGCCCCACATGTACTCTTCACCACACTACTCTTCCCCACTCACAAGGGTGGCAACTGCTCATGCAAAGTATGCCAGGGGACAGCGATGGGTTCTGTATGTGGCAGTCAGTGCAAAAGTTGTGGCTGCATTCAGAGTCGTGGCCTCAGGCCTATTTCCCTTTATATGCCCCTGACCTGCTGAGCAGCCAATCTCCTCTGTCAGCCTAACATGGTGCATTCACCACTTTGTTCTATCTTCCCTCACAGGAGTTGGGGCTTCCTGCCACCAGTTTGCCTACCAACTCAGGTGTCTCACCTCTGTACCCATCTTATCTTTCACTCTGTCAATACCTATCCCATGCTTTGTTTGAACCAGCTCTGTCTCTCAATTTAGTCTGTAAGCTCTCAAGAGCAAAGACTGTATTGGATTCATCTCTGTAATCCCAGAGTTACACGTAGAGGACACACAGTAAACATACAACAAATGCTTATTCAATGAATGGCTAAAAATTGGAGAATTGACAGCCCAGTGTTGACCTGTTCAAACTTTTCAATCACTTGCCCATTCCTTTCTCAGAGAAAAATGGGAAGATTGACCAGATTGATTTTCTTTCTCAAAGAGAAGTGAGGATGTGCTCACTGTTCATTAGGCGGCAGCACTCATTTATTCCACAAATATTTATTGAACATCTACTATGTGTCCAGCACTGTGATACGTGCTCAGGATACTCTTGTGAACAAAGCAGCCCTATGAAGCTGACATTCCATATCTCCAGAATGAAGGAGACTTGAGAACTAGGAGCTCAGGAGGGCCACTAAGATTCCCACACCAGTTCCTTGCAAGATGTTCTACTTTACTGAAGGAAAAGAGGGGGTGGGGCGGAAGCTGCCTGGGAAGTGATTTCAGCTCTGGTTCCTTCAGCCCACTTCCTGTCCCTTTCTTGCTGTAGGAGGAACGCCCCTGTCAGTAGGCCGCACTCATGGCATGTGGCCAAGCTGCTGGAGGGATGCCCTGAAGCAGCCACCACCATGCATTTCCCTTCTGAAGCCTTCAGCTTGTCCTGGCATTCCGGCTGCAACACAAGGTGAGTCTAGAGCCCTCCCCTCAAGACAGGCTGGAGGGTAGACAACTTGGACACTCCTCCTCCTCTGCTCTAGTCCCTGTTGGATGTTAGAGCCTCAAGTACTATAATGGAAAAGCAAGTGGGAGTCCAGAGTACCTGAGTTCAAGTCCTAGTCTCTTGCTAATTCTCTGTGATTTTGGGCTAGTCCCTTTCCTTCTGGATGATGTTTCCTTGAAATACCTCATTGGGCTTACAAGACACCACACTGTCCTGCTTTTCATTCTATTTCACTAGCTGTTCTTTCTCCGTATCTCTTTTCCTAATTCCTTTCATTCTCCTGTCTCTTAATGTAGGAGGACCCCAGGGCTCAGTTCTGGCCTGCTTCTCTGTCAATGGCGACTCACTGGTGCCCTTATCTGGTCTTTATTACCTCTGTCACATAGCCAAAGCCTTCAAAATAGGGACCTTCCTGAATAACCGTTGTTGAAACAGTTGCCCAAGAGGCAGACAACGTTTTCTTCAGGCTGAGAGCCAGCAAAGGTGCTGCCCTTCACTGCCTTTTCCCTTCCACAAGAGCTTCCCTCCAAGAAGGGATTTCTGTTGCAGGTTCAGAGAAACTAAGGGTTGAGTTTACCCCAATTCGGTGACTTTATTTGGAAACCAAGGGCTCAGGGCACAGGCAGTTTTGTTCTGGAAGAATATGCAGAAACACACTTTGACATTCTTGAGCTTGGCTCCTGTTTGAGTGAGGATTTGTTTTTGTTTTTGTTCTTTTCAGCAGGAATAGTGGTGGAGTGGGTAGCAGGTTCCCTCGCCAATAAGAAATTGATGGATTCCTTGCCCAGAGAACAAGTGAGCTGACTGACTAAGGGGCACGGCAGGGAGCAAGAATGAGCAGAAAATGACCTGAGGGTCTCATGGGCTGCTGCCACAGTTCAACTCTGGCTTTCTAGACTATGGCCTTTCTGAGAGCAGCCTGCAACCTCTCGGGTTCTAGTCAAAGGGAGTTACTGGCATGACTTGGTTCAGTTTGGCTTTGTGTTTGGGAAATGGTACTTAAAATTGAAGATTGCATCTGATCCTAGCCCTTCCCTTGGTCTTCCAGGTTTGGCTTTGCTGTGGGAGTTGGGGGAGGCGTGGGTGGGCAGAGGCCCCTATACTATCAATACTAGTATTAGAGAGGATCCTGATGGCAAAAACTAATAATCAAGAGAGTAGCAGCTGCCATGTATTGAACCCTTGCTAGGTACCTGGGCTGTGGTAAGGACTTTACATTTGCTATCTGCTTTATCTACACATCAACCCTCTGATATAGCTATTACTATTATTCCTATTTAAAAGACCATATGGCAGTAGCGCTAAGACACTGGACTCAGGCCTGATTCAGATTCCAGCTGTGCTGCTTCAGCAGCTTAGTGAGTTTGTCAGTTTACTTTACCTCTCTAAGCTTAAGATTCTTCCATTGTAAAGTGTAGATAATAATCTGTCCCATAAAGATGGGAACAATAGACACTGGGGAATACAAAAGCAGGGAGAAAGGAAGTGGGACAAGGGTTGAAAAACTACCTGTTGGGTACTCTGCTCACTTCCCAGGTGATGAGTTCAATTGTACTCCACACCTCAGCATCATGTGATATACCTTTGTAACAAACCTGTACGTGTACCCCCGGAATCTAAAATAAAGGTTGGAAAAGAAAAAAAAGATCTGTCCTCTTCAGCTTGAAATGAAACTTTGTAAACTGTCCGGCACATTGTAGGTCCTCAGTAAATAGTCAGGATTGCTATTATCAAGAAAAGAATAGGGGAACACCTGAATTACAGCCCTGTCTGTGCCAGTAGTTAGAGCTGGGTGTTCTTGAGTAAATCACCATCTCAAAATCACTTCCCTTTGCTGGGCTTGCTTTACACCAGTGGTTCTCAAAAGTGTGATTGCTGGATGAGCAAGCAGCCCCAGCAGCACCTGGGAAGTTGTTGGAAGTACAAATTCTCAGGATTCACCGAGACCTAAAGCTCTAGGATGAGGATGAGTGACCCGTGTTTCAACAAGCCCTGCATGTGATTCTGACGCACATGCTCAAGTTTGAGAATCACTGATTTATTTACAAAATGGTCCAGCTACAACTGAATCAGCCCTTTAGGGCCCCTCTCTAATGCTGATATTCTGTGATTGTCTCTTTTGGCAGGGAGCCACATGCTGACTCCCTAGGGACAGGGACAGCCTAGAAGCAATTTCAGACTTGCTAATGTCAGGGAAATAGAGGATAACCCCCATAGAGCTCTCCCACTTTTAGTCTTTGGGGTGTTTCCCCATCTTTTTTCCATATATCATCTTGTGTCCCATTTTACTAAGCCCCTGAGGCACCCCAATGTCCATCTTCTTCCCTGTTTCCCTTTCTTCCCCTTTTTTTTTTTTTTTTTGCCTACCCTCCTCTCTTTTGTGGCATGGGTACCTCTGGGCTGGCCTGCCCTCTCCTATAGTAGGGCTGGCCATGACTTCGCTAACTAACCAGTATGCCCTGTGTCTTACAGTGACGTGTGTGTGCAGTGGTGTCCACTCTCCCGGCATTGCAGCACCGAGAAAAGCAGCTCCATTGGCAGCATGGAGAGCCTGGAGCAACCAGGCCAAGCCACCTATGAGAGCCATCTGTTGCCTATTGACCAGAACATGTACCCTAACCAGCGTGACTCAGCCTACAGCTCCTTCTCGGCCAGCTCAAATGCTTCTGACTGTGCCCTTTCCCTCAGGCCAGAGGAGCCAGCCTCTACAGACTGCATCATGCAAGGCCCAGGGCCAACTAAGGCCCCCAGTGGCCGGCCTAATGTGGCTGAGACCTCAGGAGGTAGTCGGCGCACCAATGGGGGCCACCTGACCCCCAGCTCTCAGATGTCATCCCGTCCACAGGAGGGATACCAGTCAGGGCCCGCCAAAGCAGTCAGGGGCCCACCACAACCTCCAGTGAGGCGGGACAGCCTTCAGGCCTCCAGAGCCCAACTCCTCAATGGAGAGCAGCGCAGGGCATCTGAACCTGTGGTCCCCTTGCCACAGAAGGAGAAACTGAGCTTAGAGCCTGTGCTACCCGCAAGGAACCCTAATAGGTTCTGTTGTCTCAGTGGGCATGACCAAGTGACAAGTGAGGGCCATCAGAATTGTGAGTTCAGTCAGCCTCCTGAATCCAGCCAACAGGGCTCTGAGCATCTACTGATGCAGGCCTCAACCAAAGCTGTTGGATCCCCAAAAGCCTGTGACAGAGCTTCCAGCATGGATTCCAACCCACTCAATGAGGCTTCTGCAGAGCTAGCTAAGGCTTCTTTTGGCAGACCTCCACATCTCATAGGACCCATAGGGCATCGCCATAGTGCCCCTGAACAGCTGCTGGCATCCCACCTGCAGCATGTGCACCTTGATACCAGGGGCAGCAAAGGGATGGAGCTCCCACCTGTACAGGATGGGCACCAGTGGACTCTGTCCCCTTTGCACAGCAGCCACAAAGGGAAGAAAAGTCCATGCCCCCCTACAGGAGGAACCCATGACCAGTCCAGCAAAGAAAGAAAGACCAGACAAGTGGATGACAAGTCTTTAGTTTTCGGACACCAGAGCCAAAGCAGTCCCCCACATGGAGAGGCTGATGGACACCCCTCAGAAAAAGGCTTCCTGGACCCAAACAGAACAAGCAGAGCAGCCAGTGAATTGGCCAACCAGCAACCCTCTGCCTCTGGCTCCCTTGTTCAACAAGCCACGGACTGTTCTTCAACCACTAAAGTAGCTAGTGGCACAGAGGCAGGTGAAGAAGGGGACAGCGAGCCCAAGGAGTGCAGCCGGATGGGTGGTAGACGAAGTGGAGGGACCCGGGGCCGCTCGATCCAAAACCGGCGGAAGAGTGAGCGTTTTGCTACCAATCTGCGTAATGAAATTCAGAGGCGGAAGGCCCAGCTCCAGAAAAGCAAGGGTCCCTTGTCACAGCTGTGTGACACTAAGGAGCCAGTGGAAGAGACCCAGGAGCCCCCAGAAAGTCCTCCACTCACTGCCTCTAACACATCTCTTCTATCTTCATGTAAAAAACCTACCAGCCCCAGAGACAAGCTCTTCAACAAAAGCATGATGCTCAGAGCTAGGTCTTCCGAGTGCCTCAGCCAAGCCCCTGAGAGCCATGAATCTAGGACAGGCTTAGAGGGACGAATAAGCCCTGGCCAGAGGCCTGGCCAGAGGCCTGGCCAGTCCTCTTTGGGCCTGAACACCTGGTGGAAAGCACCTGACCCATCCTCCTCAGACCCTGAGAAAGCACCTGCTCACTGTGGAGTCCGTGGAGGTCATTGGAGATGGTCTCCAGAGCATAATTCACAGCCACTTGTGGCAGCAGCCATGGAAGGCCCTTCCAACCCAGGTGACAACAAGGAATTGAAGGCTTCTACTGCTCAAGCTGGGGAGGATGCCATCCTCTTGCCTTTTGCAGACAGAAGAAAGTTCTTTGAAGAGAGTAGCAAATCCTTATCTACATCTCATTTGCCAGGTTTAACCACTCATAGCAACAAGACTTTTACCCAGAGACCGAAACCTATAGACCAAAACTTCCAGCCAATGAGCTCCAGCTATAGGGAATTGAGGCGCCATCCCATGGACCAATCATATCATTCCGCAGACCAACCATATCATGCCACAGACCAATCATATCATTCCATGTCACCCCTTCAGTCAGAACCTCCCACTTACTCAGAATGTTTTGCAAGCAAAGGTCTAGAAAATTCCATGTGTTGTAAGCCACTACACTGTGGTGATTTTGATTACCACAGGACCTGCTCTTACTCCTGCAGTGTTCAAGGAGCTCTAGTCCATGATCCTTGCATTTATTGTTCTGGGGAAATCTGCCCTGCCTTGCTAAAGAGAAATATGATGCCAAATTGCTACAACTGCCGGTGCCACCACCACCAATGCATTCGGTGTTCAGTTTGCTATCATAATCCTCAGCACAGTACCCTCGAGGACAGCAGCTTGGCACCTGGCAACACTTGGAAACCCAGGAAGCTGACAGTGCAGGTGAGGACTTGGTTCTTGGGTGGGTAACCTTCATTATTGTCTTTGAGAGGAGAAAGCTAGGTAAATTATTTAAAAATATAACAATTATAATTCCTTGAAACTGTACAGCAGTGGCTTCAGTAGTTGTTAACTTAGTAACCTTGAATAAGATACTCAGCCACCAAAATTGCAGTTGTCTCATCTTTAGGGTTAGATAAAAGTAACTTTTGCTTCATAAAATGGGCACAACTGAGATTTATATCCTGACTATAAAATTGATATCTGAGTGACCCAAAGCAAGTCATTCAACCACACAAATTTGAAGTATGTAATTCTAAAGGGAAAAAATAATTTTTCTGTCATAAAATAGCCAGTATTAAGAAGAGTCTCACTGCCTCATCTCTAAAATGGAGGAATATCATGGCTGCCTCATGGATCACTTGTGAGAATCAAATCAGATTGTGTCTATGGAGTTCTAGGCCCAGTGCATGATACAAAATATCACTTATTGCCTCCCATTTTCTACTTCAGAAGTATTTAGAGATGCAAAACTTGCAAATATCCCCAGGCTTTGCTTTCAGAGATCTGACTTGTTGAGTTTTTAAAAAGACAAATCCTTTCCCCTTTCTCCATCCTGTCTCTGTTGGAGACCCAGGTCTAAACTGGCTGCTCTTATATCCCGGTTATGACCTATTACCATAACACAAGCTACCACCATCCCCCAGGCTACTTCTGGGAGGACTCCCTAGGTCCTTGCCTACTCACTGCCAGATTACTTCCCCATGGCATCCCTGATGCCATCTTTTGGCCGGTGCATTCAAACCAGAAGTTAATTCCTGTGTTCAGCTGTTGCATACACAGACACTTTCGAAATGACTTAGTATCTGAATTTGCTCAATATATATCCTTGGTAAAAAGGAACTTCAAGGGTGATAGAAGCCTTACACAAAAGACTATGAACTCTACAATTCCTTTTATATGAAATTCTAAAACAGCTATTCTATGGGGGAAAAAATTCAGAACACTGCTCGCCAATGGGAGGTGGCACAGAGATTGACTGGAAAAGGGCAGGGGAAACTTGTGGGGTGGTGACAATGTTCTATATCTTGGTAAGAGTTTGAGTTAAACATATGTACCTGTCAGAACTCAACAAATGTATAGCAAGGCTCCTAGACAGCCAATGCACTTAGTATTTGTGCATTTCACTGGAAGTAAATTTTGCCTAAAAATGTTGTAAACAAATATTAAACTTTATTTAATATGTATGCTGAAGTGCTTTTGAAGTATACTGCTGTATTCAACTTATGTTTTCAGCATACAAATCTTGTACATATTTTGTTATATTTGTCCCTGAGATTTTATGAAAGCGCCGAATCCTAGCCACCCAACCACCAGGGATATTTGTCCCTAAGATTTTATGTTTTTAGATGCTATTATAAAGAGTATTATTTTCTTAATGTCAAGTTGAAATTCTTGATTACTAGTCTATAGAAATATAATTGAATTTTGTGTATTGACATTGTATCCTGCAACCTTGCCAAACTCACTTATTAGTTCTAATAGCTTTTTGGTGGATTATAAAACATTTTCTACATACACAATGATGCCATCTCCAAATAGAATTTAGTATCTTCCTTTCTCCTGTACATGCCCTTTTCTGGGAGACAGAAGAGCCTTATTGCACTCTCACCTTCAATACAATGTTTGGAGGAAATGGTAAGAGTGGACATTGTAGCTTTTTTCTTAATCCTTGACTATAAAGTTTGATGTTAGCTGTAGGATTTTTTTGTAGGTGCCCTTTAATTGAGGAAAATCTCTTTTATTCTTAGTTTACTGAGAGTTTTCATCAGAAGTGGATGTTGTATTTTTTTTCAAATCTTTTTCTGTATCTGTTGAGATGATCATATAGTTTTTCTCTTTTAGTCTACTGATGTGGTGAATGACATTGATTGATTTTTAAAATACATAGAAGCCTAGCATTGCCAGGATAAATCCCACTTGGTCATGATGTATTATCCTTTTATATGTTACTAGATTTGCTAATATTTTGTTAAGGATTTTGCCCTTATGTTTATCAGGGATTTTAGTCTATAGTTTTATTATAACATCTTTTTCTGTTTTTTGTTTGTTTGTTTGTTTGTATCAAGGTAATGCTAGCCTTAAAAAATGAGTTGGGATGTATTCCCTTCTCTTTTATTTTCAGGAAGAGTTTGTATAAAATGTCTTCCTTAAATGTTTGCTTGAATTCATCACTGAAGCCATCTGGGCCTGGAGGTTTTTTGGTAGAAAGCTTTTTAACTACAAATTCAATTTCTTTAATAGATTTGGGGACATTTAGGTCATCTATTTCTTCTTGAGTAAGCTTTAGTAGTTTGTGTCTTTTGAGAAATTTGTCCATTTCATTTACATTTTAAAATTTATGGGGATATAGTTGTTTTCAACTTACTTTAAAATGCACCAGGATTTTAAGATGGATTGGTAGATGGATAGAGGAGTAAATGGATATATGATAAGGCAAATATATCAAAATGTTAATTGTAGAATCTAGGTGCTGGGTATATGGGTGATCACTGTGAACTTCTTTCAACATTTTTGTATGTTTGAATATATTCATAATGTTGAAAAAAAGAGGAGAGGAAATATAAAATAATGGTTTTAAGGGCACCGAAGCTGGAATCAGACTGCCTGGTTTTGAATTTCTTCCCCCGAACTTACAATGCCTAAGCTTTCCCATCTAAAAGCATGGGGGTAGTAACAACATCTACTTCATAAGTTGGTTGTGGGGATTAAGTGATGTAACACATTTAAGACTCAGAGCAGTGACTGCCAGATTGTAATCATCTTATAAGTGAGTTATCATCTCTTAAAGGGACATTTTGGCTTAGCTTGAGAGACTTTTGCTGGAAGAAGGACTCACAGATAGACAGTAGACAAAGGGGGTGAGTGGGGCGGGGGAAGTGAGGAGATGGCGGCTGCAGCGTTGTCAGCCCAGGACCAGCAACTCTATAAGAGATGGAGGTACGATTTGCAGGTTGCAGCAATTGGCAGCAGTAATGCATGCGGGTGAGGCTGTGCCTATACCATGCCTCTATTTTTTGTACTCTGAGGGAGGGATACCTTGGGTTCCTAATGCTTGTTAGACCAGCTAAGCAGGTCTGCTTAGATACTAGGCATTCCGACACGTGGATGGCTCCCTAGGAGACACCACATGCCCATTTCTGCCCATCATCTGAACCTTCCACTCCTACTCCACC
The DNA here is from genome assembly GCF_029289425.2 of Pan paniscus. NCBI lineage: Eukaryota > Metazoa > Chordata > Mammalia > Primates > Hominidae > Pan > Pan paniscus. The sequence goes on along the minus strand of NC_073272.2, from coordinate 52,002,620 downwards.
CCCCTCAAGAAATGGGAAAAACTTGCAGCATGGGTTAAGATGCCATCGCTCTGATGACTCAGGTACTTGTGGTGGTAGCTATCTGAAGTAGGGCTGAGATCCTGCTCCTAATGCCCCTGGACGAGGTTGGTGAACTAATTGGCTCCTGTTCAGTGCTGTGAAGACTGAAATCAGCATGCACTCACATCCTTCATACCAGCTTGTTTTTCATTCATTGTCAAATTATTTCACTTACCAATTGTATGGGATAAGTTATAATAGGATCTCCCATTTTACAGCTGAGGAAGCTGAGAAAGCCAAGGCTCAGAGAGGTCACACATCTAGCAAGTGGCAGAGCCAGAATTTGAATAACATGACAGTAACTAGCATCTCAGTGTCTACTGGGCACCAGGTACTATTCTAGATGCTTTACATGTATCAAGTCATTGAGTTCTCAAGCAATATTATTATCGTGATTATACTATTATATAGTTGGGGAAACTGAGATAAAGAGAAGTTGAATGGCTTGCCTGAGGCCGCAAGTGAAAGGCAGGTGTGCGATTTGAATCCATGCTATCAAGCTCCAGAGGCCAAGCTCCTGACTGTGCTACACTGCCTCTCTATAAGCTGATTGCAAAGCCCAGGCCCTCTCTAGTGTGGCCGGATGCCCTCTAGCAGTATCACTTCCACTGGGACAGCAAGTTCCCATCACAATCTCCATTTGCAGCAAGCCGTGGGGATAACTGCCTCTTTGATTCAAAGGGTGCAAGCAATGTACCAGGAACCTATGTGGCTTAGGGAAAAAAAAAGTAGAGTGATACTGTGGACCTGGGAAGGTGGTTGGGAGTTGGTATAGGACTTTGGTTTGGCCACTGCTATTTACTGAGCACATCCACAGGGCTAGACAGGGCATGGACAGGAAATCCTGGCCCCCACTGTGGTTGAACAAGTAATGGCATCTTTGCAGGCAGGAACATCTCACAAGGGCATCGAGGCAGAGTCTAAAGTACAAGTGATTAGAGCTGTTCTCACATGCCAGATATAGGCAGGGACTGCTGTGGTCCTTTAAAAGCTGAAGCCAAGAAATAAACCTCAACTTTTCCATTGCTGCTAACATCCAGAGCCTCTTATGTGCCAAGCAATGTGCTAGGAGTTCTCTCTGCATATCTTATTTATGATCACTACTGGTCACCCAGATAGGAAACTGAGGTGAGGTTCAAGGAGGTAATATGAATAACCTCAAATAACACCACTATTAAGTGTCTTAGCCAGTGTGACTGCGCCAAGGATCTATGTTTATTCTGCTTCACCAGGCGTCTTACTTCCAGTAGGGAGACCTACTGGGGCAAAGGTAATAAAACTTTGAATGGGACTAATAATAGTAGCATTGGAGAAAGAGGGAGTTTGGAAGATCAGTGAAATTTAGGAAAAACTGTGCATTTCCATTGAACTAAACTCTGAGTCTCTAGGTATGGAGTATTGGATACAAAGAGAGAATCTGAAAGGCTAATTTGCATTCAGTTTGGAGCTAAAATAGGAAGGCAGGGACAGTTTTACAAATGGCACATATGGCTTGGCCTAGAAAAAAAAAAAGAGTTGCTTGGACATGGCCCTTAAGGAAAAAATGCCCAGGGTAGAGAGTCTGCTCCTGTAATGTAGGGACTGTGGCAACCTGCACTCATATTCCCCAGAGATGGGCCCACCTCAGCCCCTGCCAGCAGATGTGGGCAGAGAAGGAGGAGCCACTGCAGTTGGAAGCGTGCTGGCATACCTGCTGTCCCTCTGCCTCACCTGGGGAGAGGGTTGCTGCAGCCGGAGCTTCTGCCCTCAAAGCCCCCCTCAAGGGTCAGGGCTTCCAAGAAGATGCTTTCTCTGTTGGAAGAGGCAGGAGGAATGAGCAGGTTCACCCAGCAGAACAAACAAAAAGACCTCCATCTCTCTGTGCAGGCAAGAGCCAGGGCAAACAGCAAACATACTAAACTGGTTTTTAATGTGGTTTGGGAGGGGAGTGGAGAAAGAGGGAAACAGCATTTCTAGACCACGGTGTCCAGGTCCCTAAGTGCTCCCTTAGTCTCTGCATGTCTGCAGCAGTTTAGCAAGCCTCCCGACAGAAAGGCAGCCCTCCAGGTACAAATTTCTCAGCCTGCATAGCAGAGTAGAAGGAACAAGCTGGGGGGCTGGGCCAGACACCGGCTCCTGACCTCTTCACATTTTTGAGGCCATCTAGATACCTGGCTGCTCAAAGCTTTCTAACTTATCAGGATTTTTCTTTACAGGAATTTCCTGGGGACAAATGGAATCCAATAACAGGAAACAGGAAGACCAGCCAGTCAGGGAGGTAAGTGAGCGCTCAGGGAGTTGGGGTGGGTTGGTGCCTCTGGAGCTTCTATAGAAATTGCTAAGGTCTTTGGTTTGCTTAGTTTCCTTTGAGGAAACTGGCCTGGTATCTAGACTAAGGGCTTGATGCCATAGATATAATTCAGCCTGTCCCCCTGCCCCCCGCACTCCTAGATAGCTGGGTACAGACCAAACTGATTGCTAGGACATTTTGGAATATGCAAGTTTCCTGTATTAGACTGAGATCCTTGAGAGAGGACACCATACCTTGGTCATAGCTTTATTCTCTGTACCTAGTACAGTGCCCGATACAGAGAAGTTGCTCAAGAGGTATTTGTCATTTGCTTGCCAAATGAAGAAATGGAACCTCCTCCACCATTAATGGGTGAAATGACACAAAATAATGCTAGCTAACATTTCTTGAACACAGTGCTCTATTCTAGACCCCATTCAAATCATTTTACAAGTATGTATTTATCACTATGACCTTATGGAGTTGGTAATATTAGTCTCTCCATTTGACAGAGAGAAGAAATTGAGACACACAGAGATACATTCATTTGCCTGAAGTCCCACAGCTAATCAGTTGACTAGACCCAGGCGGTCTAGCTTCAGGGACACTATACTACATTACAGTGTTTCTCTGAAATGGTTCTTTTACTGATTAGTCAGTGAAATAAGAGGACTTTATTGAAATCCTAATATAGGTCCTGCCTTTTTCTGGGCAAGGTGAGAAATATGAGCAAAAGAACAGCAGGAAGCACAGTGCCTGCCCACAGCTTGAGCAGGGAAGACTAACCCACACAAAGCTAAATGGCAATAATAATAAATTACCACTTGCCAAACAACCTATGTGCTGCAAGCCGAATTACACATATTATCTTATGCTTTATCTTCCCAACAACTCTGTCAGGTAGGTATGATTATAACTGGGGCGGTGGGTCTCAAAACTTGAGTGCACAATTGAAACACAGATAAATAGTTGGACCTGACCCCGCATCCTGAGAGTGATTCAGTAAGTGGGGAGTGGAGCTCAAAACCTGCAATTCTAACAGGCTCAAACAGCATCTGGGTGATGCTGATGCAGCTGGTCCTGGGATCCAGTTTGAGAATTGCTAACTCACATAAAGGGTCACAGTCAGAGAGCCTAAGGAATCTACTCAAGGTCTCACAGCTAGTAAAGGGATAAGCTAGGAATTAAGCCCAGCTTTTACTTTCTCACACAAGTTGACAGAAGATGAAACCCTGTCAAATACAGGGCTTAAGAAGCACCTGGCACCTGGTAAGGGGGCAGCACGTGGTAACTATTACTGTACACTATTTAAGTTCATTGGAGGATAAAAACAACTGAGGGTTGGTAGCTGTAAGAGGAAAGGCCCATAGAGGAGACTAAGCAGGGTGTGTTGGAGGAATAATCCCCACTGGTTAAGTTCTGGCCTTGGAGTCAGTTCTGCCTGGGTACAAAGCCAGATTCTTCTATTCACTAGCCATGTGGCCTTGGCAAGTGCCTACCTGCCTGCCTCGCTCCCTCTCTCTCTTTCCCTTCCCCCCTTATTTATAAAATGGGATAAGAGTACCTATCTCAAATGTTTGTTGTTATGAGGACTAAATGAATTAATATATGTAAAGCATTTAGAGCAAAACCTGACACTGTAAACTCTCAGGAAATGTTATCTGTAATGAGGAGGAAGAAGAACAGCAGCAGCAGAGAAGAAAGGTGAGTAGTGAAGCACTGGACCAGCCTAGGCAGGCCTTGACCAGCCTAGGTAGACCAGCCTAGGTAAACCTAGATAGGATCACAAACATGGGAGCAATGAAAGGTTACCATCAGGTAAGTGATATGATAAATGTGGCCCTTTAGGCAACTTTGCAGTGTTTGCAGCCTAAGTGGGTTGAAGAGAGACCAATTAGGAGAAGTGATCTGGCCATGACAGAATGTGGCCCTGGATTGGGGAGGTATAGGTGCGATAGAAATGGAGCAGAAGGAATAGATAAATAGGTGTGATATTTGGGGGAGGGGAGTTTGTTTATTGTAAAAACAATATTACAGGAAATTAAAAATAGAAGAAAAAAAAACCTTATTGTCACCACCTTAACACCTTGGTTGTTTTCATTTCCCCGTCAGCTTTATCTATAGGTATAGAGAGTTTTCTAAGCATGATTATAATAACCATGTAGATGTAATTTTGTGTGTCCTGCTTCTTTTTCCTCTCTAAGCATTATGTGGTAAACAACTTTTCATGTTGCTATGCAGGCTTCCTCAAGTCATAATTTTTAGTGGCTGTATAATATTTCACCAGCTTAATATGCTCTAATTTGCTTAATCATTCCCACATTGTTGGGTAAATAGGTTGTTTCCAATTTCTTGCTATTATAAAATAATGCAGCAGAAATATTTTGAGTCACTATAGCTTTTTTTCTCATTTTGAATTATCTCATCAAAAACAATTATGTGGAGTTGGGATTACTAGTGCAAAGAATACGAACATTCTTATGGTTCTTCATAGATCTTACCAAACTGTTTTCCCCACGAGATGTTTTACATGCCATTAGCAATATATGAGAATACCAGTTTTCCAAAATTATGTCACCATTGAAAATTTTCTTTTTCTAATGCCATACAGTTTAATGGGACCTATTTAGTATTAATTTGCTTACTTTGATAATTCTAGTTTGAATATTTTGTGTGTCTAATTAATATATTAATATCTTTATTGCTTCTCATGTGAATTATCTGTTCAGATTATTTGCTCACAAATATGTGACACCTTTTGAGGGCAAGGTAGAGAAAACTTGGTGACTAGAACTTGAGGAGAAAAAAGGAAATATATCTTAGCCAAGCATGAGATAGTACACACCTGTAGTCCTAACTGCTCAGGAGGCTGAGGTGGGAGGATCACTTGAGCCCAGGTGTTCGAGGCGGCAGTGAGCTGTGATCACATGACCGCATTCCATCCTGGGTGACAGAGCGAGACCCTGTCTCAAAAAAAAAAAGATAAAAGATAAAAAACAACTCTGAGCCCCAGTGACTTGGAGAATGTTATTGGCATAGATGGGGCACTTGAGAAGGGGAGCTGGTTTGGTGAAGATGCTGCTAAGTTTGAATTGGGATATGTTGTATTTGAAGTTAGTGGAAGATACAAGTTGAGTCTTTCAAGGCTTGTCAAACACCCAGCCAAGGGACAGGATGAGGAAGAAGAATCAACAAAGGAAACTGAAGGGTCAAGCAGCTGAAGTAGTAGAAGGAGAAATCTGCCGGTGTAGAAGATAAGCAGATGACTGTTAATGCCCTTAACAGTTTGGAATTACAAGTGACCTTCAAGAAAGCAAATTCGGTAAAGCGGTAGGCATAGAAAATAGATGGCATGGTGGTCTGTAAGGGGGGAGCACAGAGAAGAAATGCAAGCAGCTTTTAAGTGTACCTGTTTTAAGTGTACAATTTAATGCAATTTAAATGCAAGTACCTGTTTTAAGTGTACAATTCAATGATTTTTAGTAAATTTACAGTGATGTACAATCACCACAATCCAGTTTTAGAACATTTCTATCACCCTAAAAAGACCCCTCATGCCCATTAGCCATTGCTCTCCATTCCCACTCTCAACCTTAAGCAACCACTAATCTACTTTCTGTCTTTATAGATCTTCCTTTTCTGTGCACTGCATATGACTCTAATCGCACAATATGTGGTCTTTTATGCCTGACTCCTTTCACTTAGCATAATGTTTAGCAGTTCATCCATGTATCAGTACTTCGTTCCTTTTTATTTCCAAATAATATTCCATTGTATGGATGCATCACATTTTGTTTACTAGTCCTTCCACTAATGGACTGTTGAGTTGTTTTCACTTTTTGGCTATTGTGAATATTACTGCTATGAACATTCATGTACAAGTTTCTGTGTAGATTTATGTTTTTAATTATCTTTGGTACATATTTAAGAGTGAAATTGCTGGGCCAAACGGTAATTTTATTGTTTAACTTTCTGAGGAACTGCCCGTTTTCTAAAGCAACTGCACCATTTTACATTCCCACCAGCAAAAGAGAGTTCCAGTTTCTTTTGGCTAATTTTACTACAAAGATTAATTGTTACTGTGTGGTTTTTAAAATGTTTAAAAAGGGGCCCGGCGCGGTGGCTCACACCTGTAATCTCAACACTTTGGGAGGCCGAAGCCGGCAGATCCCTTGAGGTCAGGAGTTCGAGACCAGCTTGGCCAATATGGTGAAACCCCGTCTCTACTAAAAATATAAAAATTAGCCAGCCATGGTGGCAGGCGCCTGTAATCCCAGCTACTCAGGAGGCTGAGGCAGGAGAATCGCTTGAATCTGGGAGGCGGATGTTGCAGTGAGCCAAGATTGTGATACTGCACTCCAGCCTGGGCGACAGAACGAGACTCTGTCTCAAAAGAAAAAAAAAATGTTTAAAAAGGAAGATGTTTAAAAATAGTAAATTAGCTAGGAAAAGGAAAGAGAGAAATAGGATGATAGTTAGAGGGAGCAATTGGGTTTAATTTAGTGGTTCTCAAAATGTGGCCCCAGGCCCAGCAACCTCAGTATCACCTGAGAACTTGTTAGAAATGCACATTCTCAGGCCACACTCAGACCTACTGATTCAGAAAGTGAGGATGTGGCCCAGCAATCTCTGTTTTAACAAGCCCTCCAGGCAATTCTGACGCAAGCTAAGTTTCAGAACCACCAGTTCAAATGAAACTTCAGTCAGAATCTAGAAAACTGAATTAAGTTTAAAACAGAAAGGAAAGCTCAATAGAAAAGGGAGTATTGACACTGAAGATGGAAGAGGCAGGTCCCAATTAAAGGTCTCAGGAAACATGAGAAGGACTAGGAGATGTCCAGGGCATAGATGACATCTGTGAGGAGAAATCCTGATAGAGTTTCCCCTCACACCTTCCCCCACCACCACACACACAAATTTTAACATTTACTATGTTATTTCTGTAAAAACTGGAATGATGAGTGTAGGTGGAAAAATCAAATGTGTATTCTTAAGCCACTCTCTTTGCCTGGAAGCCTGCAATGAATTGATAATTTCAGGTAGTTATACTCTTAGTTGTCTTCCTCCAGTGTTATTTGGTTTTCCGTGAAGAGAATGTAAAAATTGTAATATTAGCAGGAGGGATAAAAATGGTGAGTAGATCTACTGGGAGAAAAAGCTACATTACTGTGATATATTTAAAAGCCAAAATAAGTTATTTTCTGGATTATCTCTCTTGGTTTTCTGTACCTATGATTGCCTGCTGTGACCCTTTCCATTTTTTTCACTTTGCACAGAACTTTAGAATGTGTAGGGTGTTTTTATATGCATGACCACAGTTAATTCTCACAACAACACTGAGGTTAAACCTTATTTTTCCCGTTTTACTGATGAGGAAGCCAAGACTCAGAAAAGGTATTATACCATTAACAGCAGCAACAACAGGTATAATAGCTAACATTTATTGAGTGTTTATTCTGTGTCAGACACTTTTGTAAGCATTTCATATGAAGTATTTTATTATTTATAATAACCCCGTGAGAGCATTACTGTTTATTGACCCAGTTTTGCAGATGAAGAAATTGACTCACAAAGAGATTAAAGTCATTTGCCCAAGGTCAAACAGGCATCTGACTTCAGAGCCCATTACTACTGGGATTATACAGCAAGTAAGTGACCAAACTAGAGCTCTACTTAGGATTTTCCATTCTCAGCCTAGGGTTCTCTTCCTTCCCTTTGTCACAGCACATCATGAGCCGAGTGTGAAATACCCGGTACAGAGTTCCTATTTACTGATTGAGTGAAAGAATATGGGTAATTCAGAGTTGAATCTGATTTCATTAGGAAGAGTACACTTTTCAGGAAGCCTTTACTACCTAAGAAGAATGCAGCCTTCAGAGGCTCGGAAGGATTTGTCACAAGTATAACTAAGTGAATTTAAATACTTAGGAATTAATTTAACGCCAGGCACACGAAACTTATTCAAGGAAAATTATAAAACTCTAATGGGAGAAATAATATGAATAAATGCATAGTATATACTTTGCTTTAATTTAGGAAGACTGAATAGTAATGATTACAATTCTCCCTAAATTTAATGTGTAGACATAATGTACTCCAATTGGAGTCACCATGGGATACTTTATAGAATTTGTCAAATTTATAGTAAAATTTATCTGGAAGAATAAGTAAGTGGGCAGAAATACCAAAGAGTACATTTATTTTAAAAGTTAATGATGGTAGACTTACCCTATCAGATTTTAAAGCGTATCATAAAGCAACAATTATCAAAACCATATGATAGTGGGTTAAAAAAAGTCAAACAGTGAAATTAAAAAAGAGCTTCTAGAAACAGACTCAAGCTATTTTAAGTATATAGAACACACTGGAAGCAACCCTGAACTGGGGAAAGCAATTACTATTTCTTTAAAAAATGTTGGGAATTTTAGATATCAATATGGAGGATAATTAACTTAGATTCATATCACATACTGTACAGAAAGTGGACCAGTAGAATCGCATATTTATTCCAGGTGTGGATGGAAGATAAATTTGTGTCTGTTAAATGGAGGATATCATCAGAGACAAGATCGATGGATTCAAATATATAAAAGTTGGTGGGGGGGAAGCCTTTGTACAACAAAATGTAATAAAAAGCTAAGCAACAGAACGAGGAAAATGTCTGGGATCAGCATCACTGACAACAGTTGCATGTCCAAAAAATATATATATAAAAATGGGTAGAAGGTCAGCTTTCAGATTTAGCTTCGTAAGTGGGCAAGGAAAATGAACAGGCAATTTACACATGAGGCAATAAAGGGAGTAAAATCATTGCATGGAAAAGTACCACCTCTCTAGCAATTAAAGAAGTACAAATAGAAGTAACTTCAAGGCATCATAATCTGCTTATTAAACTATCAACAACTAAAAAAATCAATAAATAGAAATTGTAAAATGCTACCTTGGCAAGGCTGTGAGGAAACGTGCTTCTGGAAACAATACAAATTGGTTTAGTCTTCCTAGAGGGCAATCTAGAAAAATGTGACAAGAGTATGTGTTTCTGGGTTTAGTCTTCCTAGAGGACAATCTAGAAATATGTGTTCATATTATTTGGCCAAAAATACCCCCAAGGAAATAACCTAAAAGGGAAAAAATTATTTAAAGATGTTCATAGTAGTGCTTATTATACTCATGGAAAGAGTTTACCAATCTAATATATCATCATCTTGGAACAAAATAGAATAGCCACCAACAGTGACAGGTATACAAATGTTGGGTCTTTCCCAGAAATGAGTGGTTGTAATATTAACAAAAAAATAATAAATATGAAACCACATGTTGAATCTAATCTGATAGTAGCCATACACAAAGAAAATTCAGAAAGGAATCTGGCAAAATGTAAATAGTTGGATATGAATGTACATGGTATTCTTTAGGTACATGTCAAGTTGTTGGAATTTATAATTAAAAAGCAAATCTGAAGAAGAGGTGGCCCATGTTGGTTTGATATAGACCTGAGAAGTTAAAGATCAAGGGCTTTGTAAAAAATCCCCGTTCCAGTGACAGACAATGTTACTTACCAGACATGCTTACTCTCACTGCTAGCTAGAATTGGGTTTGCTAGAATTCTCCATCCACTAGCACTTTTGCTTACTTAAATCCACAAGAACTTTGACATCACCAGACCTCTACGAATCTCCAAATTTGTCACCACCACTACAACATAGTACCCCCTCACACACACCCCCACCAATAAACATTTTATTATCTGCCTCAGAACCATCCCTTTCTTAAAGCTTTTCCATTTCCCTTCATTTCTATCACTAGCACTAGTTTGCATTTCAGTGCTATTATTCACAAAGAAGCACATTTTCTCTCTACCACAGTGACTGCATATGTATGTATTACTTGACAACAAATATAGATTGGGGTCATTGGAGAGAAGGAGCTAAGCTTCACCCAGGACAGCCCCAGTAAAGCAAGGACTTCTCTGATTTCTTCACAGGACACTTTGCATCAGCCTCCTGAGGACTAGAGAAGGTTCAGGGCAAGCACTGCCACTTGCATTTGTTGTTGCCAAGCTAATTGTTCATTACTTGAATTTCTGTGGGCCCAGGGGGCAAGCAGGGGTGGCAGCAACAGGCTCTCTGGGTCCTTCTCCCCTCCCTGTGTATCCTCCTTGCGTCTCACTTCCTGGATCTTGCAAATATTTCCTTCGGCAATAACCTGGGAGTGTCTGTTTCTCTTGGAGCAGTCTTACTTGGCTGCTGAGGGAAGGGAAAGGCGAGACGGGTTGGGCTTGTGTGCTGTTGCTACTGAGATTCTAGAATGCCAAGCTATTGTGGTGAGCTTAAAAATAAAGTTTCCAAACAAGAAACTTCAAAAGGGCCGAGGAAGAGGTAGGAGGAGATTTTTCAGTCTCTGCAAATATTGGTTTTCATTTTCAATTCCTATTAGGCCAAAAAAAAAATATTTTAACAAAAAGGGAAAATCTGTTCTTCAGAAGAAAAGGCAACCCATGGAAGCGGAAAACAGATGAACAACCCTGGTTTTGGCAGGCAATTTACTTTTGTTTTTGAGATGTAGTCTCCTTGCTGATGTCAACAAAGCCCTTTCTCATAGTTTGCTTTCATGCTTCCTCTGCTTTCCTCAGTGAGGCGCTAAAGCCTTCATGGACGCCCGAGGATGAATGTAGCACAAATACCTTTTGCTGTACCCCAGGAGTCCCTGCTTCCCTGCGATTATCTCTCAGAGACAGACAAGGCAGGTCTGGACACTGTGCTTTTTACTAGCTGGGAAAATGATTTATCCTTTTTAAGCCTCAGGAGTCTCATCTGCAAACTGACAATAATGGTTGTTGTGAAGATTAATGGAAATACATGTGTGAAAGTGCCTAACACGGGCCCAACACTTGGCAACCAGAGTAGTCGACTGGGTGTGGTGGCTCACGCCTGTAATCCCAGAACTTTGGGAGGCCAAGGTGGATAGATCACTTGAGGTCAGGAGTTCGAGACCAACCTGGCCAACATGGCAAAAACCAGTTTCTACTAAAAATACAAAAATTAGCTAGGCATGGTGGCACACGGGGAGGCTGAGGCATGAGAATCACTTGAACCTGGGAGGCAGAGGTTGCAGTCGGCCAAGATTGCGCCACTGCACTCTAGACTGGGCAAGACACTGTCTCAAAAATAAGAAAGAAAGGAAGGAAGGAAGGAAGGAGAAGAGAACAGAAGAGAAGAAAAGAAAGAAACCAGAGTAGTTCCTTTTCCTTAATGAAGCTCCTTGCCCTCCACTCCAAGAAAAGAATCCTTACTTGGTCTCAAAGCAGAGTTGCAAATTTCTGTACATTTAGGAGGCCTGATCCCCTTGAAAATAGGACTTCTAGAGGCCAACCAATATCCTTGGCTTGAGGCTGACACCCTTCAATGGAAGCCTCCCTTTCACCATCACCATTTTGCTTCAATTGTTAAAGCCAGGAAGACAGGAGCAACATTGGTTTTGCTCCCCTTTGATCTGGTCATCTTGCACAGTGTAATATTCAGCAAGGATTTGTTGAAGGAATGACTAGTACACACGTTGGCCCAGATGATCCCATTAAGGGTAGCCCTTCCCCTTCTGGAGTTGGTCTCCTTCTGCCTGCTTGATATAAGTGACTCTGCAAGTCTCAGGCTGCCCCAACACAGGGCACGTGAGTGGGAGGGCAGTGGTTTTAAAATGAGGGCTGATGCAGAGAATAGCAATTCCCAAGTTGCCTTGTGCCCAGTACCTCCAGATAGGGTCACAGTTCCATGACTTGGGGCACCAGATGTCCCTAGAAGGGCATGTTCTTTTCTTCCAACTGTTTCTGGAGTTTATTACCGGGGTGGGGTGGGGTGGGGGGATTTTTTTAAGGCTAACACACATAGTTAGTACTTAAGACACCTTTGAATATCCAGACCTTTTGATTGTCACACTGCTCTTAACCCTAAACTTGCCTTTTATTATATCTCCCTTTTTAGTAGATAAGAAAAGTTTGAGTGAATGAGTCCAGGCTTAAACTCCTTAGTAAACTAGGGCCTCCTGGCTAGTCAGCTATGTGGTTGGGCTGGGACTTGAGGTCTCCTGGTTTCTTGGCTATTGAGCAGGGTTGAACATTAATCAGGGAGTGCAGTCCAATTCTCCTGATGGGAACAAGGAGCAAGCCTGAAGCATACAATTGTGAAGGCAATTTTCCATGTTCCTAGCATCATTTCTAGGTCCTTTTTACATAGTTCATCCTTATGACTGCTTATTTGTAAGATGGGTATTTTGTTGAAAGTGAGGTAAGTGAAATACCTTGCTCAAGGTCACACAGCTTTTGAGTTATAGAGCCAGATTTTTAAATTTTATTGGAATTCAGACCCAAGTCTTTCTAACACTGTGTTCTTTCTGCTTTGCTCAATTGCCTGTCCTGTGCCCTGGTTAGGGAAGAAGAAAATGTGGTAAATTTGATTGTTATCATGGAGCAGGGTTGTTTTCATCACAGCTGCAATACATTGGCCCAATTGTTGCCTTTGAGGATATTGCTGCATTTCATAAAATCTAGATTGGAGGTGAAGGTCGGGAGAGAGGCAGGGACAGGAGATACAAATGGGCAACCAGGTGTGTGTGGTGAGGGATGGGGGACAGAATGTATAGTTTGGAAACCAACCTAATTGGAACAAATAACTGCCCCCAAACCATAGCACTCCCAACCCTTTTACTCTGAACCTTTGTTTCCATGATATGGTCCCTGAACCACCTGTGTTAGAATCCTTTAGGTGAATTGCTTAAAATGCTGATTCCTGGATCCCACCACAGAGGTATGAAACCCAATTTCTAGGGTTGGGGCCTATGAATTTGCATTTTAAACAACTTCCTGGGTAATTCTAATGAGGAGCCACTTTGATTATGAGCTGTTTTCCCAGACTAGTGGTTTCCAATGAAAGTTGGATCATGTACCCTTCTCAGAAAGAATTTTTTAAGCATGTACCCTCAACATATGTTGGCAATATATTTATTAATTTCTTATATGTGCTAATGTCCTCATATTTATGCTTTGAAATGCAAGAAACAGAAAAAAATAAATATAAAAGAAGTTCTGTGAACACAACTACCCTAGACTAAAAAATAAATGACCAGTCAAAAAAAAAGGGTAGGTGGTTGAAATCCAGTTTCAGGGAGAAGGAAAAAAGAATGGTAAAAGCCCAGTAGAGTGGAGAGTTGACCTTATTTTTCTACAAACCCAGAACTCCTCCAGAATGAAGAAAAAGGGAACTGACCATAAAGGTTTCAAGGTAAATATCAATAACCCATTAATCGTTAATCTTTGGATACCAAAAACTGAAAAAATGATTGGACAAGGCTGAAGGGTGTTGGCCAGGCACCCAGTTGAAGTAGGAAGCAGCATTTTATGAAAGCACCTACATGAGATAAGCACCTCATCTTTTGAGATGTGTAGCTAAGGACGGCATTGACAAGGCACCAGCTTTGATCAAAGCAGCAAAGCTCCATGCAGCTCATGAACTCTGGTGCTCTTTGAGCACTGTAGGGTAAGTCAGCCCAGTAATAGAATTAGGAAGCTTGATAAGGTTGAGCAAAGCAAATAATTTCCATTAGCTTGCGCTACCCCAAATAAATACGCAATTTAGGTAAAAACAACAGACTTGCTTTGCAAACACAGCCTCGAGGTAAATCCCAGCCCACTCCCCCTCCCCCCACCACACACAAACCCCAATCAGATTCTGGAGCAATTGGACAGCTGCTGACTGCTTTACCTGCTACTCATTGTTCCCATTGCCTGGCAACCTGGGCTACGAGGTTACAGTAAAAAAGATCTAACTTTTCTTCTTTTCCATAGTCACACAAACCTGCATTTATTTCACATTGAAGAAATACGTACTGAGCACCCACTGTGTGCCGGGCACTGTGCTGGATACTAGTGATATAGTGGTGAAATTGACATGTGCCTTCACCCTCAATATGGTTATGTGGAAGGGGCAGACAACTAAGCAGTAGTGTGCTAGGAAAATTAATGGATGCTGTTAGAGGACAGTCTGGGCACCTATCCCATGCTTTGGGGGAATCAGGGAAGGCTTCCTCAAGGAAATGATATCTCAGTGGAAATCTAAAAGTAAGTCAGATAAAGAGGCGGAAAGAGAAGATAAAGAGCAAACAGCATGTAAAGGCAAAAAGAAGTGTGGGAGGTTAGGAAAGGCAGAATTTTAAGAAACCTAACAAATCCTAGTAAGGGTCTGTATTTTATGAATAATGTAGGCTTCAAGCAGAAAAATGTATAACAAAATCAGATTTATGCTTTATTTTTCTTTTTACTAATTTTTAATTGAAAAAAGTAATAAATGCATTTAGTGTATACACACACACACACACACAATAAGAGAATCTCACCCCAAACCATCAGTACAACTCTTTACAAGAGACATTACTGGCAATTTGTTGTGTATCCTTCCAGAAAAGTAACGTGTGTGCATGTATATACATTCTTTTTTACAAAAATGGGAACATATTGCATATCTTTTCTATTGTACATCCTGCTTTTTTATTTTAGTGATTATTCTATGTTACACATAGCTCTATTGCATCACCTTTAACGCTACATAGTGTTCCATATATAGATATTCCCTATTTTATTTAGTCCCTATTGAAGGACATTTAGATGGTTTCCAGTCTTTTGTGATTACATACAAATCTACAGTGAATATCCTTATGGATATCTCTTTGTGTTCATGTTGGAATGTGTCTGTAGGATAAATCCCTAGAAGTTGAACTACTGGGTCAAAGGATATGCACATTTTACCTTCTTTGCCTTCCAAATTGCCCTCCCTAGGAGTTATGCTAATTTCAACTCCCACCAACAGTGTGTAAGATCACCTGTTTCCTTATACCCTCATTAATTCTTTAACTTTTTTTATTTAAAAAGTGTCATTATTGTTTGGATTTGCATTTTTTAAATTTTAAGTGAGGTCGAACACCTTTTGGTAAATTGATAAGTCATTTTCTGTGAACTATACCTTTTTCTCCCTATGGAGTTGTTGGTCCCTTTTATTGATTGGTAAGCATACTTCACATATTAAGGATATTTACTCTTAGTTGTATATGTTACAAATATTTTTCCCAGTATATCTTCATCTTTAGACTTTATGGTGTTTTTTCTGGACATAATTTTTTAAGTTTTAGGAAGTCAAATTTATAAACTTTCCCTTATTACTTTTATGTTTTGTGTCTTACTTAAAAAGAACTTATCCTGCCAAGATTATTTTATATTTTTAAAAATGTTTTCTTCTAGTACCTTTATGGTATTTTTTTGACAATTGAGTCTTGATACATCTAAACTTTATTTCGTTGTAAAAAGTGATACGATGATTCAGCTTTATTTTTGTCTCAATGGCTATCCAGTTCTAAAACTACGTATTGAATAATTCATCCTTCCCCCACTATTTGAAATGCTTCATCACAAACTAACTTCCCCTATGCATTTGAGTTGACTTCAGTGTTCTAGTGTTCTCTGTTTTATTCCATGGATCTACCTTTCTATTTGTGAGACTGCCTTATTTACTGCTAACTTTAGAAATTATTTCAATAATTGGTAGGGCTGGTCTTCCCTCTTTCATCTCTCTTTTTCCATACCGTTCATAATAATTCTTACGATTTTAATTTTCCCATATGAAATTCACAATAATGTTCCAAAATGCAGTTTGTTGACACTTTTATTGAGTTTCTATTAAGTTTATAGATTCACTTGGAGTTGACATCTTAACAATGTTGAGTCATCGTTGCTAGGAAATTGTGAGTCCTTTCATTTATGTGCATCTAGTTTTATGTTTCTCAATAGAGTTTTAAAGTTTTTGCGTATAGATCCTGCATATATCTTGTTAGGTTTATTTCTAGGCATCTTACCTTTATAATTGCTGCAGTAAATGTGATCTTTCCCTCCATTATATATTCTAACTAATTGTTGCATCTATGTAGAAAAGATGATTTCCATATATGAATTTTATACCCTGACACCTTACTGAATTTTCCTGTTGTTGGTATTATTTTTAAATTGTTTATGATGAGGCTGTGCACAGTGGCACATGCCTGTAATCTTAGCACTTTGCGAGGCCGAAGTGGGTGGATTGCTTAAGGCCAGGAGTTTGAGACCAGCCTGGGCAACATGACAAAACCCTGTCTCTACTAAAAATACAAAAATTAGCCGGGTATGGTGGTGCATGCCTATAGTCCTAGCTACTTGGGAGGCTGAGGCACGAGTGTCGCTTCAACCTGGGAGGCAGAGGTTGCAGTGAGCGGAGATCATGCACTCCAGCCTAGGTGACAGAGCTGGACTCTGTCTCAAAAAAAAAGTTTCTGATGAATTTTCCAGATAAATAATCGTATCATCTATACATAATGAGAAGATATCCCCTTCTTCCAATGTTTACATCTTTATTTTGTTAAATTGCACTATTGCTTTCAGAACAATATTAAATATTAGTGGGGAAAGTGGGCACCTTTGCCTTGTTCTTGTTTTTAATGGGTATACCTCTAGTGTTTTGCCATTAAGCACAATATTGGCTTTTGACTTTAAAACAAAAGTCTGATGATAACGATGGTATTATGGAAATAGACATCTTTTTCTGTTAGGTTTTTTTTTTATCTGGAAGTGATGTTGAATTGTTATCAAATACATTTTAGCATTAGGGAAATTGTAATGTGCCTTTTATCCTTTGATTTATTAATGTTGTCAATTATATCAGTAGATTTTCTATTACTGAACCAGTCTTACATTTCTAGGATGAACCCCACTTGATCATGGTGTATCATATTTCTTAACATCCTCTTAGATTCTGTTTGCTAATATTTTATTTAAGATTTTTGCATCTGTATTCTCAGATGAGATGGGTCTCTAGTTTGCTTTTTCTGTTCTGTTTGCTGGGTTTTAGTATCATTGTAATGCAGGAATCTTTTCTTCTCTCTCTATTCTCTAGATTTCCAGATTCTAGAAAATGTAAATAACATTGGTTTGATTTTTTTCCTTGAAGGTTGGTAGAATTAACACAAGACTATGTGATTGTGCTATTTTTGGTCAAATTTATACTTTTTTTTCCTATGGTAACTGGTGGGTTTATATATTCTCATTCTTCTGAAATGAGTTTTGGTAATATTTGTTTTCACAGAAAAATACTTTAAGTTTTCAAATTTGTTTTATGGGGTAGAGCAAAGTATTCTCTTATCCTTTTCATTTACTCTGTAACTGTGGTTATTTCTCAATTTCTAATTTTGTGCGTTTGGGTGTTTTTTTTTAATTAGATTAGCAAGTGGTTAATCTGTTTCATTGTTTTTTATTTTCTTTTCAGGAATTGGTTTTGCCTTTAATTATTCTATCACTTGTTCTCTAGTATATTAATTTCTGCCGTTAGTTTTATTGTCTTTCTGCTTTGTTTTAGGTTTATTTTTATGATTCTTTTCTTCTTTTGTTGAATGCTTAATTCATTTATTTTAATTCATTCTTACATACTAATATAAGTATTTAAGGCTATTTTCTTTTTCTTTTTCTTGAGACAGAGTCTCACCCTGTCAACCTGGCTGGAGCGCTGGAGTGCATTGGCGCGATCTCAGTTCACTGCAGCCTCCGCCTCCTAGGTTCAAGCAATTCCCCTGCCTCAGCCTCCCGAGTAGCTGGGATTACAAGCGCAGGCCACTACATCTGGCTAATTTTTCTATTCTTAGTAGAGACAGGGTTTTACCATGTTGGACAGCCTCGTCTGGAACTCCTGGCCTCAAGTGATCCGCCCGCCTCGGCCTCCCAAAGTGCTGGGATTACAGGAGTGAGCTGCCACGCCCAGCCTACAAGTTTTTCTTTAACTACTGCTTTAGTCAACCATATCCTCTAGCTTCTGATATTTTCATTGTTTGTTGTCATTTTCTAGATATTCAACAATTTCAAATTAGATTTTCTCTTTGGCTAAAGTGGAAGAATTTTTTTCCCGTTTATTTTCTACATGCTAAAGATTTTTATTTTCATTTTGTTATTAATTTCTAGTGTTACCGTATTGTCATTAGAAAATATGGTCTGGGGAGGCCGAGGCGGGCGGATCACGAGGTCAGGAGATCGAGACCATCCTGGCTAACACGGTGAAACCCCGTCTCTACTAAAAATACAAAAAAAATTAGCCGGGCGCGGTAGCGGGAGCCTGTAGTCCCAGCTACTGGGGAGGCTGAGGCAGGAGAATGGCGTGAACCCGGGAGGCGGAGCTTGCAGTGAGCCAAGAAAGCGCCACTGCAGTCCGACCTGGGCGAAAGAGCGAGACTCCGTCTCAAAAAAAGAAAAAAAAAAAAAGAAAAAAAGAAAATATGGTCTGTACTACTAGTGTTACCGTATTGTCATTAGAAAATATGGTCTGTACTACTTCCATTTTCTGGCTCAGTATATAGCCAATTAAAAATATACTCAATGGGCCCTTGATTAAAAAAATATAGTCTGTTTCAGTATATGAAGAAATTTAGATTTTCTCATTATCTTAGTTTTTGACTGTCATGATCTGTCATCAGCTGAAACAGTCTCATATTTTGTTTCTACTTTTTTTCTACCTTTGCATTTGCTATAGATTTTGCTTTAAGAATTTTTATGCTATGTTTTTTGGTTCATAAAAGATCAGAGGAGGTAGACCATCATGTGTTCCAGTTGTTAACATTATAGTGCCCTTCTTTGTCTTATTTATTGCATTTTGCCTTTAATTCAACTTATGTATGAAATGAGTATCATAATTTATTTTTTCTTTAATTTTGACCTTAATTCCTTTGTTAAACATATTTATTGAACACTTACTGTGTGCCAGGCACTAGAAACCTATGAATGAGACAGACAAGATCCTGCCCTCATGGAGCTTACATTTTAGTTAGAGATTGCAGCAGAAAATAATCAAGTAAAAATAGATATGTGATATGATATCAGGTGGGGATGAAGATGAATACTCAAAGAATGAAGTAGAATAAGGATAATTAAATGTAAGTTGTCTCTATTTTTGATAAAGTAGTCAGGAAAGGCTTCTCTGCCTGGTACACGTTTGTCATTTTTTTACTTTCCACTTGTCCATCACCGTGTGTGTGTGTGTGTGTGTGTGTGTGTGTGTGTGTGTGTGTGTGAGAGAGAGAGAGAAAGAGAGAGAGAATATGCCAGGTGGAACAGTTTGCACAAAAGGGATTGTTATAATCTTAATGATCTATAAGTGTGCAAAGGCCCAAATGAGAAGATAGTGGGTATGTCTGGATATGAATTTCTGATCCACATGAGTGGTGAGCTGACCAGAATGGGGGAGGGATAAGAGGAGAATTAAGGACATTTTGTCTTCCATTCTGTCTGAATTTGGCTATTATTATGTGTATTATTATTTTTTAAAGAACTATTTCCAATCTTCATCATGATTATTGAATGGATATTCTGTATGATGATTTAATTGAACCCCTGGAATTTCCTGTCACTGGGCAGCACTTAGCATGATGCTGATTGCTCACAGGCTACAGCAGGAAACCAGATCTTGTGGTTTAGAGGGCTTAACTCTTTACACTCTGAGGCTAAAGAGATGTCTTTTAACTTTAGTCAGTGTTTATTATACAGAAGTTTGAATTTCTATGTAAATTCAAATAAACCTGGACTTATTTGGAGATTTTCTTCTATTGCTTATGAGAATCTTATTTCACCTCACAATGATAGTCTTTTTAATTTTCTGATAGGTTTTTCTTATGTTACATATGTGCATAATATATACACATATATATACACATATAACATATATAATATATTAAAATTACACACACACACACACACACACATATCCATGACTCTTGATCTGGAATTTATTTTGGTATATAATATATGATGTAGCTCCAAAAAGCACTGCTTTGCAGTTATCTCAAAAAGATTTATTAAATAATATTTCTTTATCTCCTTTTTGGGGGAAGATTATGTATATGATGTTTTTATAGGTAGTCTGCTTTGTTTCTGAACTTTCTATTCTGTTTTGTTGATCAATAACACAGTTTCAATTACAATTATTTTATAATATACCTTATCCCTTACCCCCTTCCCCATTTCTTCTGTAGCAGAATACTCTTTAATATTATATCCTGCTTTTATTACAAGTTAATTTTCTAAAAATTCTGTAGTTAAATGTCGTTTAAAAATTCCTATTGAGAATTCTGATTGGAATTGCATTAGGATATTTTTTTTTTTTGAGACAAGGTCTTACTCTGTCACCCCAGCTGGAGTACAGTGGTGCAATGATGGCTCACTGTAGCCTCGACCTCCCAGTCTCAAGCTGTCTTCCCATCTCAGCCTCCCATGTAGCTGGGACTAAAGGCACGCACCATCATGCACAGCTAATTAAAAAAAAATTTAGAGACAGGGTCTTGCTATGTTGCCTAGGCTAGTCTTGAACTCCTGGACACAAGTGATCTACACACCTCAGCCTCTCAAAGTGCTGGGATTACAGGCATAAGCCACTGTGTCTGGCCAGAAGGAGATATTTTAAATCCAAAATAGCAGATAACTATGAATGACCTGTGTGGTGTTTTTTGTTACAAGTATAAAAACATAGAAAGTATATATATCTAATTCATAATACAGGTTGCATCTAGAGAGGCAATAGGGGAATGGAAGTGGAGAGTTATGTGAAGGGTATTATTTCTTAAGAAACAGTCATAAAACATAAATGGCAAAGTATTCAAACTTACTAAGTCTGGGTGATAGGTAGGAACATGGGTATTATGGCAATCAATCTCTGTACATTTCTAAATATTCAACATTTTTATAATGAAAAACAAACAAAAACAACAGATGAGGCAGGATAACCAGGCTTGTAAGCCCCAGAAAACAGCACATGCAATCTGACTCCTATAAACAGACTGGGGTAGTATGTGTATATCCAGACTTTGGAGCTAAACTGTTCAAGTTCAAATCCTAGCTCTACCACGTACTAGCTTTATGACCCCAGGCAAGTTACTTAAATGCTCTATGCCTCAGTTTCCCCAACTGTAAAATCAGTGCAATAGTAATAGCTACCTCCTGGGGTTATTGTGAGGATTAGATAAGTGAAGACATGGAAACCACTTAAACAGTGCCTAGTATTTAGTGTATGCTCAGTAAGTGTTAGCTATCATTATTATAATATTATTATTACTATTATTACATTTACTACACATACTACATTGTTTTGTGGACATTTTAAATTTTATATAAATGTTGTCATCCAAAATATGGGCCTATCTGCAACTTGCTTGTTTTTCTCAGTACTCATCTGATGTTTTGCAGGGAAATGGCTCATTCCAAGACTAGCTTTTCATGGGCAACCCCTTTCCATCCTTGCCTTGAGAACCCAGCACTGGACTTGTCAAGCTACCGAGCAATTTCTTCTCTTGACCTCCTTGGAGACTTCAAACATGCTTTGAAAAAATCAGAGGAAACTTCAGTTTATGAGGAGGGGAGCTCCCTTGCCTCCATGCCCCACCCACTGCGCAGCCGTGCCTTCTCAGAGAGTCACATCAGCTTGGAGCCCCAAAGCACCCGGGCCTGGGGGCAGCATAGGAGGGAGCTCTTTAGCAAAGGTGATGAGACCCAGTCGGATCTTCTCGGAGCCAGGAAGAAGGCCTTTCCTCCTCCTCGCCCTCCTCCTCCCAACTGGGAGAAGTACAGGCTCTTTCGTGCAGCCCAGCAGCAGAAGCAGCAACAGCAGCAGCAACAGCAGCAGCAGAAGCAACAGGAGGAGGAGGAGGAGGAAGAAGAAGAAGAAGAGGAAGAGGAGGAGGAGGAGGCAGAGGAGGAGGAAGAGGAGCTGCCACCCCAGTATTTCAGTTCAGAAACCTCTAGTTCCTGTGCTCTCAATCCTGAGGAGGTCCTAGAGCAGCCACAACCCCTCAGCCTTGGCCACCTGGAGGGCTCGAGACAGGGTTCACAAAGTGTCCCAGCAGAGCAAGAATCCTTTGCACTCCATTCCAGTGATTTCTTGCCTCCAATAAGGGGTCACTTGGGATCTCAACCTGAGCAGGCTCAGCCCCCTTGCTACTATGGCATTGGTGGGCTTTGGAGGACATCGGAACAGGAAGCCACTGAATCCGCCAAGTAAGTACATATGAAAGATACTAGGTCTCTGAAGAGGCAGGCAGCACAAGTTTGAATTTTACCTCCACTATTTACTAACTGGATGACCTCAGGCTGGCCAGTTAAACTGCTCCCAGCCTCAGTTTTCTTACCTGGAAAATGGGTATAATGATACTTGCTTCACATGATTGTTATGAATATTAAGATAATCTACATAAAGGATATAGCTCCATGCTTAGCACATAGTACATGCTCAGTAAATATCATGTTCTTATCCCTAAATATCTTTATTAAAGTACTGTACTTTTCCTTAGTGTGTCTTCATGGTATCCATCAATTTCTGGCCCCTGATCCCAAAGGCATTGAACACTTGTTGCCTATACTAGGTCTTTCCCAGAAACCTGGCTCAGGCACTTTTCCTGCCTTCTCTTCTGCTTGCCCTCCAGAATAAGAGGCCAGCTCACAACCTGACCTGCCTCTGCTCTAGGACAAGTAGCCTGGGCTTCTAAACTCGTCCCCCCACAACCACCAGCATCAAAGGTATTCCTGGGGCTGGGTGCTTCATGCCTTGATAATTCCTTACAATAGATAAGGACATTCTTTTTCTCTTCCACTTTCTCCCCCTCCTTGTTTACCTGCCTCTTTGCATTCATGTGGGTGTGTAATAGGTGGTAGTTGACAGGGTGAGCTGCCTGGGCAGGGAGGCTAAAGCAAGAGTGTGTTCTGGCAGCAGGACTGCCAGTGTTTGTTCACTCCACTGAGCCAGTTGTCATCTGCATGCCCTATAGTGCATGGTTGGGTTTTTTTTTTTTAATTTCTTTTGCTCCAAAGCAAAAGCCCCAGGACCATCATTGCTATTATTGCTCAGTGCTCTGGCTGTCAGCAGCTCCGCCTGCTCTCCTGTGGAGAGCTCAGCCCACTCTCTGCTGGGGCTGAGGTTCGGGAGGCAGGTGGCTTATAAGTGCTTTCTTTAACTCTCTTTATAGCAGGAATTTGCCTGAGACTTGTTGCGGTTAGAAGTACCTTGTTATCATGTCTTTTATTGTCAGACAAATCTGTGACTTGTCTATCTGGAGCTAGTTGATCAGTTTTCCAGCCCAAGATGCCATAAGCACAGCATTTACAGGGCCTGGCTCCCAGGCACTGTTAAGAATCCTTCATTAGATCCCATGTGGCTGCTTCTCAAGCTGTTCTTCTACCTGGGGAGCATTCTCATTGTAATTAGAAAACATTTTGTGAAAAATACCTGTGATTGTTATCTATCATAGCAGGGAAAAGGGAACCAATGACCTCCCAATAGTAGGCACTTAACAAATATTTAAGAAGAAAGAACAAATAAATGAATGGATGAACATTTATTAAGTATTTCTTATATACCAGACACTGCCAGACATTATGTATGTATTTCATTTAATCCTCCCAATAGCCCTATTAGCCATTATTATCCCCATTTGACAGATGAGGAAACTAACTAATTCCAAGTTACACAGCAAACATTCAAAGCCAGAGCTGTCTGACTCCAAAGCCCATGCTTATTTTGCCTTCCTAGGCAGCCTCTCCCAGAGAGATCTTATTCTTTCCATAGGCCAGGAGTCACAGGGTCCTCTTCTCTCCTGTAGGGCAAGGTGTACCAGAGGCAGCAGTTACAAGCCCTGGTTCTTCCTTCTTTGTGTAGCTCCCTTTGCCTTGGCACCTTGGCCAGACAGAAAGAAATCACTATTACTAGAGATCTTGTAACTTGCTCCAGAGATTTATTTTTAATGACTCTAGGATGTAAGGGAAAACATTTGTTTGCACACAGCTCTGCTTGTGACTACAAAATCAATTAGATGCTCCTTTGAGTGATGGAGATTTAAGGAACAGCATCATTCCCAAAATAGCTAATTTTTTTGATTGCTTACTATGTGCCCTGCATTGTTCTAAGCACTTTGGGTAATGATTGATTTAATCATGAAAATAAACCTAGGAAATAGTTACCATTCATCTTCTCCATTTCTTAGATGAAAAAAGCAAGGCCCAGGGAGATAAAGTAACTTTATCACAAGATCTCAGGTAGCTCACTATGCTTGCTATATCATCCCATGATCTCTGGGCTCTTGAAGAAGATTCTATTCCAGACCCTAGGAGAGGACAGTGTCCTAGCCAGAAGGAAGCAGCGTTAAGATTTTGTAAAGGACATATAGATGCATAATATTTTGAATCTAAAATGCAAACAAAGATATCCTAATTTCAGCCAAGTTAAACTCTAGTACCTTTATAACCTACATACTGTTCTGTTAAAAAATGCTGGGATACACACAGAAGCCAGTTAGTGGAATAATTAAGTATTATTTAAGTCTAATAACTGATTCAGGTATAGGTATAGCTTGCTTTATGGACTCTATGCATTTCCTCTCAGTGCTCTGTGAAAGGAATCTGCTTTTTGCTTTGATGTTTACTACATAGACCACCTGTAATCACTTCCCTATTAATGGAGGTGATAAAGAAAGGATCCCTAGAATATAGTGCCTAATGTGATATACTATAATATGATGCAGGGATGTGTATGCTGGGGAACTGAGTCTCCAATTAGCACATCCTTTTTTTCCTTTATAACACCTTCTGACACAGAACTTGCACACATACCCTAAATATTTTTCTTGTAGATAGGAATTCCCTAAGTTCAGACCTTCATATTCCCTCCGGAATATTCTCCATTATCTGCTAACATAGATATACTCCAGCCAGAAAATTCCTTACATGTAGGCTTTTATATGATCTCAAGTTGTCCCTTTGGCAGTATAGCATAGCAGCTTGAAGCACAGATTCTAGAGTCAGGTTGTCCAGGTGCAAATTGCAGGTCTGTCATTTAATGTCTGGTGACCTTGAGGAAGTCACTGTACCTCATGTTGCCTCATGTTCCTTATCTGTATAATGGTTTTCATGAGCATTCAATTATATATGTATATACCTATGTGTGCATGTATCTATCTTAGGATGGTTTCTGGGGCATGGTAAGTATGGTGTGCATGTTAGCTAGTATTGTTCTTTTATCAGTGTTACAAGCTTGAAACTTACATATAAATGAATTTACCTAGGATAAAAAATATTGGCGGGCCCAACTTTCTTTTGTGTGATGAATTAGGAGACAGCATAGCATGAATCAGTAAATAGCTGTGGAGCCTTTTAACCATTATTTTTGACCTTTAAGAACTGCAAATAGCTGCAAAAATGACTAATGAGTTTCTCCTATTTTCCCTTTCAAACAGCTAGAGGTTAGCGAAGGGGTAGTGACACAGACAGGTGGAGGATGGGAGTGGCTAGCAGGCAATGAGAATATAGTGAGGGCGGGCCACCCCCTAGCATAAACCACGGGCAAAATTATTTGCCCCTCCATCGCTGAGACCTAACATTGTAGCATTTCTCTCTACTTCCTTCCTCACACCAGACTGGAAGCTTTGATGGCAGAAGAGGCCAAACCCAAGCCAGCATGGAACCAGAACTACTTTTTTTCCTGAGAAGTTCTATTTCATGGGCTGGGGCTCTGAGAAGCAATGCCTCAGCCCCACAGGCTTTGGTGAACCCAAGACAACAGGGTCTGTTGCTATACTTGTCAAGCCCCTGGGTGCCACTGGTTCCATTTTTTTCCCCATTTCATTCTACAACCATGGAGGAGGCAGGAGCCATTGGGAATATGCCAGAAGTGGAGAGATGCTATCCCTTTTCAGGCTGAAGTCCTGCCCTACAGCAGGCAATGTCTGAAGAGTTCATGAGAGATGTGGTGGGCGGTGACAAGTCCCTGGCAGGGTGCTAACCGCAGCCTCCAACATGGTGACCACTGTTGAGGTCATGGGTGACCTCTTTGCTGTGGGAGATCTGCAGCAGAGGGTCCATTTCAAGTAGGAGTGGCATTGGAAAAGAAAAAAATGATGAGAGTGTCCAGGAAAGCCACAGGGTGCCTTTGTAAGCAAGAAGACTAGATAGAGCCAGGATGGGTTGAGATCCAGGGGTAGGTCTGAGGGAGGCCAACAGGCTTGGAGAACCAATAGATAAGGTCTCAGATACTTCTCTACCACCTAGCCCCTACTTTGGGATCCACATACTGGGGTCATGCACCAAAGGGATGATGATCAGAAGGCCTGCCAGGTTTTCTGGATTTTAACTGAGTGTTAATGACCAAACCAAATTATCTCGAAAGAAGTCTCCCTAGCCGATGAAGTCAGGGGCATGGAAATAGCCTTCTAAGTTCTTAAAACTTACCTTTACTTAACTCCAGTTTGCCTTCATGTGGCCTGTTTACATTTGAACAGTGCCTTCTCCATTTTTTTCAACTCCTTGGTGAAGCAGGGTTCCATTTTTCAGATGGAGAAATTAAGAAGCAGAAATGTCAGCAGCCTCTCAACAGAGGTGCTCAAATGGTCATTCTTTGTTTCCACAGACAAGAGTTTCAGCACTTTTCGCCTCCTCCAGGGGCCCCAGGAATCCCTACCTCTTACTCAGCTTATTACAATATTTCTGTGGCCAAGGCAGAGCTGCTGAACAAACTGAAAGACCAACCTGAGATGGCAGAGATTGGCCTAGGAGAGGAGGAAGTTGACCATGAACTGGCTCAAAAAAAGGTAAAGTTTTTTGATGTGTCCTAGAGATTTTCAGAATTTAGCTTGAATGTATCTGGAGGATGACCAGCCTTCTACACTCTCTAGAACATCTCGCATTCCCATATTTTCAGTATGGAAACCATACAGCCTCTCTGGATTTCTCACAGATCCAAGTCCTGTCTATTTTTGATCCAGTCAATAATAATAATAACAATCATAATCATCATTATTGTCTCTGTGATCCTTAGAACAACCCAACAAGGGCTGGGCACGGTGGCTTCCGCCTGTAATCCCAGCACTTTGGGAGGCCAAGGTGGGTGGATCACCTGAGGTCAGGAGTTTGAGAACAGCCTGGCCAACATGGTAAAACCCCGTCTCTACTAAAAATACAAAAATTAGCCAGGCGTGGTGGCGGGCACCTGTAATCTCAGCTGCTCGGGAGGCTGAGACAGGAGAATTGCTTGAACCCGGGAGGCGGAGGTTGCAGTGAGCCGAGATCGCGCCACTGCACTCCAGCCTGGGCAACAAAGAGTGAAACTCCGTCTCAAAAAAAAAAAAAAGAAAAAAAGAAAAGAACAGCCCAACAAGGCAGATATTACTATCCCTTTTTTACTAGTTGAAGGGACTAATTTGCCCAGGGATTACAGACTAAATGGTAGATCCAGCACTTGAAGTCAAGACTGTCTGAATTTCTACTGTACAGTACATGCTGTCTCTCTGAATTAAGCCAGCCTTGTAAGTAACTCACTACCCAGGGCACATCAGAGTTTCTGCCAGTGGGCTCTTCTAACCAATG
The DNA here is from genome assembly GCF_029289425.2 of Pan paniscus. Classification (NCBI taxonomy): domain Eukaryota; kingdom Metazoa; phylum Chordata; class Mammalia; order Primates; family Hominidae; genus Pan; species Pan paniscus. Next base: position 51,974,847 of record NC_073272.2, on the reverse strand, counting down.
GCAGTGCCATTGATTTTTATTCTTTGTGCAACTTTGTGGGAGACAGAAGAGACTAAGTAAAATAAGGACAACTTATAGGCTGGCAAACTTTAGTATTTGTTTGCAAGGATAGTCGATTATGTCTTAAAAGTACAAAATAGTTAAGTGGAGATGATGATGTTGTTGTCGTTCCAAAGCTTTCCTTTCTTTGTCTAAGTACCACTAATCTGGTTTTCTAATCCAATTCTTGGAATCACTTTCCCCTCCCTGCACTTACCTATTGTATTTCATAAGCAAATAGGGTTGTCATGGCAACCTCAAAGGCTCAATTTACCTCTTTGTGGACATCTAAACTCAATGTAAATTGTTCTGCCCACGTTTCTTTCAGGATATGACCTGTAGGAAGTTACAGGGCCATTTGCAAGAGTCCTTCCTCGAATTTCCTATCTGAAGCAAAATGTCAGGGGAAGAATTGGAAGCATGGTGGTGTTGAAGTTTTACTGATGCAGATGTCTGCTTCCTTGGATTCCATGTTCCCCGAGCAGGGGTACTCCTAGCTTACTCAGGGCCTGGCCTCTGCAGGGGCAAACCTAGAAGTCTGACCAGGAAAAGAGAGAGATGATCAGAAATGGCAGAGCACAGAACGACAGAAAGTGAACTAAAGTGATTGTGGGTGGGCTATGACAGTTTTTGTCTCTGAGGAAGAAAGGTGAGGAATGTCACCAATTTGCGATGTCCCAGAAAAAACAACTCAGCTCTGGCTGGATCTGTGATGACTCCACAACTCTATCCATCACACTTCCCCAGGACTGAGGTTCAGGTTGTAGAGCACAAGTTCCAAGAAGTAAAGGGCTCTCTCCACTTTTATCCTTCCATCTATCCCTGGAGCTTGGGAACTGGGGTAAGAAGGTGATTTTCCAAGTGGGTCATTTTCCAGATGGCCCCCAGCCATCCTTTGTCCCCAGCGTTGACTTTTATTTGGGAGAGCAGATGGTGGGAATATAACTGACAGCCTCTTCATCTAATTGTGTTGCCTTATTCATATCACTGATCCCCAGTTCTCAGTGGGTTTTGGAACTTTCCCCAAATGCAAACCTGTTATACTTCAGACTGAGATCATGGTGATCTCCTGACTTTTGAAGAGTTCTAAAATATGACAACAGGTCTTGGAACCTGGAGGAGGCTTTCTTAGTCTTGGTCACTTTGGACATCTCTAATTAAACTACTAGAGGGGAATACATTCCAGAAAACTACAAGCCTATGGGCCCAGTGCTTGGGCTAGAATAAGATTAAAACATACACTGAAGCATACTCCTATGAACAAGATACTATTCTAAACATGTAACATGTGTTAACTTATTTAATTCTCATAACAACTCTATGAGGTAGGTCCTATTGTTATCCTATTTTTTAGATGTGGAAATTGACGTGCAGAGAGGTTGAGTAATTTGCTCAAGGTCGTATATAATACCACTACTTTCCAGCAGAGCAGGAGTTCAAACTCTGGTAGTCTGGTACTGGAGTCTCTGTGCTCTTAACCACAAAGCAATACTGTCTACAGAGGCTATGGGCAGCCTGGGACAGGGCCATTCTTGTCATAACCTTGCAGCTAGACAAGTATCTATTAGTTTGGAGTATGTTGTAGAACTAATTTAATAATAATAATAACATTAGTAAGCATGCATTGAGCATTTAAGTGCCAGTCATAATACTAAGTCTTTTACTTATGTGGTTTCATTTACCCATCAGAAAATCTCTGGAGTTGGGGAGGTGTCCTCTTTACAGATGAGGAAACAGAAGTGGGATTAGGTATCTATCCTAAGGCCATAGAGTTTGGAGGTGGAATTGGAATCCAGATGTCTCTGACTCTAAAACTTTGCTGTACTTCCCTGTGACTGTACTCACCTATAGGGGAGACAAATCAGAAGACACAGACAGCACTTCCCTTAAGAAACTTACAATCAATAGCAGGTGAGAGATCAGACACACACAAGGAATAGAAAGTGAGGAACTTCAAGTTACACTATCGGGTTCTAATTCTAAAATACTTAAAAGCTCGGACAAAAAAAGATCACTGAAAGAAGACTTACAGAGGAGGGCTTCCTGTGAGGGAGGGGAGGGGCAGAGCTGTCCCCTGAAGAAATTTAGGAATAATCAAAATGAAGAAAGAGATAAAGAGTAGGTGGAACTGCATAAGCTACTCAGGAACACAAGAATGAGTGTTGTGAACACAGAGGAGAATGAGGAGCTAATTCTGAAAGGCTCTGAGGAGGGACATTAGAATGGCAAGGTGGGGCCAGACTGAGTAACAAATAATAGCAGCCTAGCTTTTACGCAGCACTTACTATGGGCCAAACACTTTGCATGCATAATCTCATTGACTCCTTATTATGACTCAATCCAGTGGGTAAAGCAATTATCCCCATTCTACAGATAAAGAAAGTGAAGCTCAATAATGTCAAGTCACCCAAGGTCCCACAGCTACGAAGTGGCAAAGCTATAAATCAAACCCAGTCGTTATAACTCCAGAACTCACAGTCTTATCCAAAAGGCCTCAAAAGCCAAGCTAAGGAAGCAAAGATCTAGCATAGTGTCATGAACTTGAGAGGTACTTAAATGGATTGAAGGAGAATGAATGAAGTGATAGGCAAATACCTTAGTGCAAATGCTTTTCCAGCCTAGGCTCTCAAAAGGACTGTAGCTCCTATTTATTAAATCGTCCCAGGAAGGGACTGGGTGCAGAGGCTCACACCTGTGATCCCAGCATTTTGGAAGGCTGAGGGGGGCTGATCACTTGAGGTCAGCCTGGCCAACATCATGAAACCCCATCTCTACTAAAAGTACACACACACACACACACACACACACACACAAACACACACACAAAATTAGCCTGGCATCCATGACATGCACCTGTAACCTCAGCTACTTAGGAGGCCGAGACACAAGAATCGCTTGAACCTGAGAGGCGGAGGTTGCAGTGAGCTGAGATCGTGCCACTGCACTCCAGCCTGGGCAACAGAGTGAGACTCCATCTCAAAAAAAAAAAACAAAGTGCCAGCAAGTATTTATTAAGTTGCATCTGGTAAATGAAGTTTAGTGCATGGATACCACTTTCCAATGCCAAAAAGTTTGGTGGTGACATGGAGATCCCTACCAGACGGATAGAAGGTGCTTGCCCAAAAGACTGGAGTTGCTCATGACTTGCCCAAGTTTCCTTTGTTTCCAGTGACTAGGATAGAGCCCACCATCTGTTCCTTGGATTCCAAAACAGAGGTTACAGGCACAAATCAGTTTCTGTTGATCCCCATTCTCATCCTTTGTCTTCTCCTGTTTAATTCCCCTAGATACAGCTTATCAAAAGCATCAGCAGAAAACTTTCTGTCTTGCGGGAGGCCCAGCGAGGGCTGCTAGAGGACATCAATGCCAATTCTGCCCTTGGGGAGGAGGTGGAGGCCAACTTAAAAGCCGTCTGCAAATCCAATGAATTTGAAAAGTACCACTTGTTTGTTGGGGACCTGGACAAAGTGGTCAACCTGTTGCTGTCACTCTCTGGACGACTGGCCCGGGTGGAGAATGCTCTGAACAGCATCGATTCAGAGGCCAACCAGGAGAAGGTAGAGTTGGGGTCTGTGGGGTGTGGGTAGAGGGAAATACCATTTGTTTCTTCTCAGGGCTCCCTCTTTCAAGTTGGGCTACCATAGGAAACAGTAGAGCATGGGATTAAAAGCATGTGAGCACTGAGGATGGGCACGGTGGCTCATGTCTGTAATCCCAGTACTTTGGGAGGCCAAAGCGGGCAGATTGCTTCAGTCCAGGAGTTTGAGACCAACCTGGGCAACTTAGTGAATCCCCATCTCTACTAAAAATACAAAAATTAGTCTGGCATGGTGGCGCATGCCTATAATCCCAGCTACTCCGGAGGCTGAGGTGGAAGGTTTGCTTGAGCCTGGGAGGCGGAGACTGCCGTGAGCAAAGATTGTGCCACTGCACTCCAGCCTGGGTGACAGAGCAAGACCCTGTCTCAAAAAAAATAATAATAATAAAATAAAAAAATAAGAGTGTGAACACTGGCTTTTAAGTGCCCTGAAATTCTTGCCCTACCATTTATTAGCTGTGTGACTGTGGACAACTTACATAACGTCACTCTGCCTCAATCTCTTCACCTATAAAATGAGGTGAGCATACTACCTGCCTTATGGGATTATTGTGAGAATTAAATTAGTTTATGTTAATTACATAAAACAGGGCCTTGGACAGGGTAAACACTGAATCAATGCTAGCTCCCAGTAGTAGTAGTAGCAGCAGCAGTTTTGCATCACTCTAGAGTTGGAGGGGGAGGTCTCATCAAGTGGTTGAGATTGGAAAGCTGTCAGTTTCACAGGTTGGGTCACTATGCATATACTCCTGAACCAAAATTGCATCACCTTTCCCTATACAGGTGGCTTTGGATATACCTTTGAATCCACAACAAGAGGCACATATCTACATACATATACATACATACACAGACACATACACTCACACATATCCACTCACACAGACACACACATCATACAGAAAGCACCTCCACAGTGACAGTTGTTCACCAGATGAAAGGGACACAGGCTGGCTTTGTCAGAGCCTTCCTCCACCCCAAGCCCAGTGGTGGTCCCTACATTGAAGGCAGTGTTAAAGAGATGGAAAGAGGTAATTTCACATCCCCTATCCAGAATTGTTGTCATGTTTACCCTCCTGCTACAGGAAACAAAGGCTTTTGCATGGAGGTAGACTTCAGGGCAGAAAATCTAGGACTGACTAATTAGCAGAATGTATAGCTGCTTTGTGGCAGCATCTCTGATGGAGTACTGCTAGGCAGCACTGTTGGACAGATGCCTGGTAATTGGGAGAGCCCTTACTTGGTCCTCTGCTTCCCCAGTTGGTGCTGATAGAGAAGAAGCAGCAGCTGACGGGGCAGTTGGCAGATGCCAAGGAGCTGAAGGAGCACGTGGACCGCCGGGAGAAGTTGGTGTTTGGCATGGTCTCCCGCTACCTGCCTCAGGACCAGCTCCAAGATTACCAGCACTTTGTCAAGATGAAATCTGCTCTCATCATTGAACAGCGAGAGCTGGAGGAGAAGATCAAGCTCGGGGAAGAGCAACTCAAATGTCTCAGGGAGAGTCTACTCCTGGAGCCCAGCAATTTCTAATTCTACCAGCACTCTGCCACAGCATCCCTGCCCAGCCATGAGGGAAGTGCTTTCAATCTTCTTTGTTAGCAGTTTCTCAGCAAGTAGATAGCAATTAGCAGTTTGTTCCAGCCCTCTACCCTGGATGTCTCTCACTACCCCTTCCCTAGCAGTGGTCCTAACCAGCTAGGAGACCCTGGGGAAGCCACAAGCTTCTACCCAAGGGAGCTGCAGCAAGGTGTGATCTTAGAACCACACTCTCCTTCCCACAGTTGCCAAGGGCAAGTACTTGCTGCACAGAGAACCAAGGAAGTGCCTTCATTCTGCTTTGTACTAGGACACCAAAGACATCAAGTACTCATCATCCACCCATATCATCAACAGCCTCTAAAGGCTCAGAGGGAATCTGCCTTGCAGCTCTACTCTGCCTCAGGGCTTGTGGCCAGCCATTTCTCACAGAGAGCTGGCTGCCTTGAGGGCATTCACCTGGCACCAGTTTCAGGGCCTCACCCAAGCTTTGCAGGGGAAAGCACAGAGGGAGGAATTACACTGAAAAAATGCAAGCAAAGGTTGAGTACCCCCAGGTGCCCCTTAGGAAGGAACCAGGTTTAAATAGGCTCTACCCTTACCTTTCCCAGCAGCAAGTTCAGGGGAAGAGGCCTACTCTTAGCCCTGGCTAGCGTGACCCTCTTCCTGTCCTAAGACTTTGGTCCTACCACCTCTTGTTTCATCTTTCCTTTACATTGCTGGGGGTTACCGCAGGTGCCTACCCCAGGGCTTCACCATATGGGCCATTAATAGCTCTACTAAAACTGACTTCTAGATGTAGGTTTCATTACTGGGGGAGGGGGTTCTTATTGTTATATTTTAAATGGCCTTTTGATTTTATTTATTTTTATGTTTTGATTATTTTTTTCTTTTTTAACTAATAAGGCGAGAAGAGGGAAGTTGGAGAGGGAAAAGTTAGCCCAGAAGGAAAGCATTTTCTGCAGATCAGCCTGAATCCACCGTGGCTAGGTAAGCAAGTGCCAAGGCGTTGAATTGTTCCCACCATAGCTACCGATGTCTAGGAAGGAGTTTTCCCCTTGAACTCAGAGCCTCCCTACTGTGGCCTGGCCTTGTGCTTCCCTTAAAGTCTAAGTGACTTGAGTTTAGCATTCCCCAGCAGGGTTCAAGTTTTTCTTACCGATTTCTTTTTGAAACCAAAGAAATCTCCTGAAACGGAGAAAGGTTCAGTCATTTCTCTACCATCTCCAAGCTATGGGATCAGTAGAGGTGAGCTCAGAAGGAACTCCTCTAACCATTGCTTTCTCAGCCTGTGGCCTGGCTCAAGGGAACCAAAACTCAAGGTAGCTGGGAGCTCCAGCCAGAGCCAGCTCCCCAGAGCAATTGATGACCCAGCCAGGATCTTAGGCATACAAACAACTAAAACTGCTGCTGTTGCCAAGGCCCTGACACCAGTAGCTAGTTTCTATGCTGGAAAAGCAGCGCTCAGGTGGACGATGGCAAGAAGGGGGTTATGGCCAAATGCTGCCCTGTTATCCAGCTTAGCTCCCTGTTCCTCACTAACTGGGGCCAATCCTTGGTATCACACAACCCAGCCAAGGCCTGGCATCTCTTCTAGTTACTGCTGAGTTCTTCAGGGTCCTTGAAGGTCAACTGTAGCAGCAGGGATGTCTCATTCAACCAAAGAATTTGCCAAGGAACTTTTGCTGCTGTTACAAATACTTGTCACTAGCTTCCATTTCCTCTTCATTGTATTTGAAAACAATGGGAGAATCTTGGCCAGCAGGGTGTCCTGGGGTGGGGGGTGGGGTAAGCCTTTCTGTGGAGCCCTGGGTTTGCTCTTAGTACTGCTGCCAGAAACACTGTTAGAATGGCAACCCTGCCATTCTCCCCTCCAGTGGAAGATTCTACTTTATTCAGGAAGGCTGGTGGCTTGCAGGGGCTAGGCTTACACAAGCCAGCCAAGATTGAGAAGGTAGGGGAGTGCTTTCAATGGAGGCCATAGTTGTCATCTTTTCTTCTGAGCAGGCTCTAGGACAAACAATGAGCAAATTGAGATGTCCTGTATTGGGAGGATGAGGCTGATATGTTTCATCATTCTCAGATTTGTGGGCTAGAGCACCTTTTTGGGAATATGGGCCTAGGGAAAAGAATGGACACTTACCTGGACACTATGGCCATAGTCTGAGTTTTTCTAGTCAGCATGTGATTGGTTGTACCTTAAGTTTATGACACCAAAAATACTATTAACTCTGTTATTTTTGTTCTTAATCCCATCTCAAATTAGTTTCTAGAGTTAGAATCAGAACACAAGGATGCTCATTTTCACATGGAGGGAAAGTTGCCAAAGCATTTAAAAAATAACCCCAAAAGTATATCTAGCAGTGAAGCTTGGTAGATAAAGGTGAACTGCTAAACAGACACTGGCGTGCCACACTCCTGCCAGGGCAGTCTCATTGTGTGTGATGGTGCTGCAACACTGCCAGTATTACTTGAGATGCAGTCTCTCTCCCCTGTTCTCAGTTCCTGGGCTCAGCCCTCCTCCAAGGCCTGCCAGTGAGTAGCAGTTTGGAAGGCAGGCCAAGGGAGATCCCCAAAGACAGTTATCAGTCTTGACTTCTGCTGTCTCCCTTCAAATACTTATACAGGCCCCCATGGGTAATAGGCAAGCATGATAGAGAAGTCAGTGCATGAGTTACTATCACATGTCCCCCCAACCCCTCCTGCCACCTCCCAGGGCTCTGGATAATTGAATCTCCCTGAGTCCCACAGCTGGAGACTCAACCAGGATATAGCTGTAAATGCCCAAGTAGAATCTGACAGAATAAGACAGAGACACTGAAAATAAAGCCCTAGAAAGGAAGAAATTGGAAGCAAAGAAAAGGAGAGGTGAAAAGATAAAAAGCCTCTTTCAAGGTTAGGTTCAGGTTCTGTTTTCCATTTAACCTCATGTGCCAAAAAGCTGCCCAGGCACACCAGAGCCACATCCTGAACCCGACCCTCCCTGACAGTGCTGCTCTGCCAGTAGCAAGCCCCAGATGGAGGAAGCTGGGCCCATTTCTGGCCACTTCCACCCATTTGGAGCTTGGTGACTCCCACTGTCTTTGCCAGAGGAGTCGTCTATGCCAATAATATTTCTGCAACAGCATATTATATTATTTGAAGATTAGTAGATCTTTTGGGGGGGGTGGGGCAGGGGACAGTTTCTATAGATGAAGAACCAGTGTTGGTTGTACAGCTGTTGGGGGTCATCTATCCCATGTGAAGCTATTCTTTTTCCAAATCTTGTTGTTTCTGCATTTGTGTCCTCCACCACTCCCTTCTTGGCTGACATAGATATGCCTGCCAGATTGTCATCAAGGGTCATATTTCAATAAAAGGTGCTAAGGACAAAAAAAAATCTCATGTGTTTTAACTCAGGTGATGGAAGTCTAAAGATTCTGCTGAAAAGTACTGGAAAGGAATTTGGTCACCTATCCATAGTCCTTCACAGATAAACATATGACCAGACCCTTACCCACATCCCTAAACCCTTACCCTGGCCTCTGAGGGATGGTATTGATGCTATACCATTCATCATCCCAGTTAAATAGCAGGATCTGCCATAGCCTTTTTAGGGGAACAGCTTTTAGACATCTATTTCAAGACCATCCTGAGTAGGGGGTACAGAGTTTAAGCCATTGGTTATTTCTGTTGTTATCACAGTATTGAAGCATGATATTTTTCTACTCAGAAGGATCTCAGGATCACAGCCCTGCCCTTTAGCTCACTGATATATTTCTTCCTCTCTGGTTACTCAGTGGCAACATCACATCCAGTCTAACCCCATGTTTAGAATGCAGAAAAAGTCAACAATAGGTGTAATCTCAGGTATAGACCTAAGCAGTATACAGAATCTACTTCTGGAGTCTAGCCTGATCGAAGGTAAGCCATTCTTTCTAGACTTCTTCCAATCTTGAAATTCTGTCTAGTATTTTCATCTTACTTCTAGCTGATAGTCCAATATCACACCTTCATGCTCAGCTCCCTGGAAAGCAAGGGCCTTGCTGATCTGCTCTCCAAGGCAACCTCAAAGATTAGACTCAAATGTATTCCAGGCAGCAACTGTGACATTGAAAAGCTTTCTTTTTTCATGATCCATATTCTGTTCACATTCCAACTATCCTCCTTCTACTCAAGATATCCATTGTGGTAGAGTAGAAAGAGTCCAGCTTTGGCATTAGAATGAACTGTGTTCAAATCCTGGTTCTGCCACTTATTCAATGAACCTGGGCTACTAGCTCAACTTCTGAGGTCATTTTCTTATCTGTAAAATGGGAACAGTATTATCTTGCTTGCAGTTATTGTAACTTGAAAATAATAAATAAAAGCCACTAACAATCCAAGAAGTTATTAGGCAGAATCCCAGGCCCACCCCAAACCCAGTGATAGCAGTCTGAATTTTAACTAGATTTCCAGGAGATTCATGAACGTATTAGAGCATGGGAAGTACTGACTTGTTGAAAACATATTCAGTACATGGTAACCATTATTATAGTCCTGATCTACTCAATTCATTTTTTCCTTATCCCAGGCATATTCTTGCTCTTCTCGTGTTGCTCACAACTACCTGCCTGGATGAATTTAGGAAAGTTGCAGGATACAACGTTAAAACACACGATCAAATGAACAATCCGAAAATGTTATTAAGAAAACAGTTCCGGCCGGGCGTGGTGGCTCATGCCTGAAATCCCAGCACTTTGGGAGGCCGAGGCAGGTGGATCACGAGGTCAGGAGATCAAGACCATCCTGGCTAACACGGTGAAACCCTATCTCTACTAAAAATACAAAAAAATTAGCCAGGTGTGGTGGCATGCACCAGTAGTCCCAGCTACTCGGGAGGCTGAGGCAGGAGAATTGCTTGAACCTGGAAGGCAGAGATTGCAGTGAGCTGAGACCGCACCACTGCACTCCAGCCTGGGCAACAGAGTGAGACTCTGTCTCAAAAAGAAAGAAAGAAAGAAAACAGTTCCATTTACAATAGCATCAAAAAGAAAAAAAGTACTTAGGAATAATTTAACAAAAGAAGTGCGAAACTTTTACACTGAAAACTATAAAACATTGTTGAAAGAGATTAGAGAAGATCAAAATAAATGGAAAGACACTCCATGTTCATGGATTGGAAGACTTAGTATTGTTAAGATGAAATGTGCCCCAAATTGATCTACAGATTCAATCCAATGCTTATCAGAATTCCAGTGGCTTCCTTGCGTAAGTTGACAAGCTGCTTCTAAAATTCATATGGAATTACAAGGGACCCAGAACAGTCAAAACAATCTTTAAAAAGAACAGTTGGAGGGCTCATACATCCCAACTTCAAAACTTACTGCAAAACTACAGTAATCAAGACAGTGTGGTACAGACACAAGGGTAGGTGTATAAATAAATGGAATTAAATTGAGAGTCCAGAAATAAATCCTCATGTATATGGCTAGTTAATTTCAACAAGGGTCCCAAGAGAAATTGAGGAGAGAATAGTTTTTTAACAAATGATGCTGAGACAACTGGGTATCTACATGGGAAAAAATGAAGTTTTCCTTAAATCACATGCAAGAATCAACTCAAAATGGATTATAGAATGTGAGAGACAAAATTATAAAATTCTTAGAAGAAAACATTGTAGTAAGTCTTCCTAATGTTAAGACGATTTGCACAAGTGATACAAGAAATAGAAATAAATTGGAGTAAATCAAAATTAAAAACTTTTGTGCTAAAAATATACCATATAAAAAAGTGAAAAGACAAGCAACATAATGGGAGAAAATATTTGCATATCAGATACTTCAAAATATGAAAAGGACTCTTACAACTCAATGATAAAAATAACCAATTAAAAATGGGTTAACAGATTGTAATAGACATTTCTTCAAAGAAAATATGTGTTTTAGTATGCTTGGGTTGCTATAACATACTACCATAGACTGATTGGCTTAAATAACATTTATTTCTCACAGTCCTGGAGACTGGGAAATCTGAGATCAAGATGCCAGCAGATTCAATGCCTTGTGAGGGCCCACTTTATGGTTTGCAGATGGCTACCTTGTGGCTGTGTCCTCAGCAAAGACAGAAAGGGATCTGGTCTCGGCCAGGCGTGGTGGCTCACGCCTGTAATCCCAGCACTTTGGGAGGCCGAGGCGGGCGGATCAGGAGGTCAGGAGATCGCAACCATCCTGGCTAACATGGTGAAACCCCATCTCTACTAAAAAAATACAAAAAAATTAGCAGGGCATGGTGGCAGGTGCCTGTAGTCCCACCTAGTCGGGAGGCTGAGGCAGGAGAATGGCGTGAACCCAGGAGGCGGAGCTTGCAGTGAGCGGAGATTGAGCCACTGCACTCCAGCCTGGGTGACTGAGCGAGATTCTGTCTCAAAAAAAAGAAAGGGATCTGGTCTCTTCCCCTTCTTATAAGGGCATTATAATTTCATTATGAATGCCTACTCTTGTGACTTCATCTAAACCAATTTACCTCTCAAAGGCCCCACCTCCATATGCCATCACATTGGGGATTAGGGCTTCAGCATATGAGTTTGGAGAGGACACAAACATTCAGCTTATAGCAATATGCAACTGGCTAGCAAGCACAGGGAAAAATGCTCAAGCACTACTATTCATTAGGGAAATGCAAATCAAGACCACAATGAGATACCACTTCATACCCACTAGAATAGCTATATCAAAAAGCCAAACAATAACAAGTGTTGGTGAGGAAATGAAGAAATTGGAACACTCATACATTGCTGATGGGGATGTAAATTGATGCAACCTCATTGAAAAACAGCTTGGCAGTTTCTCCAAATGTTAAACATAGAATTTCCACATGACTTAGCAATTCCATTCCTAGGTATATACCCAAGAGAATTGGAAACAGGTGTTCAAACAAAAGCGTGAACATGAATGTTTAAAGTGGCATTACTCATAATAGCCAAAAAGTGGAAATGACCCAAATGTCCATCCACTGAGGAATGGATAAACAAACTTTGATATATGCATACAGTAGGGTATTATTTAGCCATAAAAATGGATAAAATACTGATACATGTAACATTGATGAACCTTGAAAATATGCTAAGTGAAAGGAGCCAATCACAAAAGACCACATATTGTATGATTTAATTTATATGAAATGTCCCAAACAGGTAAATCTATAAAGGTAGAAAGCAGATTAGTGGTTGTCAAGGCTGGGGGCTCAGGGGCAATAGGCATGGGGTTTCTTTTGTGGATGATGAAAATATTATAAAATTAGATTGTCATCATGGTTGTCCAACTCTGTGAATGTACTGGAAACCATTGAAGTATACATTTTAAATGGGTGTGCTAAATGGTATATGAATTATTTCTCAATAAGTGTGTTTTTTAAAAAAAGCTATTGATTATTTCCATCAGTCTCATTCCTCTTGACAAAAATCTGAGTTGATGGTGAGCATGTACTTCATTCCTGACTCCAAAGGGTACAATATTTACAATATTTGAATTTGGGAGTGACTTTACTATTACAACCTTCCCCTTGAAGACCTGGAAGACCCAGCAACATAAGGACAAACAGTAGTCTCAGCCTTGTACTAAGACTTCAGCAAAAATAAGAGAGATGGGAGGGACTACTATTGGGAAGGAGGGGCAATATTTCTAGGCAAATATTGTGGTAGAATGGATAAGAGCTTCGGCTCATTGGGCAAATAAACCAAGTTTTAAATCCCGATTCTACCAATTTACTATGTCACCTTAATAAGTTACTTGACTCCTCTCAACCTTAATACCTTCATCTACAGAAGGGGGCTAATAAAAGCCCCACCTCGAAGTGTTACTATGATGATTAAAAGATAATTCACATGAAGCACTTAAAATAATGTCTGCCATGTAGTAAGTATTTGATAAATGTTAGCTGCTAGATTTATTTTTATTGAGGTGAGATTGAAGTAGAACAATATAAGGAAAAGTAAAGCATCTTCAGCTTTGGAGTCAGACAGCTCTGTTAATGTGACCTTGGAAGTCACTTTATTTATTGAGCCTTAGCAAATAATGAGGATAGTAATCCTTCTCTTATGGAGGCAGTTCCAAGCCTGGACACTGGAACCCACACCACGTAGGTTTTCATACTGGCTCCACCACTTACACATTGTGTAACCTTGAGCATGTTTAACTTCCCTGTACCTGGATGTCCTTTTCTGTCAAATGGTGGAAACAAAAATACATCCTTGTGTTGTGAGGAATTATTGAGTTAATCCATGCAAAGTACTTAGGACAATAAGTACCCAATGAATGTTAACTTTTATTATAAAGCTAAAGTAGGAATCAAATGAGGTCTCTGGTAGAGCTGTTCATATGGTAGGTTCTCCATAGATGATGGTTCCTTTCCTTACCTACCCTGCTGTGTGCACCAGGTCAAGATTTTTTGGACCTGCAGATAAAATGTTTCAGCCTTAGGAGTTCCCCACTGTAAGTAAAATTTTCTGGCAAGCTCAATACTACCATCTGATGAGAACAATGTAGTCTGTTAGCTGCCTGCAAGATGACTGTCTATACTCCCAAGAAAACACCCCCTTCAGAGCAATAGAGAAGGAACTGTTTTGCATGTGGACCACTTAAGGTCCAATTTGAGGCTGGTTTGGGGAAAACATCCACTCCTCCTCAAACCTATCTTTAGACTTAAAGTCAACTTAAATGTCACTGAGTTTCCCACCCTGGGTTAAGCACTTTCACTTATCTTTGCTTACACTATTTTTCTATCTAAACATACATTTTTAAAGCAGAAATCCTCATTTAATCTTTAAAACAGATCTGTGATTTTGAAACACTATTTAATCAAAATTCAGAATTGTGGTAGCATTTTTGCTGTTTGTAAGTTAAACAAAATAGATTGTAAGTGTGCAATGCCATTCATTCATTCAACTAATGTGCCAATAATTTGTTTTGTGCTTCAGGGATTCAGAAGTGGACAAGATAGACAAAGTCCCCACTCTCGTGGGGCTTTTATCCTAATGAAAGAGATAGATAAGTATAAATATACAATTACATAATACTTTATATACAGAAATATACACACAATCACTTTTTACCCTGGTATGGCAATGTGAAACATTCTTCCTTGATTTCTTCAGCTATGTGCAATAGGCTAAACTCATGAATCTCTTTGCTACTGCAGTAACTAAAATATTTTTTGCATTAATTTTCACCAGAGAATAATGTTTCAGTGAACATGAGAGTGCAGATATCTCTTCGAGATACTGATTTCATTTCCTTTGGGTATTTACCCAGAAGAAGAATCTCTGCATCATATGGTCATCGTATTCTTAATATTTTGAGGAATATACACTATTTTCCAAAATGGGGTACTAATTTACATTCCCACCAACAATGTACCAGGGTTTCCTTTCCTCCATACCCTCATCAACATTCGTTATCCCTTGCCTTTTTGATAAAAGCCTGCTATTTATGACAAAATGGATGAACCCGGAGGGTATTATGCTAAGTGAAATAAACCAGACACAGAAAGAAAAATACTGCGTAATCTCATATGTGGAAGCTAAAAAAGTCAAACACACAGGGGGATGGAGGTGGAAGAAATGAGGATGTTGGTCAAAGCTACAAAGTTGCAGTTACATAAGATGTATAAATCTAGAGATCTCATGTACAGCATAAGTTCTATAGTTAATAATGCTGTATTGAATACTGGAAATTTTCTAAGAGTAGATTTCAGGTGCTCTTACTGCAAAAGAGGGTAATTATGTGAGGAAATGCATATTTAATTTGCATGACTGTAGCAATCATTTCACTATGTATATGGATGTCAAAACATCATTTGTACACCTTAAATATATACAATAAAAGATTTTCACCAAAGATATTTTCTCCATAGGATTTGTGATGAGATTTTTTAAAAATTGTCTAGCAAAAGGATGACAAACTATCACTGAAGAGGTAGGATTTGAAAGTAGTTTAGACAGAAAGGTTGAATTCCACTCTTGATAGAGAAAATCAATTCATGTCACATGGAAATCTTGTCCATTCTGGGCAACATTCAAACATGGCCAAAGACTAAGGGGTTCTGGCAAAAGCTCCTCTCCTCCTGAGCAGTGTAAACATTAACAGACCACATTCTGTTTGTAAACTGCTTAAGTTTCTTCAATATGACCCTTCATTCTGGAGTTGCTTACTGCCATTAACAGAGTAAAATAACATGGCTTTGAATTCCCATTTTCCTCCCAGCTACTTATTTTCTATCTGAAAAGGATAATTAATGGAACTCACCTCCCTGGGTGTTGAGTTGATTCTATTTTTTGCAAAGGAAAAAATCTGGGAAAAGGCCATGAGTAAAAAATCTTTCCAGCTTGAAAATGCATTAGATTAAATGTGAATAAGTCAAAGTGCTGAAAAAATAACAACTTGTTCCCTGATTTCTCCTCAGTTTTAAATTTGATAAAGATGAAAAAGCAGACCAAACTCAGCAGATACAATAAATGATAACTTATAATTGAGAGAAAACTCTTATTTGGGCTAAACTTAAACAGCTACTGTTTAGAAGTCTCATAAATGACTATATATTTAAGCACCTTTTACAAATATGGAACCTTTAGTTTTCTTTTAGAAAAGTGGGCAGTGGTAAGAGTGAGGAGAGGCAGATAGAAAAGAGTAATGAGATTGTGGATAAATTAGATAATACTATGCATTTAGAACATAATTTTGGACACTTTCTCACAGGCTGGTAGATATTTTGTTCTATCAAATAAGCCTGTCATAAAACTCAGACCGTTACTAAAACCTTTTATTAAAAAAAAATCCAGTTTTGACAAAAGATAACCCAAACCAAGTCTGTTATTGAAGCAATCTCTGAGTGAGAAAAACCATGTATCTTTGGGAGCTCGCTGGAATGGCACTCAAAACCCTTAGACCTGGACGCAGTTCTGCCCTTCTCACTCTGTGACCTCGTGTTCTTTTATCAGTTTTGTGAAGAGGATATTTTGGTGGCTATTAAACTGAAGAACAAACACCCTGCCTAGCTGCATAACACCATGCTCCAAATTTCGCCTCCAAATTGCACACTGGCCCAGCTCCCTCTAATTGACCTGGCTGCCCAGAGGATGAAGTCCTGATTCTTGCATATAAGGCCCTTCATGTTCTGTCTCCTGTGTGCTTCTCCAGCTATGACCCCTAACACCTTCTCACACTCATCCTTAGCTCTAGCTGGTTCTGCAAATGTGTCATGCAGTCTCATCCCTCTATACACTCAAAAAGGCTGGTCCCTCTACCTGAAAATCCACCACCCCACTCCCTGAGTTCCCTATTTAGCCAATTCCAGCATGTCCTTTGGTGTCAACTCAGATTTCACATCCTTCAGAAACATCCTGTTGATATACTAATAACAGTGTGTGGTATTCGGATATGATCATTGTTTACACTTTCTGTCTCTCCCTTTAGGCTGTGGGCTTCTTGAGGGCAGAAACTAATTTATACCACTAACACTTAGCACAGTGCCCCAAGCTCATAGTAAACACCTCAGAAATACATGGTAGTAACAATTCACGAAGGCTTTGCTGTGGGCTTCATATTTGTGGTGATATCTTACACTGGCTTATCCTCCTCAATACAATCATTAAATGTTGGACTTTCTTAAAACTTGGTCCTAGGCCCCTCTTCTCTTCTTGCTGTATGCTCTTGCCCAACTCTCTTTCTTAATCATACATACCCATGATTAGTTAATCTCCCATATAAAGCTGGCTCCCAAATTTATATCTCCAGTTCATATTTTTTCATAGCTCCAAAACTTTTTATCTGGTTGGCTCAATGACACCCCAAAACCCAAATATTAATGTATCCAAAATTAAACATTTGATTTTCCCCTCCCGAACCTGATTCCCTCTAGTGTTCTTTATATCTCAGTGATTAATACTCCTCTCCAACCAACTAGGAAAGCTAGAAGTCCTAGAGTAATCCCAGACATCCTCCTCTTTCTCACCCCTTCCATATAGAATTGATCACCAAGTCCTATCAATTCTGTCTCCTAAATATGTCTCAAATCTATTCACTTATTTTTCCACAACTATTATCCTCTGAACTACACCATTAGCCTAACTATTCTTCTTATGCCATTTCTTGCTTTCTGTAGACTGTTGTTCATGCTGTAGCCAGGGTGATCTTGCCAAAACCCAAATATGATTGTATCACCCCTTCTCCTGTCTAGGTCATTTTAATAGGTTTCAAAGCCCTTTCCATTGCCTGTGAGGCTCTGCATGCCCATCTATGCCTAATGATGTACCAACATCAGCTTCAACCTCATTATCTGGGCAAACCTGCTTTTCAGATTCATTTATAGCTTTGGCTTTGATATTTAAAGACTGAATAGCCAAATATCTTCTTCAGCATTGAATTACTTAGCTTTTGCTGCAGCAGCCAATGACCCTCAGTTTTCAGTGGTTTGCAACAACAAATATTTTCTTTTCATCTCACGTGAAGGCTAATGGCTAGCTACAACTTTGCTGGCCTTGGCTGGGTTCAGGTACCATCATGAATCTTCTGATTCAGGGACTGAAGATGAAAGATCTGCAACTCTCTTGGGCACATGTTTCTCCTTTTGGAAGTCAAAAGCTCAAGAGAGACAGAGCCAAACCATGAAAGGATATTTAAGTGGCTGCTCTGATGTAGGGTATATCATGCCCATTGTATTAGTTTTCTATTATAACATTACCACAAACTCAGTAGCTTAAAACAACACATATTTATTACTTCACAGTTTCTGTGGGTCAGATGTCTGAGCATAACTTAACTGTGTCCTCTACTTAACAGTTTCACAAAGCTGCAGTCAAGGTGTCAGCCAGGCTGCAATCTCATCTGAGGCTTGACTGTGGAAGAATCTGCTTCCAAGCTCACTCATATTGTTGGCAGATACATTTTCTTGTGGCTGTAGAGCTGAGGGCACTGCTTTCTGACTATCAGCTGAAGACTACTTTCAGATCCTAAAGGCCACCCTCACCTCCTAGTGGCTGCCTGCAGTTCCTAGATGCTGCTCAGAGTTCCTAGAAACCTTGCCACAGTTCCTTATAATGTGGCAACATGGCTGCTTACTTCATCAAGCTAGTAAGGAGAGTCTCTAAAGTGAATCTGATAGTAAGACTAGATCATATAGAATGTAATATAATCACAAATTAGACATTTTATCACCTTTGCCATATTCTATCATTTAGAAGCATGTCACAGGTCCATCACACTCAAGGGGAGAGGATTGTACCAGGGCATGAATACTAGGAGGTGAGGAACATGGAGGCCATCCTAGAGTCTGCACATCACATCTACTTACATTCTATTGACTAAAGTAAGTCACTGACTAGCCAGTCCTAAGGACAATTGGACACTAAGGTATACTCTACCTATAGGGTGGGGACGAAATGAATAATTTTTAACAAATAATACAATCTACCAAAACCATTATTTCTGACATTCTTAAACTTGTGCATGATCAATGATCAGGTGATCACCTAGGCTACTGCATAATAATGACAGTAATATGAATAATGGAAGTCATTTGGAGTTATTAATATTTTAATATTCACTTTAAAACATAGTTAAGCATTCTAGATAAAACTAGGGAGAAAATCTCTTATGTTCTATATATTTTAATTCTGTCAATCCGTTGAAAAATAAATGTGTATCTTTGAAAGAATAAAATACAATAATGCTGATTGTAAGAACTGTTAAATTTATCTCCATAAAACTTAACTTCCAAATAGTTAAATATGGAAGTAGATTGGTAGTTAATATAAATTATGAGAGCATACACTCACTAAATAACCTTAGGGAGAATATTATATCAATTTTGAGACAGTCTTTGAAAACTTTAAATAATAGAGGTTCAAGTATATTATAATTTTAAACTATAGACTTGGTTGAGGTGTTAGCATTCACAATAGTAACCAAAATAACCTTTATGTACATATTAAATTTTAGTTAATCATTTCATGATTCCTTTAGGAAAAAATCTTATTTGGGAATTTTTCACATCTTATGAGGATGACTTAAAACCAGTGTCAATCCAAGTTTTTCAAGGAAGAGAAATCTCCAAAATGGAGGTTAAGAGAATCTTTCCAAAGGAAGTAACAATTCAGTTAAAACCTGAAAGAGTTAGCTAGGCAAAAGTGAAGTGAAGAAGGAGAGGGAACAATCCGGGTAGAGGGAGTGTCATATGAGAGACCAAGAATGCTGAATACAAGTCAAAGGGGTTGAAGTGCTGAGGAGGTATATTCCTTTACTATGATGCCACAACTGAATGGCTTAAAACGACTCACATTTACTATCTCATAGTTTTTCATGTCAAGGCACAGCTTAGCTGGGTCCTCTGTAAGACTGCAATCAAGGTCTTGGTCAGGGCTGGGCTCTCATTTAGAGGCTTGACAGGGGAAGGATCCACTTCCAAGCTCACTCTAGTTCTGAGCAGTTCCTTTCCTTGTGGCTTTAAGACTTATGGCTGGCTGCTTTTTCCAAACAAGCAATGGAGAGAGAAAGACTCTAAAATCAGCTAGCAAGATGGAGTCATATATTGTAATCACAGGAGTGACATCCCAACACCTTTGC
Organism: Pan paniscus; assembly: GCF_029289425.2. Taxonomy (NCBI): domain Eukaryota; kingdom Metazoa; phylum Chordata; class Mammalia; order Primates; family Hominidae; genus Pan; species Pan paniscus. The sequence goes on along the minus strand of NC_073272.2, from coordinate 51,955,098 downwards.
CATATTCTATTGTTTAGAATCAAGCCACACTTCCCACTTACACTCCAGGGGAGGGGATTATACAGGGGTGTGAACACCAGGAGGTGGGGATCATAAAGACCACCCGAAAAATTTTCCCCCACAGAGAGGCAAAGTGGTATAAGATATGTGGTAGAGGTTCACTTAATCTGCAGTTTAGCCAAATGATGCTTGACTAGGTGTAGGGGTTCAGTCAGGATGGTGGGAGAAATTGTGAAATTATAGGAAATAAACACAAACCCTCTTGGAAGTCCTGGGGGTTTGCATGGTTTCAGTAGTGTTTGGCTGAAGGCAGCTGAATTCTCTTAAAAGCTTAGGGCATAGATACATAGGAATGTAGAGGAGTTTGTCTAAATAACTTGTTTATTCATGTGGTCCTAAAACTAACCTTTGATCATTCAAGGGCAGGATGGCTCTCTCAGGGAGAAGGCTACCAGGTTAATTACCCTCTAATGGTGTTGACCCAAAGCCTTTGTCATTTAATGTGTGCTAAATAAATGCCAGTAGGGCCAGCAAGTCAGGGCTGCAGCTGCAACTCTTTACACCACCTTCCTTGGTGTCTATAAGTGGCCCAGACCCTCAGCCGGACTGACAGGCAAAATATCTGTGTCAGTATATGTTATTCATCCATCATTAAGTCAAGGTCTGCAGGACAAACCCCCACAGCTAGGTATCAAAATCAAGATTAAGCAAAAACTAAGCCCAAATCCAAAAATCCTCATTATATATTGAAATTCCAGTATACAGGCATAAATTTGAAAATATGTCAAAATATTAATCATAACAAATTTATTATTAAAATGTTAGTAGCCAATTTTTAAAAGTTTATTATTACAATCTGGGAACAAAATTCCCAAGTACTATCACACTGCCTACCACACTGTTGATCTTTCCTTCACAGCATTTTTACATCCACAACTCTATATTTACTTGTATGAATAGCTGATTAATATTTGAATCCTGTGCTAGACTGTAATCTCCAAGAGAGCAGGAGCCTGTGTCCAGTTTTGCTCATAGTAGTACTTTTGGTGGAATAGGATTTTTTGGCTCCCATATTCCCTTTGATCCTACCCATCCTCACTCAGGAGACTTTAGCATCATTAAATTGCATCAAAGTTATTCTATCAATGGTATTCAGGAAATGACAAGAGAAGGGTTTGGAACAAGAGAGTTAACTTTAAATTTGTTTAATAATTGTGAAAATTTGGAAATAACCTAAATGTCCAACAGTAAAAGAATTGGGTGTTTTTTTGTTTGTTTGTTTGTTTGTTTGAGGTGGGGTCTTACTCTGTGGCCCAGACTGGAGTACAGTGGCATAATCATAGCTCACTGCAGCTTCAAACTCCTGAGCTCAAGCGATCCTCCTGCCTCGGCTTCCCAATGTGTTAGGATTACAGGCATGAGGCACTGTGCCTGGCACTGGAATTGTTACATATACCATGGTACATTCAATCTATGCAGGGAGAATGGATGCTACTTCTTTCTTTATTTAGTGGTTACCTTGTCCAGGATAAAGAAAACAAGTGAGGCTGTTGCCCAAGCAGTACCACATGCATTTCCTAATAATAAGGTAGCAAAAAATTAATTCAAACATGTTTGTGTTCAAACTCTAATTCTACCAATCTTGGATGACCAAATGGAGGTCTACCTATCCTGAAAAAGATTTGTCTAAAGCAGTCGTTCTCAAAGTGTGGTCCTTGAAGCAACAATGGCAGCATCATCTGGGAATATGTTAGAAATACAAGTTTTTAAGTCCCAACTCAGACCTACTAAATCAGCAAATATGGGATTGGGGCCCAGCATTCTATTTTAACAAGCCCTCTAGCTGATTCTGATGTACACTCAAGTCGGTGACCCAAGACCCTTGGTTATTTTTGCCTCTGACCACAAGGTGGCAACCTTTGTCTAAAGTCCTATGAGTTGTCCAATGGTTACGTTAGGTGTAATCTTGTCTAGCCACTGAACTGTCCAGAGGCAGTAAGTAGTGATGTGATATGGGGATGTGAGGGAGAAGTGAGAGATGGGAGAGGAAGAAAAGAGATGAAAGGAAGAATGGGGACTGGAGGAGGCTTTATCTCTGCTTTGAACACAGCAAGTAAACTACAGTGAGGAGGTGGGACAATGTTAGGGGTGCTGGTTGTTTATCATCTAACAATTCAGCTCATTCTGGATATAAAACAATGTGAAGTAATGTTGGGGATTTTGTGTGCAGCCAATTTTATCTATGCTTTTTATCCTTGTAATCCCTAGACACCACCCAAAGGCAAGCACCTCCTCACACTATCACCTGTCCTCTTCCTACTCTCATAATATAATCGTGAATTCCTTCCCCAGTTATCTTCCATCACAGAATCCCCTCTTTTTAAACCTTTCCACAGTTCTCCCGGGTGCCCTGTTGCACAGTAAAATAAGCTCAGCCTATGAAAATATACAGAAATGTTGTCCCTCTTATTTGAACATTTCCTGCACATCTGTAATTGAGACCTGGCACTCCACTGAAGATTCTACTTCCCATACAGCCCTCTCCAATTAAAATTGTTAATTTTTTCATTCCCCATAAATTATAGGGTTTTACCAAGAGGATAGACGGGAGGAAAATACAAAGACAGAAGTCTTAAAGGAGGGTAAACTTTTCTCAGCTCTGGTAATGGTATCCATGCAGACATGTCACCCAACACCTTAACTTCTCAGTTCTGTTGAATGCCTCAATTCTACTTCGCTTCAACCACTGTCACCCAGGACACATAGTGGATGTTTTCAACATTTAGAGGAAATCCACACTGTAAATCATTTTTGAATCACTTATATTTTTCTTCTTTCCTATTTTCTACAAAATAGGATGAATTTTCTTCTTCTGGTTTACAGGTTATAACTGCCATCTTGGTTCTTATTTTAGTTGCCCTTAACTAACAAATACCCATGTTAATTTAACCATATTAGTTTCTTAAATTTATCAGCATCTACATTTTTCTCTTAACATTACAAGTACTTGAAAATGTTCTCATGTTTTTTGAGTTCCACCACACCTTCCCCATCACTTTGATAATGTTTAAAAATATCTGTTCTGAGTTACTATGGATATACACTTTTTCTTCTTTTCTGCTCAGTATTTAATTATCAAGTCAGCAATAAACTATACTACCAGTGTATACTTGCCCTTACTCCCCATGTCTTTGCAGCATCTCCTGTATTTTTTTCCTTTCTAATTTGAAGACCTCCTCCAAAATTGTCTTCAATGAGGGTCTTTGTGTGACAAACCTTCTGAGATAGTGCATGCCACAGAATATATTTATTACTATGCTACATTTAAGTTAAAAAATGGGCTGGGCACAGGGGCTCATGCCTGTAATTCCAGCACTTTGGGAGGCCGAGGTGGGTGGATCACTTGAGGTCAGGGGTTCAATACCAGCTTGGCCAACATGGTGAAACCCTGTCTCTACTAAAAATACAAAAACTGGCCCGGCACGGTGGCTCACTCCTGTAATCCCAGCACTTTGGGAGGCTGAGGCAGGCGGATCATGAGGTCAGGAGATGGAGACCATCCTGGCTAACACGGTGAAACCCTATTTCTACTAAAAATACAAAAAATTAGCTGGGCGTGGTGGCACGCACCGTAGTCCCAGCTACTCGAGAGGCTGAGGCAGGAGAATTGCTTGAACCTGGGAGGTGGAGGTGGCAATGAGTCGAGATCACGCCACTGTACTCTAGCCTGTGCAACAGAGCGAGACTCCGTCTCAAAAAATTTATAAAAATAAATAAATTAATTAATTTAAAAATGGCTGAATATAAAATTATAGGTTCAAAGTCATTTTAAACATTATAGGTCCAGTCCTTTAAAATATTGTCTTCTTGTATTCAATGTTGCTAAAAGTCTGTTGTCAATTTAATTCCTTTCTTTGTAGAGGACTTGATTTTTCTCTCTGGAAACTTTGAGAAGTTTATGTTTAAGTTCTGTGATTGTGTGTGTGCGTGTATGTGTGCATGCACTTTACCTTCTCTGTATTAGTCTATGTCAGCCTCATTGTGTTTGAAGAGTGAGGAAAGGAGAGCTCCAGGTAGCTCAGAACATGTTAATAATTCCCATTTGCTGCCACTCTATAAGCAACTGATATGATCAAGGCTTCATCTTAAAACTTGTTTGAAAGAAGCAGTGCTGGGGGGTATCAGTGTCCCAGGTTGTAACTCATCAACTTTGGGGATTTGAAAAGGGTGGAGGAGTGAATGAACCATGGAGCAGGGGAGTCCCTATCTGTTTTCAACAGCCTCCCACTCAACCAAGCAGGGCTTTTTTGCTGCCCTGATATACTCTGATACACCCTCCATACACTGGTAACTATGGTTGGAGATATTTCTGCCGATTTCTGTAGTGAAGGGTAGATAATGTAGGTAGGCAATTGGAGGAGAGACAAGAACAAAACTTTTAAAGCTTTCCTTAAATTTATCCTCTCACTGCTGCTCCCAACTACCCTCTATTTCAGGCTGCAAAAGAAAACCACCCAGCTACGCAGATTGAAGCCACTACAAAGAGATGGCTTGTTTTCTCAGCTGGACGCTCAACATCACTCAGCCATCATTTTACTTGTCAGTTCCCTCTCCCATTCTTTCAGTGCCTATTAAAATCTCCACTTGTATTCCTTAAACCTCTCCAATTCCTCTTACTTTCAGCAATTGGCTGTTTATTTTGCACAACTTCAGAGGCACCCTCTCATATGTGAATAACAGTTCTAAAATAAAACATAGAATAGTGAGAATTACAAATCTAGTGTTATGCTAGACTGTAGCCCTGCAAGGGCTTTGAGTCTTACTTCAAAGGAAAATGAAGACAACAAAATGACAAAAAAGAAAATTATAGGCTAATCTCTATGTCCAGTGAAAATATTTCTTAGGAAATAAGTGGAAATCAAGACATTCTCAGACAAAGGCAAACTAAAAGAATCTGTCACCAATATACCTTTGCTATGGCTAAAGTAAGTTCTTGAAGCATGAAAAAAATGATAAAAGAACGAATTTGGGAACATCAGAAAAGAAGAAAGAACAATGGAAGAGTTAAAATATGGGTAAATGCAATAGACTTTCCTTCTCCACTTAAGTTTTCTAAATTACATTTGATAGTTTAAATAAAAATTATAACATTGTCTGATTTTGTTCTTAATGTATACAGAGGAAATATTTGAGAAAATTGTATTATAAATGGGGGAAGAATAGAAATTTAAGAGGATATGAGATTTCTATACCTCACTCAAACCGTTAAAATGTCTGTAGACATTGATAAGTTATTTATGTATAATGTAATGCCTACAACCACTAAAAATTTTATATGAAAAGATACACTCAAGAACACCACAGATGAATCAAAACCGATTTTTTAAAAATATTGAAGTGATCCAAAGGAAAAATAAAACAGAGAAATGAAAAGCCAAGGGAACAAACAGAACACACACACACAAACACACACACACACACACAAAATGGAAGACTTAAATCCAGACATATATAGTTACATTAAAATGTAAATGGTCTAGGGACTTTGATCCAGACAAGAGGACATAAACTCATCTCTTTCTGCTTCTCTTTGCTAAATATAACTATGACATAACACAAGAAGCAACCATAGGAGGACTCTGAATGGTGGAAAGAGGAAGATGGACTGGCTAGGGCCCCCAGTACTGGAAGAACAACATAGCAGTTGTGTGTCTTACCACCCCTCACCCAGCAACAGAAGGCATTTAGGCCTGGAATCTCCTGACCCTGACATATCAGATAAAGGTTACTCAGGTAGGCTCATGCCTTCTCCAGATCAGTTGGGAGTCCTGCTAATTACTCCAGTTGGGCCCAGTGGCACTGGTGATCAAGTAGGAGCTCCAGTAATGATAAGTGACCAGAGAAAGTGCATTTCATTCTTATGGGCCAGAGAGTTTCTTTTCTCACCTAGAGACACCCAATGGCCCCAGTGGTACAAGCAGGGTGACCCCACCACAACAAGCGGTCCTGCCTGGAAAACATTTTTCTGTACTCTATGGATTGGAAACTCTATTCGCCCACCTAAAGACACTGGAAGGCCTAGCGGCACTGAAAGGGGGTGATTCCCCCCACAAAAAGTGACCAAATACAGGAATACAAGGCAGTTGTTTCCCTTCTTATATAAAATGTCCAGGAAAAGACAATGAAAGTAGGTTTCCTGGGATTGAGGATTCATGGAACTGGGGGTAGGGGAAAATGTTCTAAAACTGAATTTGATGGTTTCATAACTATACATTTACTAGAAATTATTTAAATAGGTGAATTTCATGGAATGTAAATTATACCTCAATCAAACTTTTTTAAAATGACTCACAGCTAACTAGGAATAGAAGGAACCTCCTTAATCTAATAAAGTATATCTACAACTAACATCATACTTAATATGCAAGATTGAATACTTTTTCTTTAAGACTATGGAAAAGACAAGCATCTCTATTCTCACCACTCCTATTTAATATCATACTGGAAATCTTACCTGGCGCAATAACACTAGAAAAAGAAAAGGCATACAGAATATAAAAGAAGGAATAAAACTATATTTATACACAACAAAATTGTCTCTATGGGAAATTCCATGGAATCTACAAAAGAACTATTAAAACTAATAAATGAGTTTATCAAGGTCTCTGAATAAAAGGTCAATATACAAAAATTAATTGCATTTCTGTATACCAGCAATGAACAATTAGAAATCGAAAGTTTTTTTAAAAAGTACAATTTTCAATTATACCAGAAAAAATGAAATAGGTAGAAAACTAACAAAAGTGTTCAAGATATGTATACTAAAAGCTATGAGACATATATGAAAGGTATGACAAACTAAATAAATGGAGATATGAACCATGTTCATATGTTGGAAGACTCAATATTGTTAAGATATTAATTATCTCAAAATCGATCTATAAATTCAATGCAAACTCAATTAAAATCCCAGCAGGATTTTTTTTCTAGATATTAACCAGGTGATTCTTAAATTCATATTGAAAGGCAAAGGAACTAGGATATCCAAAATAATTTTCAAAAAGAATAAAGTTGGAGGACTCATAGTATCTTATTTCAAGACTTACTATTAACTATATCAACACAGTGTGGTATTTGGAGGAATTACTCTATTGGATGTTAAGGCTTATTATCCTGCTATAAAAAATAAAGGTAATTATTGTATTGGCAGAAGGATAGACACATAGATCAAGTGAAAAAATAGAGGCCAAGAAGTAGTTCAACACAAATAGAGTCAACTGATTTTTGACAAAAATTCAAAGGAAACAAGAGAAAAGGTAGTCTTTCAATAAATGGTGCTGGAATATTTGGACATCCATATATTTTTAAAATGAACCCGAATTATTTTTACACAAAAATAAACTCAAAATGGTTCCTAAGGCTAAATTTAAAATGTAGAATTTATAATATTTTGAGAAGAAAAAACAGAATATCTTTGTGACCTTAGGTTAGGCCAAGAGTTCTTATATACCACACCGAAAGCACATGTTATAAAAGAAAAAATTTGATAAATTGGGCCTTACCAAAATTTAAAACTTCTTCCCTGTGAAAGACAATATTAAGAGAATGAAAAGACAGTATATATAAAATATTTGCAAAACTCATATTTGATAAAGGACTTGTATCCAAACATATAAAGAACTCTTAAAACTCGTCAATAAGAAACAAATGACTCAATTTAAAAATGGACAAAAGATCTTAACAGACAAGTCATCATAGAAGATATACAGATGACAAGTAAGCATAAGAAAAGATGCTCAACATCATATGTCATCAGGGAATTTCAAATTAAAACAACAATGAGATTATTTATACAAAAACTCAAAATTGTTCACTGCACACCTTTTAGAATGGCTAAAATCCAGAACACTGACAGCACCAAATGCTAGCAAGGATGTGGAACAATAGGAATTCTCATTCGTTGCTGCTGGGAATGCAAAATGATACAGCTACTTTGGAAGACAGTTTGGTAGTTTCTTACAATGATAAAAATAGTCTTGCCATATGATCCAGCCATCATGTTCCTAGGTACTAGCCAACTGACTTGAAAATTTATGTCCACACAAAAACCTCAATGCAAATGTTTATAGCAGCTTTATTCCTACTTACAAAAAACTGGAAGCAACCAAGATGTCCTTCAAGGCGAATGGATAAACAAACTGTAGTGCATTTATACTATGGAACATTATTTAGCAATTAAAAGGAATGAGATATCATGCAATAACATGGATGAATCTTAAATGCATATGCTAAGTTTAAAAAGCCAGTCAGATAAAACTATATACTACACAGCATTTATATGACATTGTGGAAAAGGGAAAACTGTAGAGACTGAAAACAGATGGGTGGTTTCCAGGGATTTGGAGAGGAGAAAAGGTTAAGTGAATCACAGGGGATTTATGTACCATATGAATATATTATATATGGTACTGTACTGATGGATACATGACACTACCCATTTGACAAAATTCATAGAACTTTACAACATAAAGAGTAAACTTAATGTATACAAATTTTAAAACTCAACTAGGAAGTTGGGGATCTTAGGTTGGAATGTAGACTGTAACAAAATAATATAACTGTATTACAAATATATGGCACAATTTAACCGAAGCGTTGGGGAAAAGGAAGTACTGACCTCAGTAACTTTGAATATGGCCGAAAAGTACAAAACTGAAGACCATGGGAACCATACATAAGCACTTTACCACAAGTTGTTTTTTTCACAGGGGCACAGGTTAACAATTGTGAAACCACTGTGCATGTATACCAGGATTGAACAAATAAGTGGTTGGTGGCAAACAGGTTTCTCACTGTTAGAGTGAGATATTACAGATAAGCAAGAGAGAAAGGCTAGAATGAACCATGTAATATTGCTATTACTGTTGGAGACATCAGTATGAATTCATGTTTAGCTTAGCATAGAAACCGATATAGAAAAATTGTGTGTATCCATGGTTAGTATACATACATGTATTTCCTAGCTCTGTGAGAGGGCCTAGAAACGATGACACTGTAGTAGCAACAGGCACACCTAGAACCCAGATATTGGTTTTTAATATCATTTTCCAATAAAAGGAACCAAGGCTCCTTGGAGAAATGGCTGATTCTAGGACTGGGACAGGAAAGACATAAGACAAGCCTGGAGCATCTTGTAGTTCCAGAAAATAAGGAAGTACTCAAAAAAGTCACAGTGATGGGGGCACGTTAAAGGGACATACATACCAACTGAAAGAGTTTTAAATGACCAAAGCTGGAACGATTTGAGCAACAAAATAAAGTAATATTGGTCTATAAGCCAAAGTATAAAATAAATATCCATAAGTCTATAGTGATATAAATTACCAAATAAACAAATGGGGGAAGACATCTTTTATGCATAAGAATTCAAAATAATTTCTGCAGATACTCCACCCCTAAGGAAATGGAACATCACTCTCCACTTAAGTATGGGCTGTGCATAGAGACTTCTTTCCAAGGAGTATGATATAAAAAGGAGGAAAAAAGAATAAAGGTTTATAGTAGAGAAACCTGACAAACACTAACTTTAGCCAAGTAATCAAGGTTAACATCAACTGTGAAAGATCATGTTGACAGTATGTACTCTTGATATGATATTATGAGAATGGCACTTTACCTTTGTGGTCTTCTGTAGAAACCAGTAACTCTAGTGTAGTCATTAGAAAAATATTGGACAAATCGGCTGGGCGCGGTGGCTCATGCCTGTAATCCCAGCACTTTGGGAGGCCGAGACAGGCAGATCACAAGGTCAGGAGATCGAGACCATCCTGGCTAACACGGTGAAACCCTGTCTCTACTAAAAATACAAAAAATTAGCCGGGCGTGGTGGTGGGCGCCTGTAGTCCCAGCTACTTGGGAGGCTGAGGCAGGAGAATGGTGCAAACCTGGGAGGCGGAGCTTGCAGTGAGCAGAGGTTGCGCCACTGCGCTCCAGCCTGGGTGACAGAGCGAGGCTCCATCTCAAAAAAAAAAAGATAACGCTACACAACTATTAGAATGGCTAAACATTTTTTTAAAAAGCTGACAATACCAAGTGCTGACAAGGATGCAGAGCAACTGGAATTCTTATAAATTGTTAGTGGGGATGAAAAATGGTACAGTAACTTTGAAAAACAATTTGGCAATTTCTTTTTTTTATTATTATACTTTAAGTTTTGGGATACACGTGCAGAAAGTGCAGGTTTGTTACATAGGTATACATGTGCCATGGTGGTTTGCTGCACCCATCAACCCATCATCTACATTAGGTATTTCTCCTAATGCTATTTCTCCCCTACCCCCCCATCCCCCGACAGGCCCTGGTGTGTGATGTTCCCCTCCCTGTGTCCATGTGTTCTCATTTTTCAACTCCCAGTTATGAGTGAGAACATGTGGTGTTTGGTTTTCTGTTCCTGTGTTAGTTTGCCTAGAATGATGGTTTCCAGCTTCATCCATGTCCCTGCAAAGGACATGAATTCATCCGTTTTTATGACTATATAGTATTCCATGGTGTATATGTGCCACATTTTCTTTATCCAGTCTAGATCCAAAATTTGTTCTCTTAACCTCCACCTCTTTTGCCTGCACACTGTTGAGAGCTCTTTCCTGTTTATTCTTATACTGCTGGTGTTCCCTGGAGTTTATCTTCAACCTCCTCTGCTTTTCTCACTCTACAAGTTCTCCTTAGATAATCTCCTCTACTCTCATTATGTAAAAGACCGTCTACATGCCAATGACTCCCAAATCCATACCTACCACCCTGACCTCTCTGTCAAGTTCAAGACTGTCATCATGGGCATGTGACCTGTGCAGTCTCACAGGGCCCCATGCCTAGAAGGACCTTGCACATGGTTTAATGTGCTGCTGTAGCCACCTTGAAATTTCTTTATAATTTTTGAAAAAGTGGCCAAAATGCCACCTGTACCCCAATAACTTATGGAAAAATAAAATAAATGTAAATATAAAAAATAAAAATAAATCTTTAATCCATCTTGAGTTAATTTTTGTATATGGTGAAAGGTAGGGGTTCCAGTTTCATTCTTCTGCATATGGCTAGCCAGTTTCAAATAAAATTTTTTATTTACATGGCAGGGTGACATACTACTAATTTAATGTCCAAATACTTTGCTCTTTATTTTTTCAGTGAAATGGATTAATAAACAAAGGCACCAGGAGGTTTGGGGCAGGTCCTAGGTTGTAGCATATTTAACAAGCTCTTGGGTGATCGTGATACACAGTGAAGTTTCTTATCAGCTCATCATGGGGATGAGGCTGAGTTGCCAAGATAGAGCAGCGGGGAGTTGGTAAGTTGTACAGCTTCCCTCAGGGGAAGAAACAAACTAGAACCACCAGTTTTCTAGTTCTGCTTCTGTTCATAGAGAACACATTGGTGGTGACAGGCCTAGGATAGTGGTAGCTCTGTGAAGACTTGGTTATTAGGCAAGCCTGAAGTGCCCCAGTGAAAGTCTCCATTGCAGAACTCAGCAAAGAGGGAGTTTAGCAGGGAATCGCAAAGTTCACCTTTGAATGAATGGACCACACCAGCCTAGAAGAGGAGCAATGAGATTTTTGTCGCCACAGCCTGGTAACCAGGGCCCTTCCTCTTTTCTTCCCAGACTGCCTAAACCCCAAGATTTGGATATAATCAAAGGAAAATGAAAGAATCCCACAAAGAAATTGATATTGGACTTCTAGCCAACTCTGCTGAGTGAGAGCTCATATAGGATTTATTTGTTTTCTAATTGAATCCACATAGATTCTATTGCACTTTAAAAATGAATATACATGGCAGTTTATTTCTAATAATTGATAAATCTAATATATGGAGTTAAAAGCCAACATTGTTCTAGCTTTTAAATGCACTGATTCTGAAGCTACACTAAGTCCTGCAATAAAACTTCAGGTTCCACACCTCAAAATTGCCCCGAAATGTAACTTTCAAAAATATGTATATACTAACAAAGCTTATGTTTTATAAACTTATGCCAACACTAGCATTTACCTAAAACAAAGCAAAGCCATAGTTCACAATAAAATACTATTTTCTCTATTTCATGAATCAGAGAATCGATTTTATTTTAATTAAGCCCTTAAAATATAGATTAATTTTTAATTAAATTTTTATTTGAGATATAGATTCATATGGAATTGCAATAAATAATACAGAGCATGGAACCTTCATTCAGTTTCCCCCAGTGGGAAATAGTACAGTATCACAGCCATGATATTGACATTGATACAATCCACTGATATTCAGATTTCTCTGGTATTACTTATACTCCTTTCTATGTATGTGTATGTATGTGTGTGTATTTAGCACTATACAATTTAATACATATGTAAGTTTGTTTATCCTCCACAATAGTCAAGATATAGAGCAGTTCCATCCCAGAGGATCTCTCATTTTGCCCTTTTATAACCACATACATTTCCCTCTCCTGAACCAAAACTCTAAATCCTGACAACTACTAAATTGTTCTCAGGTTCAATGATTTTGTCATTTCAATAATTTCATATAAATGGAATCATACAGTACATAACCTTTTGAAATTGGTTTCTTTCACTCAGCATAATTACTTGGGTGTGTTTTTTCCCATTAATGTATTTTTGAGTTTGCATTTGGTTCTTTTTTATATAATTTCTATTTCTTTGCTGAAATTTTCATTTGTTAATTTATTTCTACCATGTTCATAATTGCCCATTGAGGCATTTTTATGCTGACTGCTTTAAAACTTTTGTCAGATAATTCCAACATATGATTCATCTCCATATTGGCATCATTTGGTTATCTTTTCTCGTTCAACTTATTTTCCTGGTTCTTGGTATGACAGGTGATTTTAAAATATGTTCTACAAAATATCCACATTTTTGTTATTGAGTTAGGAAAGTCTGAGAGTCCTATGTCAATCTTCTATTTTAGGACGTCTCCTTGTTTAGGTTTAGCATGCAAGTCCTGGCCTACTCTTGTGTGCTGTGGTTCCAATGACAGTTTAATTTTCAGAGCTTTTACTGTGCTTTCATCTGCTTGGTTTACGTGGTGCCTTTGAGGCTTTCCCTGGTCTATGCTGATTCAGCCTGTGGAGGCAGAAGGTGCTTCCCCAGGCTAGGTTATTATGATGCCTCTAGGTGGGAAAAGGGAGTCTCCAGGAAGAAGGGTTCCTGCAATTGGCCATATGTTGTGCAGGATCCACTCCCCCTACCCCAAGGGCAACCTGGCCTGTCTGTGTGGGGGAGGGTCTTCTCAGGCCCAAGGACACAAAGAAGCTTCCAGGCTGGGTCACTTGTTCTGAAGGGATTCCTCTTACAGGTGACCTCCTAACCACCAAGTACTCCAGGCCCACAGGAACAAAAAGGTTTATTATCAGAATTTATAGTTGTATCTAGTGGGGAGGAGCAACAAGAAAGGAGTCTATGTATGTCATCTTACCTGAACTAGAAGACCTCTCTGTTCTCTTTTCTGCTGGTTAAGATGTCTTAGTATTGAACTAATTTCTTTCCCCTTCTAAATTGTATAGGGCATTTAAAAATATATTGTTTTTGTTTTACATTTAAGAAACTTATCATCTCTAATTTCTATAGCCAACTGGATCATTCCCCAATAACTTAACTGGAACAGTCACTGGTGTTTTATGCAATGTCATTACTTTAAAAAACCTGTTTCTTAAAGTACGACATAACTAGAGAAAAAATGAACAAATCTTAGACTTACACACCAGTGAATTACCACAAAATGAACATACTGATAGAGTATTCTATTTGATTTAAAAAATAATCTGGAGATCTGTTTCATAACAATTTGAATCTAATTAACACTATTTAACTGTATACTTTAAAATGATTAAAATGGTAAATTTTGTGTGATGTTGTATTTTTTTTACCACAATAAATAAAAAAAATAGAATATCAGGAGACAAAGAAGCTAAATTCTGGAAGACACCAATAATGCCTCCAGACTCTCAGGCTAGTAGAGGTCACTGGGGCAAATTTTCAGCATATAGGGCCCTATGTCTTCGCTATTTTTTCTCTCCCAGAGTCAGGAAAACAGTTCTTGATGTTTTTTCATCTATGAAGAAATAATAAAGAAACGTGGAATCCCTTGTACCTTAAGCATTGTGGAGCCAAAGCATAGCTGCTCTAGTTGAAGTTAAGATAGCATCCGCAGCCCTGCCCTTTTCACTGGACTTTTCACTGCACAGTCTTCCTGTCATCAGGGCCCTTGTGCAAATTAAGTAAAATAAAATAGGCAAAAGGCCTGCTACATGGCAGATGTTTTTTAAAAGTTTATTGAATATAGAGATAAAATGAGAGAGTAATACAGATTGACTCATATTATAAACACACACTGCTGACAAGAGATGTGCTCTTTTTTTTTCTGCCAGGGAAGAACAGACAAGAAGTGGGACTTACTTTGTGTGCCAAGCACCATGAAAAATGATTTATAAATGAGATCTCATTTAACCTCCTACACTTAATGCTAAGAAAGGTATCTATTAATTTTCCACTTGACAGATGAGAAAACTGAAGCTAAGAAAGGTTAGGCAACTTGCCCACTGACACACAGTAAAAAAAAAAAAAAAGTGCTAAAACTAGGATTTGAATATTAACCCTCTAGCCCAGATATAAAGTCAAGCCTGTCCAAAGAAAAGAATAAAGCTCAAACCCTTCTTCTTGGAGTGCAATAATCCAATTCAGGCAAATCTTTGTGGCCTTTTCTCTCCTCACTTCCCTGCCTTGTATGTTTTGCTCTAGTAATTGAATACTCCCTTCTTCACCCCTCCCCCAAGCCAACCATTGCATCTTTACACCCTGCTGCTTCTCACTTCTGTGCGTTGTTCCTACTGCCCTCACCTTGACATCCATCTTTTCCTCCCTCTCCCTTTTACATGACCAGCCACCTTTTCTTGGTAATCTTCCTAAATCCCCACTGCTTCTGTCTCCATAACCTGCCCCCTCCATACATTCCCACTATACCCTGTGCTTATTTATACTGAATTGCCATTGTATATTTTCTTTTCTGTGAGATCCTTGAAGGCAAGAACCATTTCTTATTCTTTACTCATCTGTCTATTTTGTCTAACATAATATCTGTCACATAATCATTTTCCAGTAAATGTTTATTGAATGAAAAAAATGAATGACTTCAGATAGTGTTTCTTCCTCTTCAGCCATTCATCTATCCCATTCTGAATTTTTGGAGCCATATTCTTATGTCAACTTATTATCATTTATTTCATATATTTCTTTAACTCAAGTCACTTTTCAATATTTTAAATCAATTTAGCATTGTTTAAGCAATGTTTGTGAAATCATAGGCTATATGTATTATAGATAGATGTATATTTCTAATATACATCAAGATGAATACATAACTTTGACATTTAAAATGCTCACGTTTATCTCCTAAATCATTTTGTGTACAGCCAGTGGTACGCATACCATGGTTAAAGAAATAATGGCCTAATGTCACTGCTGTTGCTGCATTAAGCCTAGATCTGGTGAACAGAGGGTTCTCAACCCTGGCTACACATTATAATTATCTGGGGACATTAATTTTTTTTGCTAGACATTCTGATTTAATTGGTGCAGTGGAGCCAGAGCATTGATTTTTTTCAAGTTTGTCCAACGTATAGCTAAAGTTGAGAACTACTGAGTTCATTGGAGAATTAAATGAAAACATGTACAAAGCATTTGGTACACAATATATTCAAAAGAAATGTAAGCTGTTATTAATATTCTTATCATTTGATTAGTTTTTTTCATTGGTTACTGTTTCTAGTTTCCATTCCAGTAACCTATCCACATCCTGCCTTACTCTGGCAAGCCCACGCATCTCTGGCCCCAAAGACCTGGCCAGCTGTCTGAATCACGTATGCTGCTGATGGCTTTGAACATCATCCTTTGCCCTCCTAGTAGAACATCTGTGATGGGCCTCTGCCACTGGAACAACATGTATTCTACACACTCTGGTTGAAGGCACCCATGGCCAGGTTTGTGGGTGATTGTGAATAAGCCCCCATACCCTGCTTCTCTGTGGAACTTGAAATGCAGCGGGTGGCCATGGCAATCACACGTTGCCTCTCTCCCCCTCCCGCTTATCCAGGGACATCAGGTTACAAGAGAACAGGCTGTTCTTCTGTCTTAGTAATGGGGTGGAGGAAGGGGGAAAGGCCAGCTGTATGCATATGAGTCGCATATGAGCTGCATATGAACCTCAGGTGAATTTGTTGTTATGGAAGTTGTTTTGCTTTATTTTTTTCATACCATCAGCAACTGAAGCTGATTTTGAGCCTAAGCAAGGCTGCTAATGTGGCTACTTGCTAATGATCACCCTAAAAGCAATAGTTAATGTTTATTAAACACTATGCACTGTGTTAAAGTGCTTATATATGGATGATCTTATTTAATCTCCACAGCAACCCTTTGAGACAGGGTCTATTTTTATCATCTTTACTTTTCAGATACAAAAACTGGAGGCCCAGAGAGGTGAAGTGACCTGTCTCAAGGCAGCAGGAGGAGAAGCCCAAGAAATCTGGCTCCCAAGATTGTACTTTTCACCCGATCTCTAGATTTAGTCCTAGAGATACAAGAGACCTGAAAGATCACCCAATCCAACTCCCTTATGCTATCAATAGGCGAAACTGAGAGCCAGCTAGGGAAAGGAATGTTTTTCTGAGCCATGAGCATTTTTTAAGAACATTTGTTTAACAAAAAATTTTAAGCATCTACCAATGCCAGGCCCTGTGCTAGGTGCTGGGGATATCCAGTGCTTTTTTTAAAAGACAAAAATCCTTGCCCTCATGAAGCTTATATTGTAGAGGGAGAGAAAGACTATAAACAAACTAATGAAATAAATGTGGTGTATTAGATGTTGATGAGTACTATAAGAAAAATGAAATGAGGAAGAGGCATAAGGAGTATGGATAACTTTAATTTTAAATAGGGTAGTGAGGGAAGATCTCACTGAAAGGGGACATAATTTGAATTAAGACCTGAAGGAGGTAAGGGAGTAAATTATTTGAATGTTTTGGGGAAGATTTTTCCAGGCAGACATAACAGTGTGGCTGGAACAGAGTGAGCATGAGGAAAAGTCGTAGGATATGATGTTGTAGAGCTAACGAGGGAACAAACCATGCAGGCATTTGTAAGTCATTGTAAGGATTTTTCTTCATTTTGTTAAGTATTTATTGACCAGCCTTTTTGCAATAGACACAGTTCTAATTACTCAGGATACTGTGTTGAGTACTTGCATTTAAACTCCCAGATCTCATTTTTTTAAACCTACATACATCAACAGTACATAGCCATCATGCCAAAAACAGTTGATACATTAAAAGGAGACATTCTCCAGACCAATGGAGACAATTCAACAAAATGTATGAGTGAACAAGGAGTCCTAGCTCTCAATTTGTTGTTACCTATATGTGAAATATTGGAGATACCATTTAGCCTACCAAGGCCTTAACATTTAACTAGATGCTCTTCATATTTATACTTATTTAAGATCTAACTAGCTGCTCTTTAAAGCTTATAACAAACAGAAATTTAACTAGATGATTTTTCAGGCTTATTTCAAGTAAAAAGAAACTTAAAGTTTTTCTTTTAATCTCTCAAATCAGTGGTTTTCAAAGTGTGGTCCCCTACCAGAAGCCTAGAAATTTGTTAAAATGCAAATTTTAGACCTCACCCTAGACATACTGAACCACATACCCTGGGGCAGGGAGTGTAGCAATCTTTGTTTTAACAAGTTCTGATGGGTACTAGAGTTTCCCAACCACCTCCTGGACATATATGATATATTTAATAGTAAATATGTGTATGGATAACTTTTCTTTTTTATTTTTCCATAAGTTATTGGGGTACACAGGGTATTTGGTTACATAAGTCTTTTTTTTTTTTTTTTTTTTTGAGATGGAATCTCGCTCTGTCACCCAGGCTGGAGTGCAAGTGGTGCGATCTTGGCTCACTGCAACCTCCAACTCCCAGGTTCAAGTGATTCTCCTGCCTTAGTCTCCCAGGTAGCTGGGATTACAGGTGCCCACAACCATGCCCAGCTAATTTTTTAAAAACATTTTTAGTAGAGAGAGGGTTTCACCAAGTTGGCCAGGCTGCTCTTGAACTCCTGAGCTCAGGTGATCTGGCCTCCTCAGCCTCCCAAAGTGCTGGGATTACAGGTGTGAGCCACCACACCTGGCCGAGTAAGTTCTTCAGTGGGATTTGTGAGATTTTGGTGCACCCATTACCCATGTATACACTGCACCATATTTGTAGTCTTTCATCCCTCACCCCCTTCCCACTCTTCCCCCCAAGTCCCCAAAGTCCATTGTATCATTCTTATGCCTTTGTGTCGTCATAGCTCAGCTCCCACATATCAGTAAGAACATACAAGTTTAGTTTTACATTCCTGAGTTACATCACTTAGAATAATAGTCTTCAATCTCATCCAGGTCACTGCAAATGCTGTTAATTCATTCCTTTTTACGGCTGCATAGTATTCCATCACATATATATATATATATATATATATATATATAGTTTCTTTATCCACTCGTTGATTGATGGGCATTTGGATTGGTTCCACAATTCTGCAGTTGTGAATTGTGCTGCTATAAACATGCATGTGCAAGTATCTTTTTCAAATAATGACTTCTTTTCCTCTGGGTAGATACCCAGTAGTGGGATTGATGGATCAAATGGTAGTTCTACTTTTAGTTCTTTAAGAAAACTCCACACTCTTTTCCATAGTGGCTGTACTAGCTTATATTGCCACCAGCAGTGTAGAAGTGTTCCCTGTTCACCCATCCACACCAACATCTACTGTCTTTTGATTTTTTGACTATGGCCATACTTGCAGGAGTAAGGTGGTATCCCATTGTGGTTTTGATTTGCATTTCCCTGATAGTGATGTTGAGCATTTTTTCATATGTTTGTTCACCATTTGTATATCTTCTTTTGAGAGTTGTCTATTCATGTCCTTAGCCCACTTTTTGATGGGATTGTTTGTTTTTTTCTTACTGATTTGTTTGAGTTCATTGTAGATTCTGGATATTAGTCCTCTGTCAGATGTATAGATGGTAAAGATTTTCTCCCACTCTGTGGGTTGTCTGTTTACTCTGCTGACTGTTCCATTTGCCATGTAAAAGCTCTTCAGTTTAATTAGGTCCCAGCTATTTATCTTCATTTTTATTGCATTTGCTTTTGGGGTCTTGGTCCTGAAATCCTTGCCTAAGCCAATGTCTAGAAGGGTTTTTCTAATGTTATCTTCTAGAATTTTTATAGTTTCAGGTCTTAGGTTTAAGATCTTAATCCATCTTGAGTTGATTTTTGTATAAGGTGAGAGGTGAGGTTCCAGTTTCATTCTCTTACATGTGGCTAGCCAATTATCCCAGCACCGTTTGTTGAAAAGGGTATCCTTTCCCCACTTTATGTTTTTGTTTGCATTGTCAAAGATCAGTTAGCTGTAAGTATTTGGGTTTATTTCTGGGTTCTCTATTCTGTTCCATTGGTGTATTTGCCTATTTTTATACCAGTACCATGCTGTTTTGGTGACTATGGCCTTATAGGATAGTTTGAAATCAGATAGTGTGATGCCTCCAGATTTGTTCTTATTGCTTAGTCTTGCTTTGTTTATGTGGGCTATTTTTTGGTTCCATATGAATTTTAGAATTTTTTTTCTAATTCTGTGAAGAATGATGGTGGTATTCTGATGGGATTGCATTGAGTTTGTAGATTGCTTTTGGCAATATGGTCATTTTCACAATATTGATTCTACCCATCCATGAGCATGGGATGTGTTTCCATTTGTTTGTGTCATCTATGATTTCTTTCAGCAGTGTTTTGTAGTTTTCCTTGTAGAGGTCTTTCGACTCTTTTGTTAGGTATATTCTGAAGTATTTTTTTTTTGGCAGCTATTTTATAAGGGGTTGAGTTCTTGATTTGACTCTCTTCTTGGTCGCTGTATAGAAGAGCTACTGATTTGTGTACATTAATCTTGTATCTGGAAATTTTCCTGATTTTTTTTATCAGTTCTAGGAGCTCTCTGGAGGAGTCCTCAGGGTTTTCAAGGTAAATGATCACATTGTCAGCAAATAGTGACAGTTTGACTTCCTTTTTACCAATTTGGATGTCCTTTATTTCTTTCTCTTGTCTGATTGCTCTGGCTAGGACTTCCAGTACTATGTTGAAGAGGGGTGGTGAGAGTGGGCATCCTCGTCTTGTTCCAGTTCTCAGAGGGGATGCTTTCAGCTTTTCCCCATTCAGTATTACATTGGCTGTGGGTTTGTCATAGATGGCTTTTATTACATTAAGGTATTTCCCTTGTATGCCAATTTTGCTAAGAGTTTTAATCATAAAGGGATGCTCAATTTTGTCTAATGCTTTTTCTGCATCTATTGAGATGATCATGTGATTTTTGTTTTAAATTCTGTTTATGTGGTGTATCACATTTATTGACTTACATACATTAAACCATCCCTGCATCCCTGGTATGAAACCCACTTGATCATGGTGGATTATATTTTTGATGTGTTGTTGGATTCTGTTAGCTAGTATTTTGGTAAGGATTTTAGTGTCTATGTTCATCAAGGATATTGGTCTGTAGTTTTCTTCTTTGGTTATGTCCTTTCCTGGTTTTAGTATTTGGGTGATGCTGGCTTCATAAAATGAATTGGGTGAGGGGGTTCCTTCTTTCTCTATCCTGTGGAATAGGTGTCAAAAGGATTGATACCAATTCTTCTTTGAATGTCTGGTAGAATTCTGCTGTGAATCTGTCTGGTTCTGGAATTTTTTATGTTGGTTAACTTTTAATTACCATTTCAATCTCACTGATTGTTATTGGTGTATTCAGGGTATCTAATTCTTCTGCTTTAAGTGAAGAGGGTTGTATTTTTCCAGGAACTTATCCATCTCTTCTAGGTTTTCTAGTTTATGTGCATAAAGGTGTTCATATTAGCCTTGAATGATCTTTTGTATTTCAGTGGTGTCAGTTGTAATATCTCCTGTTTTGTTTCTTAGTGAGGTTATTTGGATTTTCTCTCTTCTTTTCTTGGTTAATTTTGCTAATGGTCTATCAATTTTATTTAACTTGTCAAAGAACCAGCTTTTTGCTTCACTTACCTTTTGTATTTTTTGTTGTTGTTGTTTCAATCTCATTTAGTTCTGCTCTGATCTTGGTTATTTCCTTTCTTTTACTGGGTTTGAGTTTGGTTTGTTCTTGTTTCTGTAGTTCCTTGAGATGTGACCTTAGATTGTCTGTTTGTACTCTTTCAGACTTTTTTGATATAGGTGTTTAGGGCTATGACTTTCCTCTTAGCACTGCCTTTGCCGTATCCCAGAGGTTTTGATAAGTTGTGTCATTATTGTCATTCAGTTCAAAGAATTTTTAAATTTCCATCTTTTTTTTTTTTTTAATTATACTTTAAGTTTTAGGGCGCAGGTTAGTTACATATGTATACATGTGCCATGCTGGTGCGCTGCACCCACTAACTCGTCATCTAGCATTAGGTATATCTCCCAATGCTATCCCTCCCCCCTCCCCCCTCCCCACCACAGTCCCCAGAGTGTGATACTCCCCTTCCTGTGTCCATGTGATCTCATTGTTCAATTCCCACCTATGAGTGAGAATATGCGGTGTTTGGTTTTTTGTTCTTGTGATAGTTTACTGAGAATGATGGTTTCCAATTTCATCCATGTCCCTACAAAGGACATGAACTCATCATTTTTTATGGCTGCATAGTATTCCATGGTGTATATGTGCCACACCATCTTGATTTCATTTTTGACCCAATGCTCATTCAGGAGCAAGTTATTTAATTTCCGTGTATTTTCATGGTTTTGAAGGTTCTTTTTGATGTTGATTTCCAGATTTATTCCACTGTAGTCTGAGAGAGTGCTTGATATAATTTCAATTTTCTTAAATTTATTGAGTCTAATTTTATGGCCTATCATATGGTCTATCTTGGAGAAAGCTCCATGCACTGTTGAATACAATGTGTATTCTGTGGTTGTTGGATGAAATGTTCTGTATACATCTGTTAGGTCCATTTGTTCCAAGGTATAGTTTGAATCTGTTGTTTGTTGATTTTCTGTCTTGATGACCTGTCTAGTGCTGTCAGTGGAGTATTGAAGTCCCCACTATTATTGTGTTGCTGTCAATCTCATTTCTTAGGTCTATTAGTAATTGTTTTATAAATTTGGGAGCTCCAGTGTTAGGTGCATATATGTTTACGATTTTGATTTTCCTGTTGCACAAGGCCTTTTACTGTTATATACTGTCCCTGTTTGTCTCTTTTAACCACTGTTGCTTTAAAGTTTGTTTTGTCTGATATAGGAATAGCTACCCCTGCTCGATTTTGGTGTCCATTTGCATGAAATACCTTTTTCCACCCCTTTACTTTAAGTTTATGAGAGTCCTTCTGTGTTAGGTGAGTCTCCTGAAGGCAGCAGATAGTTGGTTGGGGAGTTCTTATCCATTGTGCAGTTCTGTATCTCTTTTTTTTTTTTGTCTAAATATCAAAGTTTATTGAAATAAAATATAATCTATAATAAAAAATACTACAGGTGTTATTCACTGGTTACAGTTTTAAGTATATTAACAAAAACAGCCAACATTTTAATCCAACTGTATCTCTTAAGTGGAACATCTAGGCCTTTACATTCAACGTTAGTACTGAAATGTGAGGTACCGTTGCTTTAATTGTGCTCTCTGTTGCCTGTGTACTTTGGTTTTGTTTTTTGTTTTTGCCTTTTAACTTGTACTTTTGTTTTGTAGGTCCTGTGTGACTTATGCTTTAAGGAGGTTCTGTTTTGATGTGTTTCCAGGATTTGGTTCAAGATTTAGAACTCCTTTTAGCAGTTCTTGTAGTGGTCGTTTGGTAATGGCGAATTCTCTCAGCATTTGTTTGTCTGAAAAAGACTGTATCTTTCCTTCATATATGATGTTTACTTTCGCTGGCTACAAAGTTCTTGGCTGATAATTGTTTTGTTTGAGGAGGCTGAAGATAGGGCCCTAATCCCTTCTAGTTTGTAGGGTTTCTGCTGAGAAATCTGCTGTTAATCTGATAGGTTTTCCTTTATAGCTTACCTGGTGCTTCTGTCTCACAGCTCTTAAGATTCTTTCCTTCGTCTTAACTTTGGATAACCTGTTGACAATGTGCCTAGGTGAAGATCTTTTTGGAATGAATTTCCCAGGTGTTCTTTGTGCTTCTTGTATTTGGTTGTCTAGGTCTCTCACAAGGCCGGGGAAGTTTTCCTTGATTTTTCCCCCAAATATGTTTTCCAGGCTTTCAGAATTCTCTTCTTCATCAGGTACAGCAATTATTCTTAGGTTTGGTCATTTAACATAATCCCAGACTTCTTGGAAGCTTTGTTCATATTTTCTTATTCTTTGTTTCTTTGTCTTTGTTGGATTGGGTTAATTTGAAGACCTTGTCTTCGAGCTCTGAATTTCTTTCTTCTACTTGTTCAATTCTATTGCTGAAACTTTCCAGAGCATTTCACATTTCTAAAAGTGTGTCCAAAGCTTCCTGAATTTTTGATTGTTTTTTCTTTAAGCTATCTATTTCCGTGAATATTTCTCCCTTCACTTCTTGTATCATTTTTTGGATTTCCTTGCATTGGGCTCTGCCTTTCTCTGGTCCTTCCCTGATAAGCTTAATAACTAACCTTTTGTATTCTTTTTCATATAAATCTGGGATTTCTTCTTGGTTTTGATCTATTGCTGGTGAACTAGTATGATTTTTTGAGGGTGTTGAAGAGCCTTGTTTTGTCATATTACCAGGGTTGGTTTTCTGGTTCCTTCTCAATTGGATAGGCTCTGTCAGAGGGAAGGTCTAGGGCTGAAGGCTGTTTTTCAGATTCTTTTGTCCCATGGGGTGTTCCCTTGATGTAGTACTCATCCCCTATGGATGTGGCTTCCTGTGAGCCCAAATGCAGTGATTGTTGTCTCTCTTCTGGGTCTAGCCACCCAGCAAGTCTACCCAACTGGGGGTTGTCTGCACAGTCTTGTGACGTGAACTGTCTATGGGTCTCTCAGCCGTGGATACCAGTGCCTGTTCTGGTGGAGGTGGCGGAGGGTGCAAGGGACTCTGTGGGGATCCTTAGCTTTGGTGGTTTAATGCTCTATTTTTGTGCTGGTTGGCCTCCTGCCAGGAGGTGGCACTTTCCAGAAACTATCAGCTGTAGTAGTGTGGGTGGGGCTCTAGAACTCCCAAGATTATATGCCCTTTGTCTTCCACTACCAAGGAGGATAGGGAAGAACCATCAGGTGGGGGCAGGGCTAGGCATGTCTAAGCTCAGACTCTCCTTGGGTTGGTCTTGCTGCAGCTGCTGTGGGTGATGGGGAGGAGATTCCCAGGTCACCAGGGTTGTGTACCTAGGAGGATTATGGCTGCCTCTACTGAGTCATGAAGGTTGTCAGGGAAGTGGGGGAAAGCAGGCAGTCACAGGCCTCACCCAGCTCCCACGCAAACTGAATGGCCAGTCTCATTCCCACTGTGCCTGCCCCCAACAGCCCCAAGTCTGTTTCCAGGCTGAGGAGGAGATGGGCTTCAAAATTTGCCCAGGGCTCTCCTCCTCCCAGCTGCGAGAGAAAAGGGCTTTAGTTCTTCCCAAGCCTGTGAAGTCTGCACACCTGATTCGCTCCCTCCCCTGAGTTCTGGCCAGGAGGCTTCTCGCCCTGTTCAAATCGTTACAAAGTTCAGCTAGAGAATTTCTTCTTCCTGTGAAGTTTTAACCCCTGCTCCTCTGGCCACCCTCCGGATGGATCCCTGTGGTGCCAGGCAGGAATGGGCTGCTTGGGGACCCAGCGAGCTCCCGGGGCCTTTCTGCTGCTTCCTCTACCCCTGTATGTCACTCGGTTCTCCAAGCTGACTCAGCTCCAGGTAAAGTCGGAAACTTCTCCCACAAACAGACATTCAGCTTCTCCAGTGGGAGTGTGTGTTTGGGAGAGGAGGGTCTCCCTTTCCCACTTCCCCTGTTGGGGTACTCACAGTATTTGGAGTTTCTCCCGGGTCCTGCAAGAGCAGTCTGCTTCCTTCAGAGGGTCTGTGGGTCCTTTCGGCATTGCTGGTTTGTTCTTGCAGTCGATCTGGAGGTAAAATTCACAGTGCAAACCTCTGCATGCTGCTGTGTCTTGAGCTGCAATCTAGTCCTGTCTCCCGTCTGCCATGATCCCCTGAATCCCCCATTGTAAGGAGTTTAACTTTTACTCTGAATGAGATAGTCATTGAAGGATTTGGAGCAGAAAAGTGACATATCTGACTTCAGCATTGAAAGTATTCCTCTGGGCCAAGCGCAGTGGCTTACGCCTATAATCCCAGCACTTTCGGAGGCCAAAGCAGGCGGATCACAAGGTCAAGAGATCGAGACCATCCTGGCCAACATGGTGAAACCCCATCTCTACTAAAAATACAAAAATTAGCTGGGTGTGGTGGCGCATGCCTGTAGTCCCAGCTACTCGAGAGGCCAAGGCAGGAGAATTGCTCGAACCCGGGAGGTGGAGGTTGCAGCGAGCAGAGATCGCGCCGCTGCACTCCAGCCTGGTGACAGAGCAAGACTCCGTTTCAAAAAAAAAAAAAAAAAAAAGTATCCCTCTGGCTGCTGTGAGGAAAACAGACTAGACAGACAAGGGTGGAAACAGGTGGAGGAGTAAGGAGGCCAATGAGTGAATGGTGGCTTAGAACAAAGTGGTAGTGGTGAAAAAGATTAAAGAATGGTCAAATTCTGAGTAAATTATGAAGGTAGACCTGGTCGTGAGGAAAGAGCAGTTATGGGGTGGGGTGTGATAAAAAGAGAAGAATCGGCCAAGCACAGTGGCTCACGCTTGTAATCCCAGCACTTTGGGAGGCTGAGGCGGGTGGATCACGAGGTCAGGAGATCAAGACCATCCTGGCTAACATGGTAAAACCCTGTCTCTACTAAAAATACAAAAAATTAGCTGATCATGATGGCACGCGCCTGTACTCCCAGCTACTCGGGAGGCTAAGGCAGAAGAATTGCTTGAACCCGGGAGGCGAAGGTTGCAGTGAGCTGAGATCATGCCACTGCACTCCAGCCTGAACAACAGAGCAAGATTCTGTCTCAAAAAAAAATAAAATAAAATCAAGAATGTCTGGTTCAGACTCCTCTATCACATTCTCTGTTGGGCTCAAGAATTGCTTTAATCAAGCAGCTGCCATTAATTCTTATCTTCTCCTGTTTCAGTCCAATTCTGAAGATATTTAGCAGGTTGGCTATGTGCTCTGGGAAGTCTACTGTCCTCTAGAGGATCATAGAAAAGAGCTGAAGCCAGCAGAATCATAGAGCCACTGTAGTGAAGGTGAGGCAGCTTGCCCTGATGTGCCCTAAGCCAGTCTGATCACCTGCCTCAGAACCACTGCAAGAAAAAAGAATATTCTGAAATTTGAGGCCATACGTGCCCATTTGCCTGCTGAGTAAGCAGCAATTATGGCCCGAGCAGGAAAGAGTGTGACTCTCCTGGCCCCTCCTGCAGACAGTCAGCAGAGACCCACTTTACAGCCTATAGATAATATCCCAAGTGGGGAATCCACTCTACCCCCTTTGCAGGTCACGTTTAAGAAGTGTCTCAGATCTCTAGGCAGACATTTGTAACCTAGAAGAGAGAAAGCTCTGGTTTTCTATTTTGGGTGATAGCTGTATGTTAAAACATTTGCAGACATGTGAAAATTAATTGGTTTTGCTCCTCCCAACTCCCTGTTTTTTGGGTCCTGTCTACTAGGATTTACAGTTTGAAAATTCTTGAGAATAGCAGCTAATTCTAGTCATGCTTTCAATTGCATCCTTCTAACAACTACATTTCCAGGAAGATATCAGGCAGGTTAAAAGTTTCTTAGCAGATCCAAAAAATGAACAGGGAGAGGCATAACACTTCATCAGAGAGCAGAGTGTACTAGGAAATGGGGAAAAGTCTGTCACCCTTTAGTCTATTCTGAATCTAATATAACACATCCCATCCATGTACACATAGCTTCCCCAAATTCTCTGGACTGGTGTAGATAACAGGGACTGGGCAATGCAGACATCTCCCAATTCTAGCAATGGCATATAGACCAATAGCAGGAAAAGTAGTTAAGATATAATCTCACTCCTTTTTAGCTATTCCCACCCCAATGGTGGCACACTACCCCCTAAGAATGGTGGCCACATATGTGGGACAGCTTTCCTAACTCAAGCCTGTCCATGGTCATACTTGCCAACTGGAAGATACCAGCAACCCAGAGCTATAGAGGGTCAGTAGTCTGGGCCACAAGCCACCAGGAGAGGAAGTGACCCAAAAAGTAAATGTATTTTCACTAGGAATTCCATTTAGATGGGCCTTTAAGGGATCACTGACTAGTAACACTAAAATAGTTCTTCTGAAGTCTATGCTGAGAACTCTACAAGTCATAAAGTAATAATAGTCATAGCTTCCATTTATGGTGATCTACCCTGTGCTGGAAACTTTACATGCTTTTAATTTAATAATTACAACAACCTTTCAAAATTGGCATTGACATACCCAGTTGAAATATGAGGAAATGAAGGCTACTACTGACTTTGCCCATGTCCCATAACTAATCAATGGCAGATTCAAGATTCAAAGTTGGGCCTGCTGTGCTTGTTCTACAACACTTGATGCAAGCCTCTAGAATTCAAGATTCTTTGAAGCTGCCTCCCTTCTTACCTATCAAACTCTCTCGACTCATGGCTTCACAGTCTGTGTGATCTAATTGGACCTCTATCACCACACACCCTCATGAAAACACCTTGCACACTCCAGGAGGTAAATGGGATATTAGTTAAGACTATAGGCTCTGGAGCCAGACTGTCTAAATTCATAATGCTTCTTCTACCATTTACCTATGGTGTGGGCTGTTTCTCATCTGTGAAATTGGGGTAATGGTACCTATCGCAAAGGGTTGTTTTGAGGATTAAATGAGATAGGGCATATAAAGCTCTTAGAATTGTGTTTGGTACATAGTAAGACATCTTTAAGTGTTAAGTATTATTTTTCCCACCTCCTTTCCCATTTCTGTTTTTCTGTTATGCTTTATTTAGAAAACAGTTCCCATCCTTTTCTTTCCATCCAGGTACTTCTTAGCTAGTCTTCAAGGCCTAGCTCAAACCTCCCTCAAGATTTTTCTGATCACAACTCTGCAGTACTTACTGTTGACATATTACCCACTTATTTTGTGTTAACTGTCCCTAGCCTAAGCCTGGAACCTAGGAGGTGCTCATTAAATGCTTGTGGAGATGCACAAATTTATAAATAAAGGAGTCTTGTTGCTAGCTGTTTTTTATATGTGAAGATTCCTCCCAACCACCCACCCTGCGACACACACGCCCAATTAGGCAATGCAAGTATTCCTGTCCTTTTTTATAACTTCGCTTAACAAGACTTGGATTTCAGGGTGGGATTTTTTAGTCCAGGCAACTTGCTCATTTCTCACTCTCTGGCTGGTCTCCAGGAGACAGATGAACACTAATTTGCCAACACTTTGCCTTCCTGACTAGGTACCTTAGCTTTATAGTGGGAAAAGCATAACTTTCCTCCTTCTTACTGGTCTAAGGACCACAGAGGGATTCAAATTTGAGGGTTTGAAGCTTCTCCTCCTAGTCCAATTCCTGGGCCCTCTTCTCATCCCATTCTGTATTCTACCTGGGTGATAGCATTAATTCACATAGTTTTAATTACTGCCTCCATATTAATGGTTCCCATATACTGCTGTGCTGGTAAATGTTTAACCATGGGCTCTCTGTCATCAATTGATGGACATTTGGGTTGTTTACACCGTTTACACCTTCGGTTATTATAAATAATGGTGCTTCAACATCTACATCCTCTTAGAATACAATTTCCTCATCTTTCCTTGGTAATTTCAAACGTCAGCTCACATATCTGCACCTCCAAAAGTCTTCTTAGGCCTATGCAGAAATTATGGAAGTTTCTACAGTCTCCTTTTCCCCTACTTGATACTTATACTGTGATCAAGTGTTTCCCCCACTATACCACAAGTAACTCCAGGATAGAGACTATATTTATTAATCTCTGTATCCCCAGCCCTAGCATAGTACATATCTTGCAAGATATATTCAGTAAATATTTGTTCAATGAATGAATCAACTCACTGTCTATGCTCATCCCCCATCTCCATATACTTATATCAGCGACTTTGTTCTGTCATTTACCTTAACCGCTCCTCAAACCCCACATACACCATTCATTGTCTCTTTCCATGGGTGCTTTTCCTCAGCCTATTGACACTCTCTTTCAATCATTTCGTTCATTGCCACCCATCTTAAGTGGGTGTTTGGAGCCCCTATAGGCATTCTCTCTCCACCCACTCCTTTCAGAACTCTGTAATGCTACTAGAACTCTATGGAAATTGCTCTTTTTAAAGCTTTTCTGCTACCAAATTCCAGGGGCCTTTCTCAGAAGCCTGTCCCCCTTTTGTCTATCCTGAATCTAATATAATACATCCCCTCCCTGTACACACACCTTCCCCAAATTCTCTTCTTTTAAATCTTCCATAATAGGATTCTAGCCTGGTGATCCTTCTGCCACTCAGGCCATGTCTTCTTTGTTTTCTTCGCTACAGTCTCTTTGGCCTCTCCTCACATTGGTGATGCTTCTCCAAATTCAATATTGTCCAACTGCATTTTAATCAATACTCTCCAGAAAATTTTCCCTCTCTTTATTTCCTTTCCCCACCCTCCTCTCACTTTGTTCCTCTAATTCCAGATGTCCATTAAACAGTCCCATATAGGCTATTCACTTCCTCTTCATCCCCTGAACATTTCACCATGAAATTTGTGAGCTCCCTCTCTCATTGAGCATTCCAGCCCAACTTTCTTTCCTCTTTCAGTGGAATTAAAAATGTTGTGTCATCTTTGACTTCCCTATTGCCTTTATTCCCAAGAACCAATTAAACTCTATAATCCAAACACTTTTATCTCTTTCCTCTCCACCTCTTTCTCTCCAGCCCCACCATAACCATCCTCTTCTTTATTCTTGAAACTTTATACTTGATCTTGTGCAACAGCCTTCCAGCTGTTCTCCCTGCCTCCATCCCTCTCTGCCCTGTCACCAATTCCAACTACCCAACGAATATTACTCAAGGAAAAACTGTAAGCATGTTCACCAAAAGACATGTACAAGAATGTTCATAGCAGCAATATTTTTAAAACCTCTAAAGTTGATACAATCTAAATGTCTATCAACAGTAGAATAGATACATATATTATGATATAGCCATACAATGTAATACTATACTGCTTATGAAAATGAAGGAACTACACCTGCATGCAACAAATGATGGAACCTAAAAATAAAATGTTGATCAAAAGCTCCAGGACATAAAATAGCACATATTATATAATTCCATTTATATAAGGTTCAGTAACAGACAAAAATAATATATGGTTATGAGAGTGGGCACACTGGCTCACACCTGTAATCCCAACACTTTGGGAGGCTGAGGCAGGAGGATCGCTTGAGTGCAGGAGTTCAAGAACAGCCTGGGCAACATAGTGGGAACCTGTTTATACAAAAAATAAAAAATTAGCCAGGCATGGTGGCCCACAGCTGTAGTCCCAGCTACTCAGGTGACTGAAGCAGGAGCTCGTACCCAGGAGGTTGAAGCTGCAGCGAGCTGTGATAACACCACTGTACTACAGCCTGGGCTACAGAGTGAGATTCTGTCTCGAAAAAGAAACAAGAATATATGGTGATCAAAGTGATCAAAATAGGATATTTGTTATCCTTGATCAGTAATAGTGCCTGGAAAGAGACACAGGAAGACTTTGGGCAGGGAAAAATGGAAGATAAGTTCTTTTTTTTGATACATGGGTGTGTTCCATTTGTGATAATTTATTGACTTGATTGCCCATGTGCTTTTCTGCATGCACATTAAAATTAAAATCTGACTGTGTCTCTCCCTTTCTGAGCTAAGTATAATAGAATGAGCACAGGCCTCTGGCATCTGACAGACCTGAGTTAGAATCTCAATTCTTCCAGATAATTGTTTATGACCTTAAACAAGTCATTTCATAAGTCTGTTTCCTCATCTGTAAAATGTGAATAATAATATCTATTTTTCTTGGTATTTGTAAGGATTACATTGAGAAAATGCACTTGCAGTTTATAGCATAGGTTCTGACATAAAAAGTAGTAGGCACTTAGTCAATGCTAATTGCTACAGTTGATGTTGAGGGTGGGAGGCAGGGGAGGGAAGCATCCCATAATCCTGTGATTAGGTGTCAGCCTTAGTTGGCTTGTTCCTCTAGGCTGTGACCATTACAGGGCTTATGAGCTTTTCTTCTTTCTTAGGTGAGACTGGAAGAATAGAAGGGGTTGGAGTTATCTAATTGCCCTTGCCCATACTGGATAAGGCTCTGGTGAAGTAGTTTCCCTTAAGGGAAGCCTTTTGTTATGGAAAACATAACACTCTGGGCCTACTTCAAAACTGTTACTTAAAATGGGTTGAATTATGTCTCTCATGTCCAAATGGATGTTGAAGTCCTAACCCCCAGTACCCTTGATGTGACTTTATTTTGAGATAGAGTCTACACAGAAGTAATCAAGTGAGGTCATTAGGTTGGTCCCTAACCCAATGAGACTGGTGTCCTTATAAATTTGGACACAGAGACATGCACGGAGGGAATGTGATGTGAAGATATCGGGAGAATGATATGATTTCTCCAAAGAAGATATGCAAATGGCCAGTAAACACATAAAAAGATGCTCAGCATCATTAGTAATTAGGGAAATGCAAAGCAGAATCGCAATAAGATACCACCTCACATACACTAGGTGTCCATAATCAAAAGTACAAAAAATACGTTGCTGGTGGAAATGTGAAAGGCTTCAGCCACTTTGAGAAACAGTTTGACAGTTCCTCAAAATGTTAGACATGGAATACTATATGACCCAGCAAACCTACTCTAAATATTTACCTAAGAGAACTGAAAGCTTAAGTCCACACAAAAACATGTACATTAATGTTCATAGCAGCATTATTTATAATAGCCAAAAAGCAGAAACAACTCAAATGTCCAACAACTGGTGAATGGAAAAAAATGTTTATGCCTACAATGGAATAATATTTGGCAATAAACAGGAATGAACTGCTACTGGTACTGGTACAACATGAATACACCTTAAAAACATTGTTACATGAAAGAACTAGTCACAAAATACCACATATTTTATGATTCCATTCATAGGAAATATCCCAAATAGTCAAGTCTACAGAAACAGGAAGTAGATTAATGGTTGCCTAGAGCTGGG
Organism: Pan paniscus; assembly: GCF_029289425.2. Classification (NCBI taxonomy): domain Eukaryota; kingdom Metazoa; phylum Chordata; class Mammalia; order Primates; family Hominidae; genus Pan; species Pan paniscus. Next base: position 51,922,779 of record NC_073272.2, on the reverse strand, counting down.
GAGAGGGAGAGGAGGTTGGCAGATAAGGAGTGACTGCTAATGCATATGGAAATTTATACATATATATAAAGCCACTACAGATACACAGGAAGTTGCAAACATAGTACCAAGAAGTCTCATGTATCATTCGTTCTGTTTTCCCTAATGTTTACATGTTATATAATTATGGTGCAATATCAAAACCAAGACGTTAACATTGCCACAAACTGTGTGCATAGTTCTATGTCATTTAATCACATGTGCAGATTCTTGTAAACACCTCAATCAAGATACAAAACTATTCCATCACTTCAAAGATCTCCCTCATGTTACCGCTTTATGATTATACCTACTTCTTCTATACCCCAAATCCTCATTCCCTGGCAACCACTAATCTGTTTCTCATCTCTATAGTTTTGTTATTTCAAGAGTGGTATATAAATGGAATCATACAGTATGTTATCTTTTAAGAGTGTCTCTTTTTTTGACCTAGTGAAATGCCCTTGAGATGCATCCAAGTTGTCCCATGTGTCAGTGGTTAATTACTTTTTATTACTGTATAGTATTCCATGTTATTGATGTACCAGAGTTTGTTTCACCATTCACCCATTGGCCATTTGAATGATTTCCAATTTTCTTTGGTTATTACAAATAAAGGTGGCAAGAACAATTGTGTACAGGTGTTTGCATGGAAATAAGTTTTTGTTTCTTTGGGATAAATGCCCAGAAATGAAAGTTATGGGTCATATGATAACTCTATGTTTAGTATTTTTTTAAATACCATCCTCAGCAAACTAACACAGGAATAGAAAACCAAATACCACATGTTCTCACTTATAAGTGGGAGCTAAATGAGGAGAACTTATGAACACGAAGGAAACAACAGACTGGGGTCTACTTGAGGGTAGAGGGTGGGAGGAGGGAGAGGAGCAGAAAAGATAACTATTGGGTACTTGGCTTAATTCCTGGGTGATGAAACAATCTGTACAACAAAACCCTGTGACATGAGTTTACTATGTAACAAACCTTCACAAGTACCCCTAAACCTAAAATAAAAGTTAAAAAAACAAACAAATAAAGTGTTTGTTGGGAGAAGGATATTGAAGTCTCCAACTATAATTGTGGATTTATCTAATTCCCCTTTCAGTTCTATCAGTTCTTGCTTCATATATCTTGGAGCTCTGTTGTTTTTGCATACGTATTTAGAATTTCTATGCCTCCTTGATGGATCGATCCTTTTATCATTATGTAATGTCTCTGTCCCTCATTATTTTCTGTGCTCTGAAGTCTACTCTATCTAAAATTAATTTAGCCACTCCTGCTTTTTTGATTAATATTTGCATAGTATATCTTTTTCCATCCTTTTACTTTTCACATATATACATCATTATGAAGTGATTTTCTTGAAGTTGGTATGTAATTGAGCCTATTTTAATCTATTTTATTGATCTCTGTCTTTTAATTGTTGTATAGAGGCCACTTACATTTGCTTTAATTATTGATATATTTGGGGCTTATGACTGCCATTTTATTTTTTATTTTTTGTTGTTCTCTGTTTTTCATTTTTCTGTTTTTTGTTTCCTTTCCTCCTATGGGTTAACATTTTTTAGAATTCTATTTTTATTTAAATATTATATTTTTGGATATATATCTTTGTATACATTTTTGGTAGTTGTACCATCTATTATATTTTATATATTTATACATCTGTATCTATCTGTCTATCTTTAAAAAGTCTACCAGTTTGAGTGAAGCGTAGAAAACTTACCTCCCTTTATGTACTTTTGCCCTTCTCCCATTTATAATATAATTGTCTTAAATATTTCTTCTATATACATTGAGAACAATATCAATGTTATTTTTTCTTCAACCATCAATCATAATTTGGAAAATTCAAGAGGAGAAGCAAAATCTATTGTATTTCCCTATATAATTTTCTTTTTCCACTGGCCTTTTTCCCTCCAGATAGTCGAAGATTCCTATTTTTTCATTTTCTTTCTATTCCAAGAGTTTCCTTTAGCAATTTTTTTAGGTTATGTAGATCTGGTAGTGACAAATTCACTTAGTTTTTCTTCTGAGAATGTTTGGGTTTTCCTTCATTCCTGAAGGATATTTTTGTTGAAAATGTAATTTGCGATTGACAGTTCTTTCCTTCCAGCTCTTGAAAAATGTTGCACACACTTCCTTCTGGCCACCATAGTTTTTGATAAGAAATGTGTTGTCTTTCAAATTGTTTTTCCCCTATAGGCAATGTGTTGTTTCTCTTTGGCTGCTTTCAGAATTTTTTTGTTTTTAGTTTTCAGAAATTTTACTGTGATGTGTCTTGTCATGGGTTTCTTTAAGTTTATTATGTTTGGAGTTATTTGATTCTTGAATTTTTAGGTTTATGTCTTTTGTCAAACTTTGGAAAATTTCAACCATTATTTCTTTGAATACTTTCTCAGTCCCTCCCTCTTCTTTCTCCTTTCCTTCTGAAACTCAAATAACATAAAGTTTAGGTCTTTTGTTACAGTCTCATAGGTTCCTGACTCACTATTTTTTCCCACTTATTTTTTCTCTGTTATTCAGATTTGGTAATTTCTATTATTCTGTATTCAAGTTCTTTCCTCTATCGTCTCCATTCTGCTGTTGAGTTCATTGTTGATATTTTGAAGTTAACTATTGTGTTTTTAACTTCTAAATTTTCCATTTGGCTCTTTTTATATATTTGCTTGCTGAGATTTTTCTATTTCTTTGCTGAGAATTTGTATTTTTTGTAATTTTTTAAAGTGTGGTTATGATTGCTCATTGAAGCATTTTTATGATAATTGCTTTAAACTCTTTGTCAGATAATTCTAACATCTGTCAACGTGTTAGCATCTGCTGATTGGTTTTTATCATTCAAGTTGAAATCTTCTTGGCTTTTTTGCATGTCAGTGATTTTCAATTGAAACTTGGACATTTGAGGTATTATGAAAGTCTACATCTTATTTAAATCTTGTGTTTTAGAAGGCCTCCTCTGACCACTCTGCAGGTGAAGGATGGTGCCACCTTATTACTTCCAAGGAGTCTGGGACTCCTTGTTACTTCTGGGTGGAGGTGGGAATTTAATGAGATGGTGTTATTCCTTGGATTTCAAGGTCCCTAACTGTTTTATCTTTTTTTTCTGCACCTTTTTTTTTTTTTTTTTGCATGTCAGTGACTTTCAGTTGAAACTTGGACATTTGGGGTATTATGAAAGTCTACATCTTATTTAAATCTCGTGTTTTAGAAGGCCTCCTCTGACACCACTCTGTAGGTGAAAGATGGTGCCACCTTATTACTTCCAGGTGGGTGTAGAAATTCAGGTTTCCATTCAGCATCTGTTGATATCTGGCAGGAAGGGACTCCTTGTTACTTCTGGATGGAGGTGGGAATTTAGCGAGATGGTGTTATTCCTTGGGTTTCAAGGTCCCTAACTGTTTTACCTTTTTTTTCTGCACCTTTTAGATACTTCCAAATTTCTGTCCCACATAATGTTCAGGGTTTTTAATCTGTACTTAATTGGAAGAATATGAAAATATATGTGTATTCCATCTTTCTGAAGCATAAATTCAGGCATTATCTTTTGGGGTGATTAAAATGTTTTAAATATACATTTTAGTGATGATTGTACAACTCTCTGCATATATTTAACACCATTGAATTTTATACATTCAATGGGTTATTTTACAATATGTGAATTATATCTCTATAAAACAGTTAAAAGTCAAAAAACAAAACAAAAACAAAAAGAAGTGAGGGTCAGGTGCAGTGGCTTATGCCTGTAATCCCAGCATTTTGGGAGGCCGAGGCGGGTGGATCACTTGAGGTCAGGAGTTGAAGACCAGCCTGACCAACATGGCAAAAACCTGTCTCTACTAAAAATACAAAAATTAGCTGGGTATGGTGATGCATACCTGTAATCCCAGCTACTTGAGAGGCTGAGGCAGGAGAATCGCTTGAACCCGGGAGGTAGAGGTTGCAGTGAGCTGAGATCGCACCACTGCACTCCAGCCTGGGTGACAAAGTGAGACTCTGTATCGAAAAAAAAAACTTAAAAAATAATAATAATAAATGAGAGGGTTGCTCAGTAGCTAGAAGAGTACATGAGGTGGCTTATTTTTTGGGGGGGTAAATGTCAAGGGGGAGACTGCCTCTATTTCTGCCTCTCTATGTTCTCTCTAATTGTCCAATGACTAACTCCAATGTCACCATCTCTATGTCTCCTTATCCATGAAATTTTTCTCCATGGCAAACTAACTTTGTTGAGTGACTACCTCAACATTATCACAGGCACTATGATAGTCATTATTATATTCAGTTATCCCAATGATACTGTATGGTAAATAGTATTATTTCCATTTTAAATTTGAGGAAAGTATGGTTCTATAAGGTTAAACAACTTGTCTAAATTCAAACAAATGAGAAGTGAGGAAGCTGAGATTTCTACTTTATCATCTTATCTCCTTTAGAGTGTTCTTCACTTTCTGCCTTGCATTACAGATACTTGTCTATTTGTACCATTATCTGTACTAAGTTGCAAGCTTCTTGAATGAAGGAATAATGTCTTATTCACATTTGGATGTTTTGCAGTGCCTAACATGTAAGTGTTGTGGTCAATACTGAAATGTTTGTTGAATGAAAGAATGGCTATAATAAAGTCCATTGAATGAAAAATATTGTTCAACTAGTGCTATTATCTTCCTCTGCTAGGTAAACAGGAAACCTGAGAGGCCCCAAATGAGTCAGGCATGGAATAAGTGCCACTATTCAGTGCTATATGAGTCCTTTGTTGGATATGTTATTTTCAAATATATTTTCCCAGTCTATAGCTCGTCTTTAACAGTGTCTTTCACAGAGTGAAAGTTTTTATTTTGATGCATTCCAATTTATCTACTTTTTTTTTCCTTTGCTGATATCACTCTTGATATCATGTCTAGGAACTTTTCATCTAATCTCAGATCACCAAGATTCCCCCTGTGATTCATCTTTAAAATTTTATGGTGGATCTATGACCTGAGTTAATTTTTATATAAAGTTTAAGTAAACATCCGTTTATTTGTCTATGAATGTCTAATTCTTCCAGTGCCATTTGTCGAAGACTATACTTTCTCCATTAAACTGCTTTTGCACCTTTGTCAAAAATCAATGACCATATTTCTGTGGGTGTATCTATGGACTTCCTATTTCTATTCCTGTTGTTATCTTTTTGTTGCTTTCACTTCCACAGTATATTGATTACCGTAGTATTATAGTAATTCTCTATTCTGTTCCATTGGTCAGTTTATCTATTCAATTCACCAGTACCATGCTGTCTTGATTATTGTAGCTTTATAGTAAGCCTTAAAGTCGGGTAGTGTCAGTCCTCTGATTTTTTTGTTCTTCAGTATTGTGTTAACTATCTTGATTTTTTTGCCTTTCCATATAAATGTTAGAATCACTTTGTCAGTAACCATTGCTAAATTCTAGCAAGTTATTTTCCAAACTTTTGTAGTTGGGAAAAATTGACATCATAACAATATTGAGTATTCCTATCCATGAGTATGTACTATCTCCTCATGAATTTATGTCTTCTTGGATTTCTTGAATCAGTTTTGTAGTTTTCCTCATATAGATCCTGTAGGAATTTTGTTAGCTTTATTCCTAAGTATTTCATTTTTTGGTGCTAGAGTAAATGGTTACGTTTCTATTTCAAATTCTAATTGTTCATTGCTATTATATAGGAAAGAAATAGACTTTTGTATATTAACCTTATATCCTGTGGCTTTCCTATAATTGCTTATTAGTTCCAAGAGTTTTTTGTCTATTCTTTTGGATTGTCTACATAGACAATTATGTTATCTACAAAGACAGTTTTATTTTCTCCTTCCCAATCTGTATACATTTTATTTCCTTTTCTTGTCTTATTGCATTAGCTAGGACTTCTAGTATAATGGTGAATAGGAGTGGTGAGAGGAGCATCCTTGCCTTGTTCCCAGTCTTACGGAGCAAGCATCCAGTTTCTCACCTTTAAGTTAATGTTAGCTGGAGATTTTTTTGTAGATTTTTAAAAAGTTGAGGGAGTTCCTCTCTTTTCCTAGCTTGCTGAGGGTTTTTATTATGAATCTGTGTTAGATTTCATCAAATGCTTTTTTCTGCATCAATGGGTACGATCAGATGATTTTTACTTTTTAGCCTACTGATGTGGTAGATTATATTAATTGAATTTTGAATGTTTAACCAGCCATGTATACTTGGAATAAATTTGATTTAGTCATGGTACACAATTCTTTTTATACATTGTTGGATTTGATTTGCTAATATTTTGTTGAGGATTTTGGTATCTATGTTCATAAGGATGTTGGTCTGCAGTTTTTTTCTTATAATATCTTTATGTGGTTTCGGTATTAAAATAATGCTGACTTCATAAGATGAGTTAGGAAATGTTCTCTTCTGTTTATATTTTCTGAAAGAGATTATAAAGAGTTGGTATCATTTCTTCCTTGAATGCTTGGTAGAATTCATCAGTAAAACCACCTGGGCCTACTACTTTCTGTTTTGGGAGGTTATGAATTATTGACTTAATTCCTGTAATGGATATAGACCTATTCAGATTATCTATTTCTCTTTGTGTGAGTTTTGGTAGTTTTCTTTTTTTCAAGCATTGGTCCATTTTATCTAGGTTATCATATTTGTGGGCATGGAATTGATCATAATATTCTTTTATTATCCTCTCTAACACCCATGGGCTCTCTTTGATTTCTGATTTTAGTATTTTATGTCCTCCGTATTTGCTTTTCATGGTTAGCCTGGCTAGTGATATATCAATTTTGTTGACCTTTTCAAAGAACCAGCCTTTGATTTTATTACTTTCCTCTATTGATTTCCTGTTTTCAATTTCATTGATTACTGATCTAATTTTTATTTTATTCTGCTTGCTTCAGACTTATATTATTCTTCTTTCTCTAGTTTCCTAAAGTGGAAACAAAGATTATTGATTTTATATTTTTTCTTCTATAATCTGTGCACTCAATGCTATAGATTTCTCTCTAAATGCTGATTTTACTGCATCCCACAAATTTTGATAATTTTTATTTTCATTTTCATTTAGTTTAAAATATTTTAAGGTTTCTCTTAGGACTTCTTTTGACTTGTGTATTATTTAGAAGTGTGTTGCTTAATCTCCAATTTTTTAAAAATTTTCAGCTATTTTTCTATCACTTATTTCTACTTTAAGATTCCATTGTAATCTTTAAGTATATTTTGTATTATTCATGGTCTTTTAAATTTGTTAAAGTATATTTTATGGCTCAGAATGTGGTCTCTCCTGGTGTTGTTCCATGTCAACTTGAGAATAATATGTATTCTGCTCTTGTTGGATGCAGTATTCTATGAATGTCAATTAAATTTAGTTGGTTGATGGTGCTGTTGAGTTCAACTATATCCTTACTGATTTTCTGCCAACTGAATCTGTCAATTACTGATTGAGGGGTGGTGAATTCTCCAACTATAATAATGAATTCATCTGTTTCTCCTTGTAGGTCTATTAGTTTTTGTCTCACATATTTTGATGCTCTGCCTTTATATGCATATACATTCAGGATTGTTACATCCTCTTAGAGAATATGCCTCTTTATCATTATATAATACTTTTCTTTATCCTTGATAAATGTCCTTGCTCTGAAGTCTGCTTTGTGAAACTAATATAGCTAACCCAGCTTCCTTTTGATTATAGTTAGCATGGCGTATCTTTACTTTATCTTACCCCTTTACTTTTAATCTATTTATTTATATTTAAAGGTTTCATTTAGACAACATGTATTTGGGTCTTGTTTTTTAATCTACTCTGACAGCCTCTGACTTTTAATTGATGCAGTTATAGCATATACATTTAAGGTGATTACAATATAGTTAGATTAATATCTAGCATGTCTGTAACTCTTTTATGTTTGTTGCACTTGTTTGTTCATTTTTATCTTCCCCTCTTTTCTGACTTCTCTGATTTTAATTGTACATATTTTATAATTTCATTTTCTCTCCTTTCTTAGCATATTATACTTCTTTTATTAATATTTTATTAATTTCCTTAGAGTGTACAGTATGCATTTACAATTTAATATAATTTACGATTACTATAAGTCCACTTTTAAATAATAGCGTACTTCACAGGTAATGCAGATGTTTTATAACAGTAATTCCAAATTATCCCTCATCACTCATAACATTGTTGTCATTTATTTCACTTATTGATAAACTACAATCACCAAATACATTGTTATTATTATTTCAACATGTTATCTCTTAGATCAACTAGGAATAAGAAAAATAAAAGATTTTATTTTACCTTCATTTATTCCTTCTCTAACATTCTTCCTTTATGTAAATCTGAGTTTCTGATCTATATCACTTTCCTTCTCTGTGAGGAGCTATTAACATTTCTTGCAAAACAGGTCTACTAGTGAAAAAGCCCTACAATTTTAATTGCTTTTTGAAGGTCTTTATTTCTCCTTCACTCTTGAAGGATGCAGAACTCTAGGTTGGTGGGGTTTTTTTTCTTTTCAAAATTTAAATATTATACTTCACTCTCTTTTTGCTTGCATGGTTTCTGAAAGGAAGAATGATATAATTCTTATACTTGCTCCTCGGTAGGTAAGGTTTTTTATTTTCCTCTGGCTTCTTTCACAACTTTTCTTTTCCTCTGGCTTCTTTCACAGTTTTCTCTTTGTCTTTGATTTTGTGAGGTTTGAATATGATATGCCTACCTGTAGATGTTTTGGTATTTATCCAGCTTGTTGGGGCTCCAAGCTTCCTGAATCTGTGCTTTGGTGTTTGTCATTAATTTTAGGAAATTCTCAGCTATTACTATTTTAAATATTTCTTCTATTCTTCTCTCTTCTGATATTCCCATTACACTTATGTTTTACCTTTTCTAATTGTTCCCAGTTGTCTTTTTTTATTCTTTCTTTTGCGGTTTTGTAAGCTTCTATTGGCATACCTTCAAGCTCACTGATTTTTCCTTTACCGTGTCCAGTCTACTAATGAGCCCATCAATGGCATTCTTCATTTCTGTTACAGTGTTTTTTCTTTCTAGAATTTGTTTTCAATTGTTTCTTAAAATTTCCTTCTCACTGCTTACATTACCCATGTGGTTTTGCATGTTGTCCGCTTTTTCCATTAGAGCCCATAGCATTTTATTCACAGGTATTTTGAATTCCCAGTCTGGTAATTCCAAAATCTCTACCATATCTGAGTCTCATTCTGATGCATTTTTATGTGTGTGCCCTTTAGTGCTTCTGGTAATTTTTTGTTGAAAACCAGATATTATGTATCAAGTAATAGGAACAGAGAGATAAGTATGCCTTTAGGGTGAGGTTTTATGTTTATCTGGCTAGGAACTAAGCTCTGTTTAATGTTTTTTGTAGATATAGGTGAACTTCAGTTTCCTCTAGTGTCCTTATTTTTATCTTCTCTGATATCTTTGGGTTTGCCTAGCAACTGCTTCTTAAATAGAGTCTGCAAGTTTTTTTCAGCTACAATTCACTATAATTATAAAGGAACCCTATTAATGTGGTTAGATGTGGAGGAAAGTGAAGCCTCCTATAATCTTATTATTAGGTATTATCTTTTAGTGAGCCTGTGTTTTTTAACCAATATGATAATCTTTCTTTTTTGATTGAATTGTTTAATCCATAAACATTGAATATTATTATTGATAAATTGGACTTACATCTGTCATTTTGCTTTTGGTTTTCTATATATCTCATGTCTTTTCTGTTCCTCTGTTTCCTTTTTAATGCTTTGTTTTGCACTAAGTGAATATGCCTCGTGTAACAGTTTAATTCCTTTAATTATTTTTTCACTATATTTTTTGAGTTATATCCTTAGTGATTTCTCTAGGGCTTACCATATACATCTTAACTTATCAGAATCTAATTCATATTTATACTAGCTGAATTCTAGTATGGTATAAAAATATTATTCCTATACAGCTCTATCTGCCCCTGTTCTGTGCTATTATTGTTATATATATGTAGATAGATAATATCTATATATATTTTAAAACCAACAATGCAGTGTTTTAATTATTACATTATATAAATTTATGTATTTGAAAGAAGCTGAGAGAAGAAAGGACAAGTATTTTTTAAACAGTTTAGTAGCCTTCTTAATTAGTTATTTGAGTTCTTTTTGTTTCTTCTTTTGTATTCATATTACCATATGGTGTCATTTTCTTACTCCAAATCAGCTTTTTTCCTACCTGCAAGCTTTGTCCTTTTATTATCAAACGGATTACATTCTATATAAGTCCAAAATACAATTACATGCATACATCTTTTATGTGATTGACTTTTAAATTGGCTATACTGTTATTTATAATTACCTGCACAATTACCTTTATCAGTGCTTATTTTTTCTTGTGGATTTGAATTTCTATCTGGTATCACTTGTTTTCAGCCTGAAGAACTTTCTTCAATATTTCTTATAAATCCAGTATTCTAACAACAAATTCTCTCTGGTTTTGTTGATCTGAAAATGTCTTTGTTTCCCCTTCATTTTTGAAAGGTAGATATTCTGGCTACAAGATTCTTGGAGTTGGGGGCGGTGGCTCATGTCTGTAATCCCAGCACTTTGGGAGGCTGAGGCGGGTGGATCATGAGGTCAAAAGATCAAGACCATCCTGGCCAACATGGTGAAACCCCATCTCTACTAAAAATAAAAAAATTAGCTGGGTGTGGTGGCATACACCTATAGTCCCAGCTACTTGGGAGGCTGAGGCAGGAGAATCGCTTGAACCCAGGAGGCGGAGAATGCAGTGAGCTGAGATCGTGCCACTGCACTCCAGCCTGGCTATAGAGCAAGACTCTATCTCAAAAACAAAAAACAAAAAACAAAAAACTTGGTTGACAGCTTTTTCTGGTTTTGTTTTGTTTTGTTTCTCAGTACTTTGAAGATGTCACACCACTGCTTTCTGGACTCCATTGTCACTGATATGAAGTCGTCTATGTCTTCTTTGTACATAATGACTCATTTATCCCTCACTAATTTTAAATTTTTCTCTTTGTCTTTGACTTCAACATTTTAACTGTAATGTGTCCACGTGTGTCTCTCTTTGCATTTATCTTTATTGGAGTTCATTGAGCTTCTTGCATGTGTAGATTAATATTTTTCATCAAAGTTAAGAAATTTTCAGCCATTATTTCTTTAAATACTTTTCTGTTCATTTCTCTCTCTCTCTCCTCTCCTGGTTCTCCTATTATGTATATGTTGGTGTGCTTAATTATGTCCCACACGGTTTATCTGCACCTCTGTTTATTGTTCTTCATCCTTTTTTTCTCTGTTCATATTGCATAATCTTTATTAATCTGTCTTCAAGCTCATTGATTCTTTCTTGTTTCAACTCAAATCGATTGTTGAATCCATCTAGTGAATTTTTCATTTTGGTTATTGTACTTTTCAACTCTGGAAATTCTATTTGGTTCTTTTGTATAATTTCTTCTTCTTTATTGATTTCTCCATTTCATGAGATATTGTCATCATACCTTCTTTTAATTTTTTAAGCAAGGTTTTGATTTGTTCTTTGAAGATATTTATAATAGCTGCTTTGAAGTCTTTGTCTATTTTGTCAATATGTGGGTCCCCTCAAATGCAGTTTCTTTTGCCTTTTTTCTGTATATGGTTCATACTTTCCTGTTTCTTTGCATGTCTCATAATTTTTGTTAAATGGATATTTTAGATAATTTATTGAAACCAGTCTAGATCCCCTCTCAGGATTTTTTTCTGATTGCTTAATTGCATCTTCATGACTCAACTGGACTACTTCAGTGAAGTGTATTTCCCCTTAATTCAGAACTTCTGTTGCTCCTCAGAAGGTACAGCCTTAGGCCTACACACAGTTTTCCTGACTGCCAGGCTTGACTGTGGTTTAACCTGGCTCTGTTTGGCAGTCTCTTTACCTGATGTTATTCTTAAGCTTCTGGCTGATCTGATTCTAATAGCATTATGACCAACTGTTAGCCTCTATTAATTTCTAGCTGATTTCTCTGTTGTTTTCAACAATGCTCTGCAGCGTAAGTTGCTCCACAGTCTCACCCAATCATAGTTGGGTTCCTTGGTGTTAGGCTTGCTGGAACATGCCTCTGGGAAGAAACTTCACATCACAAATCAGAAGCAGGGGTGTGGAGATGGGGGATGGGGAACTTGTTCACTGTATATTCACTCAGATCCTTCCTCTGGAGCAGATAATGTGTGTTTGTGTGTGCACATGTGCACTAGTGCCACCTCCAGCTGCTGACACTGCTTAGTATAGATCTTCTGCAACTCAGAGCTGGAGAGGATGTGATCTCAACTTTCACTGGCCACTGATTCTACCAGGAATAGGTCTTCCACCTTGGAAATCTTGGCAAGATTGGAGCTACCACTTGACTGTGAACACAATGAAGCTGCTTTCCCATAACACAGAGATGTGCGGGAAAAGTCGACTATTCTTTTCACCAGCTACCCTGTCTGAATCCTCCCTACAGAGTGGGAATTGGGGATGGAAAACAGGCGGCTCCGGGCTGCTTCCACAACTCTATATAGGCTTTACATAGAACAGAACTGTGGAAAATGGGATATGATGATGTTTGCCAACTGCCAAACGCACACAAGATAGTTCTTCCACCCCAGGAGTCAGGGAAGATGAGAATTGTCACTTGGCAACCAAGCTTGCTGAAACAGTTTTTCTGCATGACATAACTGCTGGGGATGGCTACAGTCCCTAGCCCATATGCCATGGCCTCCCTCTGTTCTTATCAAGTTTCTGTACATTTTAAAAATAAATGTTTCCCAACTTTTTGTAAGCCCTTTGATCAATCTCCAGAGACTTTGTTAATTTTGAACAGCTTACTAGATCTTTTTGGGGGGATTTTCTTGAGCTTGCTTAGCTCTTCTGGAAGTTGGAAATACTCTCTTTCCTTTTATAGTCACTTTTATAGAATAAGTTGTTTACACATAGTTTCTCACTTCCTCTTTTCATTCCCTCCTCAAACTATTGCAGTCTGGCTTCTGCCTTCACTTCTCCCCACAGATAAATTTCCTCATGACCTGCTGCCTGTCAAATCAATGCGGGCTTTGCAGTCCTGATTTCATCTGAAACTCTTAGCAGAGTTTGACATTGTGGACCAATCCTCCTTTGAAACTCTCTCCCATCTTGGTTTTTGTGATGCCATTATCTCCTGAGTCTCCTCCTACTTCTCAAACTATGCTTTGATATTCTGTCTTTCAGAATCTTCTTTCTCTACCTGCTCCTGCAGTGTTGAGTTTTCTCAGATTCCTGTCTTTATTGCACTTACTCTATAAACTTTCCCTAGGTGATCAAATTCACCCTTTTGGTTTCAAGTACTGCCGATATTAAAGTGTCTCCCAAATTTACATCTATATTACCTTGCTTCGAACTTGATACTTGTGCATCCAAAATCCTGTTGAAAGTCTTCACACAGCTGTTTATTGACTCTTCAAATTCAACATCTGCAAAACTGGCCTTAGCGTCTATCTTCCTCCAAATCTGCTCCTTCTTCTATATTATCAGTCTCAATGAACTACACCAGTGTCCACCTAGTCCCCCAAGACAAAAGCCTGTAAATTAGCCTTAATTGCAATCCCTTATTTTCCTTAAATCCAATAAAGTCACTAAGTCCTGTTGATTTTATCCTCCGAAGATCTCTGTAATTCATCCTTGTGTCTCTAGTCTTACTCTCTCTGCCTTAATTCAGCAATCATCTTGTCTGACCTTGACATAATGGTCTTCATGTTCTAGTCTAAACACATCACCTCCCCATTCTTTACACAACAGCCAGAATGATGTATCTATAACACACAAATGATGTCACTGTCTTTGAAAAACAAACAACAACAACAAAACCCTGTGACAAGTCCTTATCACCAATAGAATAGTGTTCAAATTTCTTATGTTCTATAAAGTTCTTCATGACCTGGTCCCTGACTACTTATCTGGTTGCATCTCTTACCAATTCCTGTCCTTCTCTATCCCTTCCCATCATGCATTCGAAGCTACCCAATATACTTTTAATAAATACCTTTTCAGCTTCACATTAAGTTTCTGTTGCTTATAATAACAATTACAACCAATGCCCAATCTCTTTGTGTTACTCAGCAAATGAACCAGGCTTTTGATTGTTTCCAAGTATTTTCATAAGTTTTTTAAAAAGTTAGAGTATTTCACTTAAATCTCTTGACTGCTTGGCAATATCTACAAGTTCTTCAAGACTCATTACCAATACTAACCTTTCCTTGAGGCCATGATGATGTCCCTATACTAAATTAGGCATGTGGGATTTCAAGTGTAGTTAGTGTTCGTCTCCATATCCATGAGGCCTAGCACAGTGCCTGGCATATAACCAGTATTCTGTAAATGTTTAGTAAACAAATGAGTTATAGTTACCACTTACTGAGTTTCCGTTATGTGCAGGGTGATCTACTATTGCTTTCTCTTTTTTTTTTCTACATCTGTTAAGGCAATCCTGTCAATACCACTACGTGATTTCTATTATTATCTCTATACTATGGTTTGGATATGGTTTGTCCCCTCAAAAACTCATGTTGAAATTTAATTGCCATTGTGATGGTATTGGGGGATGGGACCTTTCAGAGATGATTAGGCCATGAGGGTACTGCCTTCATAAATAGATTAATGCCACTATCGTGGTAGTGGATTTGTTACAAAAGGAAGAGTACAACCCCCTTTTGCCTCTCTCTCTCTCGCCCTCTTTTCCTCTTCCACCTTCCACCATGGGATGAGGCAGCGAGAAGGTTCTCACAAGATGCCAGCTCCTTGGTCTTGGACTTCCCAGCCTCCAGAACTGTGAGGAAATAAATTTCTGTTCATTATAAATTCCCTAGTCTCAAGTATTATGTTATACCAGTACAAAATGGACTAAGACACCCTATTGTATACACAAGGAAACTAAGGCACAGAGAAGCAAAATCCCTTGCCTAAGATCATATGGCTGGTTAGTGGAAGAGTTCATATTGGAACCCAGCTCTTCAGGACCCTGAAGCTTGCACAGTATAAACTGTTGAAATGAACTTCAGTTGAGAGTACAGGGAATAACACAAACAAGGTTCAGAATTGGAAACAAAAGACATATATGGGGAACTGTAAATATTCTAGCTGGTTTGTGGGCTTGCAGAAGCTTCCATAGCAGGAAGACATCTGAATGCAGATGGCGTGAAATGCCAAACAGAGAAGCATGAACTTTATTTAGTAGACATGTATTGGAGTGACATGATGAATGTATCCTTTTGAGAATATTAATCAAGTGCTACTGTGCAAGATGGATTCGAGGGGAAGAGACTGAAGGACAGGAATAAAGTCAAGGCCCTTGATGCTGATCAGCAATCTTTTTTTTCTCAAACCTCACTCTCTCCTTCCTCTTAGCAGATTCCAAGTTTTTAACTTTCCTTCAACCCTTTAACCACCCCCATTGCTTGAATTTTTATCAGCTAAGCTTTTTTGAGAAATTTAGAGGACTTCGGTTGGAATATCTTTCCATTCTTGGCCTTCTACTGCCAAATTTATCTCTAGCTTACCCCCATCCTGTTCTCATTGGTAGTAATAACTACCATTTTTATCATTTACTCTTTCATGTAATCCTTACAACTACATTGTGAGAAAAGTTTAGTTATCCTCAATTTGTAACTGAGAAAATGGATATTTGGAGTGATTAAGTGCTTGTCAGGTTTACCCAGATAGCAAATGGCAGCGCTGAGATTTGAATCTAGGCCTATTTGATTTCAAGATCACCCTCATCACTACTGTAGTCTGAGAGTGAGCAACGACTGCACCACTCTCCTCTTGAGTTCCATTTTATCTTCGCCTTCTATCTCCTTAGGGTCCCTCTCCAGCAACTATCCCGTCTTTCTCCTGTAAAGTCAACTTATCTGTTCCCGTGGACTTTTTCCTCTCAGTAAATATATACCCTAAGCTCTCATCTGCTAAAGAACAATATTAAATTAACAAGAGTCAACTTCACCCATGTTGTTCCTCATAAACATCATCCTGTTACTCTTTATTCCAAATGTCTGTAAATATTTGCCTATTCTGTCTCTACTTCCTCACTTCCCCCACTGAAATCTGGTTTCAGTCTCAATACTACCTGATAGCACTTTTGCTAGAGTCACAAAATTGACCAATCCTATTTCATCCCTAATATTATCTGGTCTCTCTGTTTCCGGTACTCTCCTTCATGTCACTCTTCCACTCTGTCCTATATTCTAAGCTTCCAAACCACTACATTACTTCAGATTCCCATCACCTCTTTTCTGGGTAAATCTCCTCTCTCTACTCTTGCCATCTCCAATCCATTCTCCACATTGTCTGTAACAGTAAACTTTCTAGAATGTAAATGTAACCATGTTACTGTCTGCATTAGTCCATTCTCTCATTGCTATAAAGAAATACCTAAGACTGAATAATTTATAAAGAAAAGAAGTTTAATTAGCTCATGGTTCTACAGAGTATACAGGAAGTATAGCAGCTTCTGCTTCTGGGGGGGCTTCAGGATGCTTCCAATCATGATGGAAGGCAAAGGGGGAGCGAGGCATCTCACATGGCTAACGCAGGAGGAAAAGAGAGAGAGGGGAGGTGCTACATACTGTTAAACAACCAGATCTCACAAGAACTCACTCACTATTTCAACACAGCACCAAGGGAGATGGTGCTAAACCATTCATAAGTAGCCACCCCCATGATCAAATCACCTCCCCCAAAGCCCTACCTCCAACATTGGGGATTACAATTGATATGAAATTTGGGCGGGGAGTGGGAATGCGGATCTAAACTATATCACTATCCTACTTAAAACCCTTCAATTCAAATACAGAACTACATAGTAGGTAGTATATAGCTCTTATAGAATTATGGCCTTTGTTTAGGCCACATCTTCCCCCTCTTTTTCCTGTACACTCTCAAGTTCTAGCCATATTGAGTGCCTTACTTTCTCATATCCTCATGCCTTTACAAGTGCTCTTCTTCCTCTGTTTTATACATTTCTTCTCCTTGGCCATTGGTTGAACTTCTCTTCTTTCATGACTTAGTTCATTTATTCTGCCATTCCTGCAACTTCTCCACCCCAACTCTTCCCCATGTTCCAATCCCCCAAACAGTTTGTTGCTTTGCCCTCTATTTTAATAAAATGCCTCTAGTAGTACTAATAGATTGCAATAACAGAATCATTATGTGCTCCAATGAGACTGTCAGTTCCTCAAAGATGGAAACCTGATCATGAAATTTTTGTTTTCTTAGTGTCTGGCACATGATAAGTACTCAATGAATGTTTGTTGAACTTAAAAAATGAATGAATGAGGCTGTCCATTTTTTCTGTATATAAAATAAGAGAGCCACAACCTATGGTAGCAGCCATAAGGACAGACATTCAGATTTCCTTTCAGTCACCCATTCATTCGATAAATATTCAACCTAGCAGTGGACTAATACTGACAGTAAGTAACATGGTTAGATTTACATTTTAGAAAGTTCATTCTTACAGACAGTGTGGAGAATGGATTGGAGCTGACAAGAGTGGAGGAAGGAGATTTACCCAGAAAAGAGGTGGTAGGGATATGAAGTAATGTAGTGGTATGGAAGCTGAGAATAGAAGACAGAAAATAGAAGACAGAATAGGCCTTGGAAAATGACTGTGTATAGAAAAGAGGAGATGAGCAAAGTGGCAAAGATGATTGGGGATAACTGGGTACATGATGGTATCAATGGCAGAGAATTGAAAGCTAATAGGATTGAATCTCAAATGCTGAAATGGGACTGGTTATAGTAAATGTAAACATGAGACATTTAGGTGGCAATTTGGGGTCATTGGAAGTGGTATGAAATGGTATGAAAACCAAACTGCAATTTTCAGTATGGAAAGAACCTGAAAATAGCCTTCTCTTATAGAAACTAGATGTCACAATAGGACTTTGATTGAAATTTCCCTGCATCACTTTCTTTATCTCCAACAGATTTGAGGAAGATAGCTACTAAGAGCTTCCTATTTACAAGCCACGACTGATTATTATAGTTGCATGTGTGTGAGTGAAAGAGTGATGAGGACAGACATTCAGATTTCCTTTCAGTCACCCATTCATTCAACAAATATTCAGCAAGCACCTATTCTCTATTATGCTCTGTGCTATGTGCTTATCTGAACAATATACACTAATTCCCTGCTTTCATGTGGCTGATGGAATTGTGAACAAAACACCATAAAACAAATAATTACATGAATACATAAAAAATCATAAGCTAGAAATTATGAAAACTATAATAAACGAAGGTGAAAATAATGGGGGGAATCTAGTTAAAATGGGAACAGAGTGTACAGTCAAGACTTTTTTGAGGAAGTGATATTTAAGCTGAGACCCTGATTTTCATCACACTTTTTGATGGTCATTTACTTAGAAATAGAACAAAAACCAGACATAAGGAGTCATTCAGCATTGGGGAGCTCAGTTGTGTATCAAACTGATCCCCTCAACCTGACTGCCTTACATATACACACCACCGTCACCATCCACATTTCACAAATCTGCCCCATTGTGGCTACAGAGGGACAAGGTGGCTGGAGCAGGGGGATTGAAAGGGCTCTGTGACGAGATCATGCCAGTGCACTCCGGCCTGGGCAACAAGAGCGAAACTCAAAGAAAAGAAAAGAAAAGAAACTCAAAAGAAAAGAAAAGAAAAGGGTAAAGGGAAGAGAAAAAAGAGAAGGAAAGAGGGAAGGGAAGAAGAGAAGGAAAGAGCTCTGTGGAAGCTAGTCTACAATATAACCCCCCACTGTGAACCATACTTGCTAGTGTTCACACCTTCCCACATTGACTTTGGGCTATCCCTGTGATTAACTTTCACCAATAGAATGTGGCAGAAATGATGCTTTGTAACTTCTGAAGTTGAGTCTTAAAATATCTGAAATTTCTGCTTTCACCACTTAGTACACACCTTCTTGAACCCAGCTGTGTTGCTGGGAGGAAACCCAAGAAGCCATGTGAAGAGGCCCACATGAAGGAAAACCAAGCCCTTAGACAACAGTCCCAGCTGAGCAATCAGCCAACAGCCAGCACCAACTTATTAGCCATGTGAATGAGATCATTTTGGACCGTTCAGTTATCCCAGCATCACAACTGACAGCACATGAAACAAAACTGCCAAGTCAACACACAGAAGCATGAGAAATAATAATCTATTGTTCTAAGCCACTAAATTTTGTAGCAGTAAATGAAACAGGTCCTTGCACACAGGAAAGACCAAAAGTAAGATAATGTGTTAAGCTAAAGGAACTTGTATTATCTTCTTTGTGCTTTTGGTTTTGTTTATTTCATATTTTCCAACCTTTTTTCTCTTATAATGATAAGCAACTACCTTTATAATTAGAAAAATAAACGTTTTTAGAATTAAAAAAAATAGGAGCATTTCTAGGGCGTTTTAGATATATAGTCTTGGTCAGAGGCTTGCGTGGTTAACCTGATAGATGATTGTCCACATAATCCCTTTGCTGACTCTCTGTTGACTGCACTAATGAGAACTGCATGCTTTTTATGGAACCAGTGCAGTATTGGTAAAGTATCCTTCTGACTCATATGAGTTCAGACTGCTGTTAGAGGTTGAATAAAAGGCACCTCAAACTATTTGGAAATTTGGATATAATACAGGGAATTAGGGAGCAAAATTTGATAATATTATTAAAACATAGTTACTAAAAGAGGCTGGAAGATATGGAGTCATGGGCAGAGAATAGCTGGATATTTCTGGGAACAGTTGAAACCATGCTATTAGAAGAAATCTGGTGCAGAGACAATTAAGTATCTATTTTTTAGACAAGAGTCTCACTCTGTCACCCAGGCTGGAGTGCAGAGCCGCAACCTCCTATTCCCAAGCGATCTTCTCACCTCAGCCTCTCAAGTAGCCGGGACTGCTGGGACCGTAGGTGTGTGCCACCATGCCCGGATAATTTTGTTTTCTGTAGAGACAAGGTATCCCTATGTTGCCCAGGCTGAATTAAGTATCTTAACAAAACTCTGTCTCTTCTCAGTTCTCATCTTCCTTTCACTGAATTTCTTTGCTTGGCAAGAGGCATACAGGTAAACTTCAGCTTTCCAAATAAGCAAATCAAAATAACAGCTGCCCCACTGATATTATCTATCAGACAAGAATCCCTTCTTCTGTTGTTGAGAAGACATCCTAGTTGGCACCCAGCAGTTTTATGGCAGCAAAACAATGAAAAAGAGGAATTGGACACAAAAATGCATTTTCTTGTCACTTGCCACAAAAGCAATAAGGGTTAGAAATTGCTACTTCAGCCTAAAAAAGGAAAGAAAAAGAGCTTTCTTCAGATTTACTCCTTTGGCAAAAGAGAGGCATGTTTTGAAATTTTCCTCCTCTGTTATTCCATTCAATTTGCAAGTGGCAATCCTTTTTCATTCAATCTGTTGATTAAATGTGCATCAACTTATTCAAATTCACCCAACCAGCAACTTTGGTGATAGTCTCCTCCTAAGTGTGTATAAATGTAATATAAACCGACATCCATAACTTGATTATAAATATTTCTGTTTGAACAGTACATTTATTGCTTACCTCTGAATTATAAATAAACAAAATCAAAGCCACGTTCAACATTAAAAATAAGACTAAGGTCATTATGAAATAGCAGAATGAGAGAAGAAGAAATGCTTTAACAATTTCAGGACAGACCATCAGCCCCAAATTTTTAGTTTTGGAAAAAGTTTTGCTAAAATCTAGCTGCTAAAAAGACACAGTCAAAGAAACACACAAATGAATGATATAATTGGTAGGTTCTCATTTCATACCTTGATAGTATAGATATTGATCTGTGCATGAGTAAATGGTGCAAGAAAATAGACTCTGGATGGCAAAAAGTACTGTGCTCTACTCCTTATTCAATCAACTGTAGTTTGAAAACAGTCTACTTGTCACTTTAGAATAGATTACAAAAATGAAATTAATATCTAAATGTGTTCTTGTTCAGGCAAATATCTGTCTATGAAGATCAAGATCTGTGGAAGTATGGGACATTGTCTCAGTGACACCTAGAAAGGCTAGTAGGGAGGTGACTGAGAGATGAGTGCTCTTAGAGAAGACGTGGTTTCTTAAATCAATGATGATGGCTTTAAACATGACCAATACGGGTATAGTTACTTCAGTTGTTGGATACTTGTAAAGATCCTTTGTTCTAGATGATTCTGTAGACAACATCTGCGGAAGCTACAATATTCAGAATTGGATAGAAAAGGCCTTGAGTCACCAGAAGAAATGTAAGAAAAAGGTCTGGTTTTAAATGAAAAATACTATTCATTCATTGATTTATTGAAAACATATTTATTTCATTCCTACTCTATGTCATGCCCTATTATAGGTGCTAGGGATATAGCAGTGAGCAAAATCAAGTGTCTGCTCTCACAGAACCTACATTTTATTAACTAAATTGGAAACGGCAGTAAACAAAATTTTAAAATGGTTGTGAAAGAGGGATCCATTTGTGAGTGATGCCTATAATTTCATTTCTACAAGCTCTGTCTGACTCCTGAGCAACTGATTTAAATTACCCTATGGGCATCTCTAGATCAACATCAGAGAGCTGCTCCCACCCCCAAGATTCCCCCTGTCTGCTTTAGCTCCCACCTAAACATCCTTCGTCTCTCTGAGGCTGACCTTTAGGGGTCAGGATGAATTAAGAAGTTAATGTTAACTCCACCTTGTAGAATAGGCCCCTCAGTTTGTGCTATAGTCTCTAGCCCCAAAGGAAGGCCCTGAGTGTCCCAATCCATTGGCTGTAGGCCATGCCAGGTAAGAGAAGCTAGTCAGTGTGAACGCAAGCCAGAAAGTAGGGGCATGGAACTAAATTTTCACTCTAGTCATTTATATTTAGCTACTTGCTCCTAAGAAGCAGCTTGCTATGGGACTGTAAAACCAAGGGTAAATGATACTGCCCATGAGTAGTCAGAGAGAGAGAGAGAGACAGAAACACAGAGAAGGACCATGGGCAGATAGAAAGAATCTGAGCCAGAATACACATAATTGTGTTTTCCAGATTAAAGAAATTTTATAACCCCTTGGATAAAAAAAACTACATGCATTTGCTGCCTTTGTTGTGAGCCATGAAAAAAATCCAAACTGAAAAAATAAAGCAACCCTAAGCATAGCTGGTACACATACAATGTAGTGTAAAAACACACCTAGACCAGGATAACTTTTTAAAAAGTTTTGAAGAGAAGTTAAACATACTAAAGAATTAGCATCTTCAGGCTCTCATTGCCTTGAAACTTTCCAGAAGTCCTCTTCAGAATTTCCATGAAATTCTCAATTTACCTCTTGAATTTAACCTGATTTTTCTCAAGCACTAGTTTTTCAAATACATAAAATAACTTCTTGTTCAATTTTGTTTTCTCTTCTACATTTAAGAATATTACTTTCTACTCTTCTGCATCGCAAATGTCCCCATACTTTAGCTACATTATAGAGTAAATTGGTTTTATGGACTAGCCTTGAAACCTAACAACCATTTATAAAAGATTTTACATGAAAAAATGACTTCTGTACTTCAGACACCTGAAATACAAATGAACTTTGCAGCTCAGACCATTTGTAAATTAGCTATGACCTGTTTGTGATTGACGAATGTCAGATGATGCTGCAGCCAATAAATGCCATTATAATTCAGATGGAAAAAGCCCTCCGTATTAAAGAATCTGGGAGGAGTTTTACAGATGAGATAAGAAAGCATCCTGGGCAAGTGAAACAGCAGGAGCTAGGGCATTAAAACAGGAATTTCCTAGGAAGTATTTAGAAGACATTGCTGGAGTGAATGACTTATATGGAAAATGTTGAATGGAGTCAGATTATAGAGATGTCTGAGGGTCTAGAACTTCACAGCAAGACACAGATGTACACAAGGAACCTGAATTTATATGGTCTCCCATGTTAATACTCTCAATCAACTTGAGCACAGATCAATGCACAGCCACACACACACACACACACACACACACACACACACACACACACATATACATATATATATTTGCATATGTGTGTATGGAACACATTGCCTTCCACTTCAAATTATGGTCTACCCTTTCATTATACCTAATCTCAGTGAATGATACCACCATCTACCCATCTATACTAGGTAAAAAAAAAAAACTGGTTAATTTTCCTTGACACCTTCTTCCCCTTCATTTCCACATACAAGCCATCAGTAAATCTTGTGAGTTCTACACCACAAACATATCCACTTCTCTCCAGCCATGCTAGCCTCTACTCCTACCTCCATAGTCCAGTTCACCAACATCTCTCACCTGGGCTACCGCAAGATCCTTCCACATGCATATTTGCCACTTTCTATCAATCCACTCTACTCCACAGTCAGAGTGACCTTTACAGAAAGTCAATCCGATTGTGTTACATGCACTATTTAAACTCCTCAGTGGTTTCCCATTGCTTTTAGAAAACCAAACCTCTTTTTTTAATTATACTGTAAGTTTTATGGTACATGTGCACAACGTGCAGTTTTGTTACATATGTATACATGTGCCATGTTGGTGTGCTGCACCCATTAACTTGTCATTTACATTAGGTATATCTCCTAATGCTATCCCTCTCCCCTCCCCCTACCCCACAACAGGTCCGGGTGTGTGATGTTCCCCCTCCTGTGTCCAAGTGTTCTCATTGTTCAATTCCCACCTATGAGTGAGAACATGCAGTGTTTAAACCAAACCTCTCAACATGGCCTTTCATAGTTTGTCTCCTACTGTATCTCCAATCACACCTCAAAGCATATACCATCTACTCTCTACACTCAGCCATTCTAGCCTCCTTTCAGTCCTTCCTCCTTCCCGTGTTTCCTACAGCCAAAAGAACTTTGAATACCCTGCTCCCTCAGCCTGGAATGTTTTTTTTATTCTTCAGGCTTCACCTACTTAACTCCTTTTCATTCTTCAGATTTCTACTACCTAGCAATTCCTCCTGAGAAACCTTCCTTGATCTGCCAGTCTAAATTAGGCCCTCATATTATTCTCTCACAGCACGTGGAAGTTTTCCTTTCCAGCACTTTTCAAAGTTGGACTTTTAGATCTGCCTGTGTGATTAGTTGATATCTCTCTGATATGGTTTGGATTTGTGTTGCCCCCCATCAAATCTCATGTTAAATTGTAATCTTCAGTGTTGGAGGTGGGACCTGACGGGAGGTGATTGGATCATAGGGGCGGAGTTCTCATCAATGGCTTAGCACCATCCTCCCTTGGTACTGTATAGTGAGTGAGTTCTCAAGAGATCTGGTTGAGGTAGCACCTCCCTACCTCTCTCTTCCTCCTGCTCCAGCCATATAAGACTTGCCTGCTTCCCTTTCACCTTCTGCCATGATTGTAAGTTTCCTGAGAAGCCAAGCAGGTGCCAGCATCATGCTTCCTGTACAGCCTGCAGAGCCATGAGGCAATTAAATCTCTTTTATTTATAAATTACCCAGTCTCAGGTATTTCTTTATAGCAGTGTGAGAACAGACTAATACACTGTCTCTCTTATTAGACTATAAGCTCCAGGGGAGCAAGGACTGGATTTGTTTTGCTTTCTATCATATTCCTGATGCTTAGCACAATGAACAGGTGCTCAATAGAAATATGAATCCAATCTCCTTGCTCCTTTGTGCTTCTAGCCATACTAGCCTCCGTGCTGCTCCACTAACCTGCTCTTTGAACATTCCTGTGCAGGGGCTTTGGCACTTGCTCTTCATTCTGCCTAGAAAACTCTCCCACCAGCTTACCCCTTCACATCATTCAAGTTTCTGCTCTAATGTCTTTTCTTTGAGCAGATGTTTGTGGCATGCACACTTGCACAAAGTGCTGCTATGTGGTAGTGATGGTAAGGATTATTAACACAGCCCCAATGGAATATGAGCTTCATAAGAACAAGGATGATGATCTGTTTTGTTCACTGCTCTGTCCTCAAGGCCTAGAACAGCACCTGGAAAATGATTGCTACTCAACAAATATTTGTATGTTCTAGGATAATAAGAAAGACTATTGAAAAATGAAGATCATTGGAAAATTTGTGGGTAGATATCTGAAGCAATTTGTATGAGGAGTAAATGTTGGGAGATTTACAAGTTATTGGAGGTTCTTTTTTTCTGGCTTTATGGGATATAATTGACAAATAAAAATCATATATATTGAAGGTGTACAATATGTTTTGATATACATATATATTGTGAAATGATTGCCACAATCCAGCTAATTAACATATCCATCACCTTATATAGGTATTGACGTTTCTTTAGAACTTAGATTATATTAATGGTGAACACATCTTGAGGTTTCTCAGAGAGTCTCTCAAGTTTGGGTGTGAAGGATGTCTCAGCTTATATTATCTTCCTCCCAGAATTACCTAACATTGACTTTAAAGTTGTTCTCATATGGATTAGTTTGATCTTCTCAACTACTATAAACTCCTCGAGGTAAGGGAGTATGTTTTTCTCTTGTCTCCAGAAGAGATTCAGTGGTTTCCAAAATGCATGGACTGAGCCTCATTTAGGTAAATGCTTCTGAAGTTACGTATTTACTTTTCAAGACCAGTGCTTCCCTGTCCTTTTTCTTTTCTTCTCCCAGAAATACTGGAAGTCATGGGGAGAGGGGAATGGAGCTGCAATGATTGCTTCAGAAATAATCCCTGAGTGTTCCTACATGAATAAGAATATTGTTTTTCCCACAGATGGGCAAATCAGAATATTAAAGAAATAGAACAGAGATGTACTTCTTAATATAGTTAAAGAACGATGGCTTCTGCCCTGTGAATCTTACTGGTAGTGGACTTTACAACCAATATTATATGCTGGAAACAAACGATGGAACCAATTCACAACTTTATGGCAAGGTTTATAATTCACATCATGGAGAGAAGGGCCTCTAGAATTCATCTAATCAGTGTCGCAGGGCCCTGAGTGTGGTTCAAACCTCACAGACCAAACACAAAGTGGACTAAAAGTAATTTTTCAGCTTTTCTGAGGTGACTAGCTAACAAACCTAAAGTTTTGTTTGTTTGTTCACTCTTCCATGGACTGTATTCCCTTTCAAGCTTCTTAAACAAAATAGAATAATGACTATAGAATGCAGTTAGCCAGACTTTGAGGTTCTTGGGTGAAAATGAACCTTAAAGTACCCCAGGTATTATTCCAAATTATTCCAACAAAAGGAGTAGGTGGCAACAAGGCAGTGGATGTATTTTCCTTTATTCTTGTAAAGATAAGACATCAACTGAGCATTGCCAGACTGCCTTTATAGAACTGACAGGCTGTTACAATAGGGAAAGAACCAAACACCACAATATACACCCTTCAAAGCCTTCAACTTACCAGGCTCATTTACAATGGCTCCAACGTGTGGGTATGGAAGAGGTGTCAGGCAGGGACCTGCTTTGGTATTGTGAATTGATTTTTTTGCACCTTCCAATCTCCTTTAAAGATGACCCACTCCCACATGCTAGTCTCTTATAAGTCTGTTCAGACATGTGAGGCACATACTAAAATGCTCCCAGGTATGTGGACAAGGAAATGTCAGACATGTAGTCCGGGAAGGAAAATGAACTACAAAACCAGAACAATCATATAAAATAAGAAACCAGCTTTGCCATCATTCAGGTTAATTTTATTGTATATTCTTTTGTTTTTTTAAAGGTAAGGTATCCCCAAAGCCCAGCCCCTCTGTCATTAACTACCTTGTGTTATGGCTAAGTTAACAGTATCTGGAACCAGGCTACTCTATTCAAATTTCAGTTTTACCACATGAGCCTTAAAAAATGAATTCACTCTCTGTTTCTCAATTTCCTCCTCAGTAAAATGGGGATAATAGTACATACTTCCTAGGGTTTCTGTGATTTAAAAAATATTTATAAATGAGTTAAAACAGTATCCAACTCACAGAACCTTGATGTTCAATAAACCATAATTATTATTCATTTAGCTAAGGGGCAGGGTAGTCAGTTATATCAGACAAAACAAAGTATTCATAAACTTAAGAGTAAACATCCATGGTTTTTAAGCTTCTCTATTTTAATATATTGCCATGTTGCTTCCTTTCCCCTTAGTTTCCAAATTTTAAAAAAACCTGCTTGGGTCCAAATCATGCCTATCATTTACTATCTGTGTGACATTCATTAAGTTACTTACCCTCTCTGTTCCTTCACTTATAAAAAACATAAAATAATAGCACCTTCATGATAAGGTCATTATGAGGATTGAAAAGATTCATTCACATAATATCCTTAAAACAGTGCCTTCTATAATAGAAAGACTGGATGGAACTTTAATCTTCCCAACAAGACCAGCTCCAAGTACTTTTATTATCAGCCTCATTTTGTAGATAAGGAAACTGAGGCTCAGCAAGGCTAAGTGACTTATTCATGGCTAGCATATTAGTCCATTCTTCCACTGCTATAAAGAAATATCTGAGCCTGGGTAATTTATACAAAAAAGAGATTTAATTGGCTCACAGTTCCACAGGCTGTACAGGAAGCATGATGCTGGCCATCTGCTCGGCTGTTGAGGAGGCCTCAGGAAACTTACAATCATGGTAGAAGGGGAAGGTGGAGTGAGCACTTCACATGGCCAGAGCAGGAGGAAGAGAGGAAGAGGGAGGAGGTGCTACACACTTTCAAACAACCAGATCTCATGAGACCTCTGTCATGAGAAGAGCTCTAGGAGGATGGTGCTAAACCATTAGAAACCGCACCCATGATCAAATCACCTCCCGCCAGGCTCCACTTCCAGCATTGGGGATTACATTTCAACATGAGATTTGGGTGGGGACACAGATCCAAACCATATGAGCTAGTAAATGAAAGAAGGACACAAGGTTCTAATCCAGGCCATGTGATCCCCAGGACCATACTCTTTCCCACTCCACTCCACTGACTGGCGTCAGGCTTCTCTTCACGAATTTCTCTCAGCTCCCCAGTTTGATTCTGAGCTAATTGAGGGGAACAACTGTGTCTTATTTATCTCTATAGTTCCAGTGTACCTAGTAGCATAGTGTTTGGCAAGGAATAGGTATCATAAATATCTATTTAATAAGAATCAGCTTCCAACTTAATTCACAATTTCACCTTGGAAATCAAACAGAAACAAACATGAATCATGTTTATGGATGAAATTAGGCAAAGTAGTGTGGCTTGATCATCAATTTCATTAGTCATCAGTGGCAGGGTGATGTGTGCATATTCTGGAATCTGAGATAAGCTTCTTTTTGTCTTTCTGTCTTTCTTTCATCATTCATTCACTCAACAAACTATAATAGTGGTAAAAGTATGCATAGCATGTTGTGGGAGCATATAGAAAAGAATTGAATGGGTAAGGTGTGGTGGGTAGGGGGTGTGTTGAGGAAGATTTCTCAGAGAAGGTGTCATAGTCCCATTTAGCAGCCACTGCAGAACCATTTCAATAAGTGGATGCATAACAAATGGCAGTAATAATACCATTACCTAAATAAATAATGGAAATAGAATACAGTTGGCAGGGATCACTTGATTTTAGAATTCTTAGTGAAAGCATGTTACAGAAAGGATCTTTAGGCCTAAGGGCATGGGATTTGCCAGAGCTGAAAGTGTAGATACTTAGTAAGTAGTAATAGATGGGGGAATTAAAAAAGAATTTATTTATTCTTTATCCCCAGACATTGCATGCTTGCTAAGTGCTAGATGTTTTCTGTGTGTTATTTCATTTAATTCCCAAAGGAATCATGTGAGTATTTCCTTCCATCTTATGGTAATAATATTAAAGACAGGAAGGTGAAGTGACTTACAAATGGTGAAGATAATTTTGACTTTAGTTTCAGTGCTCTTTCCATGAATACAAGTAGCAAACCCTTACATAGAGATTATTATGTGTCAAGCATGTTTCTTTGGGTATTACATTTCTTAAGTTGTTTAATCTTCTTAACACCTCCAATGCGGTAGAGTCTACAATTATATTATTTTACAGATAATGAAACTGAGACACAAGAAAATTGAGTAATTTGCCCTTAATCACACCACAAAGAAAATGATGGAGCCAGAATTCAGACACGAGTCATCTGTCTCTTAAATCATTTACACTAGGCTGCATCCGGTATGTTAGGCCCAGTTAGCTAGGAGACTGCCTTCCTACTTCTACCTGGCCATTAACACAAACTGTTCCTGCAATGGTGACTGCCTGGGGTTGGTGGGATAGAGAGTAGGAAATGAGATCTGGGGTCAGCAGAAGAAATCAGCATTTCTTACTGCCTCTTTTCTTTCCCTGATTTATTTCAAGGTGAGAGAGGTAGATGTGTGGCAGCGTAGGGGTATAGAAGCCACAAACTATTTCCTCATCCCTGTCTCTGAGTATAACAAGAGCACAATCTTTTTGGAGATATCCCATTACTAACTCCCAATCCTATCCTAGAGAAATGCACAATTATCTGTTCTAGAGCCTTAAATTTCTCTTCAATTTGCCC
The DNA here is from genome assembly GCF_029289425.2 of Pan paniscus. NCBI lineage: Eukaryota > Metazoa > Chordata > Mammalia > Primates > Hominidae > Pan > Pan paniscus. The sequence continues at coordinate 51,893,295 of NC_073272.2, read as the reverse complement.
TATTTACCACCTGGGATGAGTATCATGCCAAAGAGGGAAGCCAGAGAGAGTTAACTAGTGATAGGGGTGTCCCCTTTAAGGATCATGGTTAGGTATCTGTCTTTAACACTATTATTAATATTCTTAGGATATAATTATGATTTTCAGGAACCCACAGTTAAGCTGCAGCAGCACACAGGGATAATCACACAAAAGGAGGCCTCTCCTATCTCCATTGCCAGAATGGAAAGAATTGGCAAACTGGTAGCCATCTCCAGCTTTCCTGGGTGGGTGTGGTTTAAGGATGCTCTCAATGTGGTGGGGACAGAAAAGGGTTAGAATAGGGATGTTGAGCCTCAGAGAGGAATAGTCTCAGACTGGGAAACCGGGAGTCTGACTAGGCTAACCACCATCAGCAAGGACTCCTGGGTAGAGAAGTCTGAACTTGTTTAGATCCCTGCTTTCTCTTTGTTAAGAAGTAAAGCACAGTCTAGGGGAGGAGAGGCATGGAACTTTCTATTTCTGGGCTGCAGGGACCCAACTTAAGGAATGAAAGAATATTCTGGAGGCCCCATGAGAATTATCTATCCTTCCAGCAACAGACCTTTGATTTGTCCTAATATTAGTTGTCAAAATCAAGATCTCCTCTTATCCTACCCCTTTACTACTCAACTTACCTTTCATTTCTGTTGCCTTGTTTTTTTGACAAAGTAGCTGGCTATCTGTCGTCAACATTTGTAATGTCATTTGAGTGAATGTGTTTCAGTAACACTTGTTGGTTGGTTTTCATGGACAGACAAATAGAGCAGACAGGAACCTTTATCATGGCTCTGGTCCAGACTGTATTTCCTAAAGGCACTTCTGTCTGACATGCCAGTACCTCACTGACATACCACTCAATGACATTCAACTCAACTCAGGTCCCTCCACATAGTTGGAATTGAGCTTATCATGCCACAGCCCCCACTGAGGTGGCTAGGATACTCCTGCTTACAGAAAGGCATACATCAATTGAAATGGGCAACCCTTAGTCCTATCATGATTAAGAAATGAAGCATACACATGATCCCTCCAAAATTTTCCAGTTTGCAAGTCAATACAGACAGTGGTTTGTATCAAGGCAGAGAAGTACCATTCTAAGTGTTTTCTGCAGTTTGACTTTATTGTATCTTTAATTAAATCAATGTGGTTGCACCTACTCCCAATGGAAGTGGTAAAGGACAGTTAGCTCAGAGGATTTCTGAGGGAATAAAGGGCTTCTTCAACCTGTAGGCAGAGAAAAGTGCTGGCTGAAACCAAGCCTGCAGCAACTGTTGTGGGAAATGACAAAGGGAGAAGGAAGGGGTAAGGAAGGGAGATAAGAGGTACATATGGAGAGGTAAAGGGAGTGGAATACTGGATAGCCAAGGCCAGAGAGAAAATGAAGGATGCAGCAGCAACTGATCAAGCCCCATATCACAGAACTGAGATATCTGGAAAGGTTTTTTTTCCCCTCTGGGAAATAACTAGGACTATGAGCATATTAAGATCTTCATTGAAATAATAAATATCAGCAGGGATGTGAATAAGAGGAAACCCTCATGCACTCTTGGTGGGAATGTGGATTGGTATAGCCATTATGGAAAAACAGTATGGAGGTTCCTCAAAAAATTAAAAATAGAAATCCCATATGATCCAGCATTCCCACTTCTGGGTGTTCATTCAAAAGAATTGAAATCAGTAGCTCAAAGAGATGTCTGTACTCCCATATTCATTGCAGCATTATTCACAATAGCCAAGATATGGAAACAACCTACATGTCCATCAGTGGATGAATGAATAAACAAAATGTGTTATATGTACACAATGGAATACTATTCAGACTCAGAAAAGGAAATCCTTCCATTTGCCACAACAGGGATGGACCTGGATAACATTATGCTAAGTGAAGTAAAGTAGACACGGAAAGAGAAATATTGCATGATCTCACTTATATGCAGAATCTTTTTAAAAGAGCTCAAATACACAGAGGTAGAGAATGAAATAGTGGTTACTATGGGCAAGTGTTGGGGGGAAAAGGAAATGGAGAGATGTAGGTAAGAGGTTACAAAGTAGCAGATATGAAGGATGAACAAGTCTAGAGATCTAACCTATAACATGAAGACTAAAGTTAATAAAATTGTATTCTATTAGGAACTTTTGTTAAACAACTAGATTTTAGCTGCCCTAGTCACAAAAAGTAACTATATATGATGGTAGATCTGTTAGTTGGCTTCAATATGGTAACCATTTTACTATCTATATATATCCCATAACATCATGTTGTAAACCTCAAATATACACAATAAAAATTATTTTAAAATACAAATAAAAAAGAACCTCATTGAGCAGCTCTGTGACTATAGCTGCTAGAGCTATGGAGTAGGGAGGGCAAAAGACACAATCCTGGATGTTAGAATGACTTGAAGGGGTCTGGGATGGAGAGGGATTGAGAATAAAGGGGGGAAATGCAACAATTTCTAAGAGAATAGGGAAAAACATTGAAGGTAGGATTCAGATGTTGACATTCTTTTTGTTCAGTGTCAGAGTCTCACAGGGGAAGAAAGAATTGCACAGTTCTCAAGGTGAAAGGAAGACACGTGCAGAATCACTGAGGGGAAGAGAAAACATCAGTAAACGATTCAAATGATGATTTGTTGTCAGGATTAGATACCCAGTGATATAAGTAAATATTCACATGGAGACTGTGTGGTGGGAACATTAATAATTCATACATTGGGATGCTTCCCAGGGATCTATTTGCTATGATTCCAATCTGAGGCGTGACAGAATTTGATGTAAGTTGGAGGCTCCAGGGACAGCTGCATATTGTGTGGTGTTAGAAATAAGCCTACAAAGGAGATAATCAGATAAATTTCAGAACTAAAGAATCACCTAATTGAACTATCTCCTTGACAGATAAAGACACCATGGCTCAGAAAGAAGAGACATTTGTCCAGTAAATTACTATGGGACCTGGGCTTTTAGGCCATGACCACACGCTCATCCCCATACAATTGTTTGCTGGTGCCATCTGTGTGGGTCCAGGACTGAGGAGAATTGGGACAAAGAGACACCCAAGCCAAATGCAATCTCCCACCCCCATATCCAGGAATCCGGAAGTGGAGAGATCCTGAAATGAGTGATAAACAAAAGGGGGAAATGCCTGTAAGAAAGGCTGGGCCATCAGAGCAAGATAAAGATGGGCTCTTCAACTCTTTATCTGAATTAAATGGAAGCAGTATCAAATCACATGCAGTCAAAATAATGCTCTAGCATTATTTATAAATCAAAAAGTACTTTTTGAGATACTTCTATGTATTCCATACTATGTGAGGCTATGAGAAATATAAATAAGGCATGATAATTTGCTCCCTCAAAGGATATCTCTGTGTCAGTGGGGAAAAATAGCTCCAGCACAAGTGATCCCCTTTGTATGTTCATGGTTGCAAAACAATGTCTTAAACCACTTGGGTTACAAATTTGGATCACACATTCATTCAACATATATATTTACAGGGTACCTGCTCTGTGTCTGGCATTGTACAAGATACTGGGGATACAACTGTAACCAAGACACAGTCCCTGGTTTTGTCGCATTCACAGTCTGGTGAGAGACACAGACAAGTAAACACACAATTACAGACATAAGGGATAAGGGTGATCATGGACTGATCCATAGAATACTACTATAGGAACATAGAGAAGGGGACACTTTTATGCCTTCAGTGGGCTGAAAAGGCTCCTGAAAGGAGATGATGGTCAACCTAGGGACTGAAGGACAAGTAGGCAAAAAAGAGAGTGATGAAGGGGAAGGAAGGATATTCCTAGCAAAGAGAATAACATGTGCAAAGTTTCAAAGACAAGAAAGAAAAATATGGAAGTTATTCAAGATCAATTAAGTGCTAAATTGTGGGTTTGCAAGCATTAAGTATATCACAAGGTCAGAAGCAGGGGGAAGCTAAAAGTTTTTTGTGGAGGAGGATTGCAATTTTGACTTTCAAGAAAATGGAAAAAGAATGATTCTGAAAACTATTGACCATAGTGTTTGCTGTTAATCCAGGTCCATATTTCCAAATGTATTGTTAATGGACTGGTTTAAAAACAGATTATTTTTGCAAAGAAATAAAACAAAGCAGAGCTCACCAAGTGTTAACCGTGACAGGCTAACTTCATTTTCTCTATTTATGGGCTTACCAACTTAGGGAAAACCTATAAGCAGAGCATATCTGAGTGCCAGGCAGGTCTTTTCTGCTGTCTTTCTCAACAACTGGAGAAATGAGGCTGGATGAAAGTAGAATTTGATGGATTCCCAACAGGATGAATGCCCATATCCAAACATGCAAATGACAGGATATCAAATATGATGGAAAACAGAATAAGGAGCCACAGAGACCTTTTCTCTCAACCAGGCCATAAATGCTCTATAATTTATCATCCAAGCTGGAACCTTTTGAGAATAACAGGGGGCATTTTTAACAATTATGTCAGAAAAACAAGCATAAACTAGAACTGTCCCCAGGTAGACCTGGCTATACAGTCCCCAATCTATAATTATTTGTTGAATGAATGAAGTAACAAGTGCACCAACGGATCTCATCTAAGAACTCCACTCCTCCTTACAGTAAGTATCAAGTATCTTTCTAGTTCTCCATTGCTGTTTCAAAAAAGAAAAATCACTCCTCATGTAAAAGCCCTCTTTTTTTGAGGTTTGTATCTTCAAGTAGGTGGTCAATGCCATGTAAAAACCTCCTGGTCATTCTTCCATATTCATTAAAGACTGTGGAACACATCCTAATTTCTCCCTCTCTCTCTCTCAAGCCTCCTGCCATCTTTGGGGGCTTTCAATGGTCATTAACCCATTCAAGCCCCTGGTCTTACAGTTTCTGGCTTTGTTTAATTGGGACGACCTTCTCTTTTCTGCTTCAACTGTAACCACACCCTGGACTTTGCTGGTAATTGGAACTGCTCCATTTCTGAAACTTTGAACTTGAACATCCTACCCTCTGATCACACCTTCCTATCCTTCTAACTCTCTCACTTGCTTACTCCTAGGACATCAATTCTTCAATTTCATTGAGACCTTAAATTACTTTCCTTAACCAGCATAGAACCCCTGAGTGATAACTTCTCTTCACTCTCCTCTCTCCTATTCTGTTTCCATCTTTTCCCTCACAACCAAACTTTAACCTGCTCTTTCCTCTCCTATCCCAGGCTGTGTATGACTAGAGAAAAATCACACAAGTACGTGTATAACTACTGATGGCAGTGGCTGACGCCATCACCCCAGCTGCGCAGCTGGGGCTGCACACTCCCTGGAGCTGGCGGGAGCCCCACCCCTTCTGAGTTGGGACCGGAGCTACCTGGGTGCCCGCTGCAGCTGCCCAATGCAGCTGTAGACCCCAGCCTCCTGCTCTACAGAATGGGCAGGAGCCCTGACCTCCTGGTGGGGCTACAGCCTCCCAAACTGCAGCAGTGGATCTCAGCCTCCATGTGCTCTTGGGGGAGCCGCGAACAGGCAGGATCTGCCTTCCGGGGTGCAGTTGCAGTGGCTGGACCTGCGGCTGCAAACCTGGGCCTCCCGCTCCATGAGCCAGGCAGGAGCCGGGGACAAGCCGGAGCCCTGCCTCTTCTGAGTTGGTGGGGTGGGAGCTCCCAGGCGCAGCTGCAGCTTTCCTCACAGGAACTGGGTCTCTCTGCAGCCTGCACCCTTGGGGGCCCCAGGATGAACTCTCTCTCCACCCCACCCCCATTTCTGCAGGCTCAGGGTTGTCTGCCTGGTCTCTCTCTACTCTCAGCACCTGCTCCAATCTCAGAGCGGGGTTGGGGCTGAGCCCCAGGGCAATGAATGGCAGTGAGAGGCAAACAGAGTCCTGGGTGGAAAGGAGCGGCGTCCACAGTAAGGCTCCACCCTCAGACCAGGGAGGGCCTGAAGGCTGGGGACTGGGCTGGTCCTGGAGTAGGGGCTCATGGTGCCTCTTCCCGGCCCACCCATGGCCACCCATGGATCAATCAGCTGAGCCCTGGGCTCAGCCAGAACAGGGCAGAGGACAGCCAGAGGATGAATAGGGCAGAGAGACACTGGGATGACCAGATGCAGAGAGGAGTACCCTCTCTGCTGATCGCTGGAGAGGCGGGACAACCAGCTGCAGAGAGGAGTACCCTCTCCACTGAGAGCTTCAGAGATGACCTGCTGGCAGAGAGGAGCTACTGTCTCTGCTGAGAGCTTCAGAGATTTGCAGAGATGTCCGAACGACTTGCCTGCAGAGAGGAGCCACCCTCTCCAGGGTCTCCTATCTGCTGAGAGCTGAACACTCAACAGGACGACCTGTCTACAGAGAGGAGCTACCCACTCCTCTGAGCTGTTCTAACACTAAATAAAACTCTTCGTCTTCTTCTTATTCTTCACACTTCACTTGTCTGCATACCTCATTCATCCTGGATGCAGAACAAGAACTCAGGCAAAGGCGTGTCCACCACAGCCCTTGTGGGATCCAGACCTGTGCTCTTGATCCCACATCTTCTGCTTCCTCAAGAACCTTGCTTCCTTGTCTTTTCTCTCTTCTATATCTTCAACATCTCCCTATGCACTGAAATAGCTCTTTCAAAGGACTCTAATGACCACTTGGGCACAAAGTCATTTTCTTCAAAATTTGCTTAACTTTTTACTTTGAAATAATTACTGCTTCACAGGAAATTGCAAAGATAGTAGAGAGAGGTTCCATGTACCCTTCACCCAGTTTCCCACAAGGATAACATCTTACACAGTTATAATACAATATCAAGACAGGAAATTGGCATTGGTACAGTGTATGTAGATAGTTTTATGTCATTTTAACATATGTTTTGATTCCTGCAACAACCACTGCAATCAAGATACTGAACTGTACCATCACCATAAAGAACTTCCTCACGCAACCCTTGTATAATGTCACTCACCTCCATTAACCCCATTATTCTTAACTCCTTGTAATCACTAAACTGTTTTCCATCTCTATTATTTTGTGATTTTGAGAATGTGATGTAAATGGAATCATACAGTATGTGACCTTTTGAGAATGGCTTTTTTTTACTCAGCATGATCCCTTTGAGATTCATCCAAGTTGTTATATATATCAATAGATCGGTCATTTTCATTGCTGAATAGTATTCCATAATATGAATATATGATGATTTGCCCATTCATCTGCTTTAGGACATTTTGGTTGTTTTCAGTTTGAGGATTTCAAAAAGATTGTTTTAACTATTCTAGGACCTGTGCCTTTCATACAAATGTTGTAATAAATTTCTCTATGTCAACAATCTTGCTGGGATTTTGATAGGGATTACGTTAAACCTATCTAACACTTTAAGGATAATGTCATCTTTGCTATGTTAAATCTTCCAATCCATGAACACAGTATGTCCCTCAATTTATATATTTTTCCAAAATATGGTTCTTGCACATATTTTGTTAGAATTACACCTGTGTGCTTAATTTTCTTTTTTTGAGTGATTGTAATGGTATTTTACTTTGTTTCATTTTATTTGCAACTGTTATTGCTGTCCAGGCAAATATTTTATTTAAAAATGAACAGAAAATGGCTGTCAATATTCATACAAAGGTACTGTGGACAAAATCAGAAAATTAAAATAAAAAAATTTCAGTGATAAAAATTTTTTTCTAAATAAAGCACAAGGCAAAATAAAATTGTGAGACATCACAAAATAGTAAAGGTATTGTATTTTAAATTTCAATTTTTATGTGTTTTTGCTGTTACATAGAAATAAAATTTATTTTTGTAGTTGATATCATATCCTGTGATGTTGCTAATTTCACTCATTAGTTCTAGGAGTTTTTGTACCTTCCTGGGATTTTTTTATGTAAACTATCATGTCCTCTGCAAATTGAAACAGTTTTTTTTTTCCAATTGTTTTTGTCCTGTCCTATCTATATGCCTTTTATTTCCTCCTTATTGAACTGTCTAGAACTTCCAGTACTGTGTTGAATAGCAGCGGCGGAAATGGATATCCTTGCCTTCTTTCAGTCTTTCACCATTAAATATGATGTTAGCTGCAGGTTTTTTGTATATGTTCTTTATCAACTTAAGGATGTCTTCTGCTATTCTCAATTTTCTGAGAGTTGTTATCAAAAATGGGTGTTGAATTTTGTCAAATGCTTTTCTGCATCAATTGATATGATCGTGTGATTTTTATTCTTTGGCCTCTTAATGTGGTGGATGGCATTGATTAATTTTCAGATATTTAAGCAGCCTTTCATCCTTAGGAAAAAAAAACCCATTTGTTTCTCTGTTATTGATTTCTACTTTGGTTCTGTGCAGCCATAGAACACACTCTGTATGATTTCACTTTATTTAAATTTGTTGAGGTTTGTTTTATGACCTAGGATGTGTGTTATCTTGGTATATGTTGTTTAAGCAGTTGAAAATAATGTGTATTTTCACCATAGAATACTATGCAGACATATAAAATAATGAAATCATGTTCTTTGCAGCAACATGGATACAGCTGGAGGCCATTATCCTAAGCAAACTAATGTAGGAGAAACAGAAAACCAAATACTGCATGTTCTCGCTTATGAAGTAGGAGCTAAACATTGAATATACATGGACACAAAGATGAGAACAATAGACACTGAGGACTGCTTGAGAGGGGAGAGTTGGAGGGGGCATGGGTTGGAAGTTACTATGCTCATTACCTGAGTGATGGGATCATCTGTACACCAAACCTCAGTGACAAGCAATTTACCCATGTAACAAACCTGAACATGTACCCTCAGAACCTAAAATTAAAGTCGGAGAAGAAAAACATAAAAATAAAAATTACTTTATATATTAATTAATGAAGCAAAAAATATATAGACAAATTATTAATAATTTAATTAAAAAGTAATGCATATTCAGATGTTTTTTAGTGAAGTGCTCTATAAATGTCAATTGGAACCTGTTAGTTGATGGTTGTCTTAGTCAATTCAGGCTGCTATAACAAAATACGTTAGACTGGGTAATTTACAAACAACAGAAATTTTTGCTCACAAGGCTGGAAACTCCATGATCAAAGCACCAGCATATTTGGTGTCTGGTGAGGGCTAGCTTTCTGCCTCATGGATGATGCCTTCTAGCTGTGTCTGTACATGACAAAAGGCATGAACAAACCTCCTTGAGCCACTAATCCCATTCTTGAGGGCTTTGTTCTCATGACCTAATTACTTCCAAAGGCCCAACCTCTTAATATCATCAGTGTGGGGTTAGGTTTCAACATATGAATTGGAAGGAAGACAAACATTCGATCACAGCAATGGTGTTATTGAGTTATTCTGTATCCTTGCTGATCTTCTGTCTAGTTGTTCCATCAATTGTTAAGACAGGGTATTGAATCTCCAACTATAATTCTAGATTTGTCTATTTCTCCTTTCAGTTCTATCAATTTTACTTTACAAACCAGCTCTGTTGGTTTGTCCAAAAACATTTAGGATTGCTATGTCTTCTAGGTGGATTGACCAAGAAAGACTATTACATAATGTAATAGCCACTCCTGCTTTCTTTTGATTAACACTTGCATGGAATATCTTTTGCCATCCTTTTATGTTCATCCTACCTATATCATTATAATTAAAGTGAATTTCTTATAGATAGCATTTAGTTAAGTCATGTTTTTAAAAAATTAACTCTGCCAATTTTTGTCTTTCAATTTGTGCATTTATACCATTTGTATTTAATGTAATTATTGATAGGTTAGTACCTAAGTCTATGAATTTATTTTTAACATCTATTTTTCTGTTGTTCCGTTTTTCAGTTCTCTAGTTTTCTTCCTTGTAGGTTACTTGAACATTTTTAGCTCAGTTTAGTTTTTATTTTAACTCTTTGTATAGCATTTTAGCAATTTTTTTTTGTATTCCACTTTACACACATAACTTATCACATTCTACTGGTGTCAACATTTTTCCATTTAGAGATAAGTGTAAGAACCTTACCTCCCTTTATGTCCCTTTGCTCTCCCTGCATTAGTCCATTCTCACACTGCTATATAAAAAACTACCAGAGACTGGGTAATTTATGAAGAAAAGAGGTTTAATTGGCTCATGGTTCTGCAGACTGTACAGGCTTCTCGTTCTGGGGAGGCCTCAGGGAACATACAATCATGGCAAAGGCAAACGGGAAGCAAACACATCTTCACATGGCTGGCAGGAGAGAGAGGGAGAGAAGGAGGAGGTGCTACACACTTTCAAACTACCAGATCTCCTGAGAACCCTATCACAAGAACAGCAAAGGGGAAGTCCGCCCCCATGATTCAATCACCTCCCACCAGGCACCTCCAGCAACACTGGGAAATTATAATTTGACATGAAATTTGTGTAGGGACACAGAGCCAAACCATATCACTCCCCCACTTATAATTTAATTGCCTAAATTTTTTTATACATTGGGAACAACTTTAGTGTTTTTATTTTTGCTTCAACCATCAAATATAAAAATTACAAGAATGAAAGTATTAGTTTGTTAGGGCTGCCATAATAAAATACCACAGACTGGGTGGCTTAAAAAACAGAAATTTATTTTCTCGCAGTTCTAGAGGCTAAAAGTCCAAGAGTAAGGTTTTGGCAGGTTTCATTTCTTCTGAGGCCTCTGTGCTTGGCTTATGGATGGCCACCTTCCTGCTATCTTTTCACATGGTCTTTCCTTTGTGTGAGCACATATCTGTGTCCAAATCCCCTCTTCTTATAAGGACATCACTCATACTGAATTGAGGCAAAGCCGTATTACCTCATTTTACCCTAATTACTTCTTTAAAGGCCCAATATCCAAATATAGTCACATTCTGAGGTATCAGGGTTTAGAACTTCATACGAATTTCAGGGGGACATAATTCATTCCATAACATAAAGTCTGTTGTATTTACTCATATTTTTGCTCTTTCTGTGTTTTTTTTCTTCCTAATCTTCCAAGATTTATTCTGTAATCCCCTTTTTTGCTTTTAGAACTTCCTATAGCCATTCTTTTAGAGTAAATAGGTCTGCTAGCCACAGATTTTCTTAGTTTCCTTCCTCTGACAATATCTTGATTTTGCCATCCTATCTAAAGGATATTTTCACTGGATATAGAATTCTCATTTGGCTGTTATTTTCTTTCAGCTGCTGAAAAACTCTTGTACCATTTCCTTCCAGTCTGTATGGTTTTTTATGAGAAATTTGCTGTCATTTTATAGGACGTGCATCATTTTTCTATGGCTGCTTTCAAGATTGTTTGTCTTTAGTTTTCAAAAGTTTGACTGTAATGTGTCTTAGCATGGATTTATTTCATTATGTTTTGGATTCACTTAGCATCTTAAATCTGTAGGCTTATGTCTTTTGCCAAATTTGGAGAAATTTAAGCCATTTTTCTTCAAATACTTTTTCAGTCCCATCCTTTTTAACCTCCTCTTCAAGAACTCCAATTACATGGGGGTTAGATCTTTTATTATAGTTGCATAGGTCCCTGAGGCTATTTTTTCAGCCTATTACTTACATTGGGTATTTTCCATTGTTCTATTTTCAAGTTTACTGATTATTTCCTCTGTCTTCTCCATTATGGGCGATTGAGCCAATTCATTGTTTTTGAATTTTGTTATTGTATTTTTCAGTTCTAAAATTTCCATTTGGTTCTTCTTTATAGCTCCTTTTTTGCTGAGAATTTCTATTTCTTTTCTAAGACTTTCTATTTTTTTTCAAGCATGTTTGTGATTGCTCTTTGAAACACTTATGACAGTTGCTTTAAAATTCTTTTTAGATAATTCTAACATCTGTGCCATCTTGTCTTTGGTATCTGTTGATTGTCTTTTGTCATTCAAGTGGAGATCATCCTGGTTCTTGGTATAATGAGTTATTTTTTATTGAAACCTGAACATTTTAAATATTTTATTATGAGACTTTGTATCTTATTTAAATCTTTTGTTTAGCAGGCCTCCTCTGACTCTGTTCTTGTGTGGAAGGGAGGATGCTGCTTCGTTACTGCCATGCTTGGATTAAAGCCCAGGTTCTCCATAAGCCTTCGTTGATACTCAGGGGGAACATTGTTGAATGTCTCAACCCTCCACACGACTTCCTCTGATATCACCCTCATTACCACAGGTGGAGTGAAAGTCTAAGTTCCTCATGTGGTTTCCACTAACACGATGGAAGGAGGGTCTCATTACCTCCCGGTGAAAATTAAAATCTCAGTTTCACACTTAGCATTTTCTGACACCACCCTGGCAGGGGTGGTGTGGGATTGGGGTGCCTTGTAATAGCCTAGCCAAGGTGGGAGTCTAGCTTCCCCAACTGGTCTTTGATGACAGTGGTGAAGGTGGGGCCACAGTTTTTCCTGGGTGTTTGGTTACAGAGTTTTCTGTCTTGTTACTTTTACCCTTTCCTGGTCCTTTGTCTAGCGAGAACAGGCTGTTCTAGGGCTTTTGTGTGTTTGCATCTGTTGGTGATTCTGGATTGCCGACTTCTCTAGTACCCAGTCTTGAATGTATGAGGCCCAAAGTAAACCCAGGGGACTCATCTCCATTTAATTCCTTAGGGCACAAGGTCTCTAGCAGGCCTGCTTTCTCTTCTACACCTTTCAGAGTCTTCTTATTGTTGTTGTATGTATAACTACCAGGGCTTTTAGCTGTATTTAGTAAACAGGATATGGAAAAACATGTCTACATCACCATACTGGAAATAGAAGTTCCATAATCCCAAATGATAATTTTATATCTTTAACGTATTTGACATCCCTGCAGCATTTGATTCTGTTGAGTACATCTTTCTTCTTGAAACTGTTTCTTTGGATTGTTACCTTACTCTTCTTTTCTTCCTAATTCTTTTGGTGTTCATTGTTAGTCAACACTATGGGCTCCTTTTCCTCCGCCCATATGATACATTTTGAGGTTCCCTAGGTTTCACCATCAAATTTTAAATTTCTCACTTTATATCCTATCATTATTAACTCTCGGACCTAAATATCAAGCTCAAATCCTTTTGTTAAACTCCCCATCCATATATCCAGTTGCCTACAGGACATAAACACTTGGATACCACATATTTGTTGCAAACTTAACATGTCAAAAATTACAGTCATCTTTTTTTCCCTCAAGCCTGACTTTTTTGCCTGTATTCTTGGAGAGGTGGTATGACATAATGATTAAGCACGTGTACTCTGGAACCTAGATTCAAATCCAAATTCAGTTCATTACTAGCTGCATAGCTACGGGAAAGTTATTTAATTTTTCAGCATACCAGTTTTATCATCTGTAAAATGGCATAGTAACTACTTCACAGGTTGAAGGGTAAATTCTTATGACTTAAAATTTTTTAAAGGCTACTCCTCTTTTTCAAGATCCAATCCAAACCCATGACCATGCCAAACAAGGCATAGTCCCATGTGTTAATACCCTCCCTGTCACCGACACCTCTGTTATTGTCAATACACAGTTCATATGCTGTCCTACTAAACTGGTAGATTTCAAAATGTACCATGGTCTTTCTATCCCTACTCTGCGTGAAAGGTTTTGTCCTGCTCTTTTTAAGCAACTAATATTTTATGAAATTGCTCAAATGCTCAAGATCAAGCTGCTGAAGTGCCTTCCTTGATTTATTTAATACTTATATAGCCCTTACTGTACTCCAAAATGTGTTCTAAAAGATCCACATGAATTAACTCATTTTATCCCTACAATTCCATGGGTAGGTGCTATTATTATCCCCATTTTAGCCATAAAGAGGGTGAGGCATAGAGGGATCACACAACTAGTAAGAGGCTAAGTGAATCTATCACTCTAGTCTCATCCTTCCCAAACTTTATTTTAGACTGAGTATTCCTTTTGTGTACTTCCACATAACTCTAAGCACACTTCTAATTTAGTATTTATCTATCAGTCTTTTTATTACCTTTTCCCCTATAGTACATGGAGGTGACGGGCTATCTTTGTATTCCAATACCCAGCTCAAAACCTGGCCCATTAAATGTTTGCTGAGTGAATGAATGGGATGATGAGTTAAATGAAACAAGGTTAAATTTAATGTATGCGAAGGATTCCCCCTGGGTCCCAAGGACCAGTGGTGCAATGCAGAATGAAGAACTGTGTCTTATATCAGCCTGTGATCCTGTAAGATCTGTATAGATTTGTGGTTCATTTTGACAGTGCCCCTATTTGAGCCAACAGTGGGATGTGGCTGTCAAAATTCTAAAGGAACAGCAACCCTTATTAGCTCAACCCTTCACAGCTAGAGTCACTGCAAGCTCAGCCCTGTCCTTATCATGAGCCAATTGTGGCAAGGTATATAGTACATTTCAAGTCTAAAATGGCATCAAGTAGAAGTTGCATACAAATTTCAAAAACACCAAAAATGAAAAATGATTAAGAGCCATTGTAAAATGTCATTGATTGCAAGGCCAATTTTGTCTTCAAAGAAAACAGAAGCATGCATCTTTAATTTGATGAAATATCAGTAGTATCTGCATCCTTAGCCCTACCACTTGGTGGGACCTAAAATAGCTTCACTAGCAATTCATTGGCAGTGCTAGGGCTAAACACAAAGTTTTTGTATAACCTCTGAGTTACAGCACTTCCCTAATCCCTATCCTCCTTCCCACTTTCTCCAACTTCTCTATGTTAACTCAGGAAGTACAACAGAGTGTCTATCTGTCTGTCTTCATGTCCTTCTTAACATTGGATATTCCTCTGGTCCTAAAGCCCTACTCCAAATCTTAGTCCATATGGATAAGGCTGGACCTAGATCTCTGAACCTTCCAGTTCCTAGTAGAGACTACAGTGAATAAGTTAATTTTCCAAAATTCCCTGACTGTGAGAACCCCTCTACCCTTTGGGCCTCTGAATCTCAATCAGCTTTTTCTGATGGCCTGGGCTTGCCCCACCCTTTAGACACTAGACATTAGACCTGCTAGTGGCCCCTCAAAGGCTGGCCTCTGCAGCCTAGTTAGTGTCCCCAGTACTGCTCTGCTCTGTCACGAAAAGCAACCTCACAGCTGCAACAAGAGCAGCTCCAAAAAACACTTCATCATAGCTTGAAGCCTGCCGCAGTGTTTAAAGCACATTCGCCACTTGATTATCAGCCTGTGGATCCTTTATTTTGTGAATTATCTGTGGTCATTTAGAGTCCGAGTTTGCCCCTCCTCCAATGCAGAGGCTGCATCCAGGCGCCTCCACTCTCAACCACCAGGCTCCCTCCTCCCTTTGCCAACAATGCTTGTGTGCTTGCGAAATGCAAACTCATTCTAATATCAGCCCAGGAAAAACAGAATTAGGAACAGAGGTGGCTGTAAAACAAATTCTTAAATACATCTCTAAGCCAAAAGGACATCATTCTGAGCTTATTAGTACCAATGATAACCTCAATTAGCGCATACAATTAAGAATGGACCTGATTCTCTGAAGGCACTCTAAGGCACATATAAACATGTAATCTGATGAAATCCAGGCAGCAAAATAGGCACTATATATATTTTTTAGCTGTCCAGAGTTAGATCATGTTTTATATCTAGCTGAGAAAAGACTAGAAATCAGAGAACTAGACAAAAACCCAGAGAAAAAGAATGAGATGGCCTGAAAGCTCATTGCCACTGAAAAATAAGACATGGAGGCTAAAGAGATTTTTGATGAAGAGATGAAGAACTAACAAACATGGCAGAGGAGTGGAGGAGGAGGGAAAAGGGATGAGAGAGGGACTTTAGACACTTGGGAACATTTGATGTAACAATGATGAAGACAGAGAAGAAAACCAGCAGTGCTGCTTTCTGCCTGCTGCAGGGCTAAGGCAGCGAAAGAGGGCTCTAGGGTAGAACACAGTCTGGAGTAACTGCAAGGGGCGACTCAGGGATGTCTTTAGGGTTGAGCTGTAGATATTTGCATTTATTTGTCAATTGGCTCAAAATAAAGAGGACAAGCAAGTGATGGGGGGAAATGGTAAAAAGAAGTGATGGGGAAAAAGAAAAACCAGAAAATGAAGCCCTAAGGAGGCTGGGGCCAAGAATAAGAAGCGAGTTGTGAAGACTGAAGATTAAAAGTACTTGAGGTCCAGCTATTTTAAGAGCCTGATGTGGAGAGCCAAATGAGGCATAGCTTTGGCCATCATTGTGCCCTCAATGCCTAGTTCAGTGCCTGGCACATACTGAGTATTCAAGAAAGGTATTTGTATGATCCAGGATGTGTGTTGTGCATGTGTGAGTGTGCACATGCATGTGCATGCATACTCCTATAGAAAGCTGGGTGAAAGCAAGAAAATTAAAATTTCCACAGAGATATGAGAAACCTAGCCAAATTTATTCCTATCTCTATCTTCACTAAGGCTTTGCCCTGCAGATCATATCAAGTCCCAATAATGGCTGCCTTCTCAGGACTCCAGCTGCCCTGCTTGTGGGATCCATTTTGCTCTGAGAGTCTGATGACAGGGTTTTCTGCCTTTCCTGTGCATTCATCAGGGGTATAGAGCAGTTATTCACAACTGGCACAAAGCTAGCTACATAGTAGGTGTTCAAGACATACAGAGCGAGTGGTTTAAATACCTGGAAATTCCAAGTACTCTCCAGATAAATCGTGGCTTGATCTTATTCTCCAACGAACTTCCTTATGGTAGAAATGGAGAGCAGCAACTTTCCAGCAATGATGGCTGAAGGTTGCTTATTACTTTGGAGAACACACGACAGGGCTGCTTATTCACTCCTTCCATCTTCTCCTCCCAGAAAGTGTCTTGACCCCAAAGGTCATACTGGGATTCAGAATACTCTGTTCTTAGTAAACCTGCCTTGCTGGAAAAACCCCTGAAGATGTTCCTACTACAGGAAGACAGCTCTGGTGCATGCAGTGTGACCTAACATTTTAGGACAAATGCCAATTTTAAGGCATTTCTATTTTTTTTTCAAGAAAATAAATATATCTCTGCATATTATATTAAAGGGTTTACATGCAGTTTGCCGAAGTGGATCCCATCTTGCACAGGATAGAAAGAGTCCCTAGAATTGCCTTAATGGAAAAAGAAGTAGGAGATGATAATGACCCCTAACATTTGCATAACACACTCTAGTTTGCAAAGGTTCCTTATATCTATTGTCGCATATAATCCTCATGGCAACCTGTAAGGTTCAGTTTACGATTTTACAGATTAAAAACTGAGATTTAGAGAGTTGAAGTGACTTGCTGGGAAATGACAAATGCAGGATTTGAACCTGCATATATTGCAAGTTATCAACTCCGCCTAGAAACTCTAGCTGCCCAGTCCCATTGCAGTTAGCCATACCCTCCTGATAACTGTGATTTAAAGCTTCTTCCTTAGGGAATTTCTCTATCCTCCCCATGAAGAGTCTGAAACGCAGCCTGGCATATCCCTCTGGCCCACTAGCTTTCTTTGGGAGGGCCCAGTTTTTCACTTGGCTGCAACTAAGTGGCCTATATCGGGTCTGATGGATGAATGTGAAATAAGTTACTTAACCACTATGAGCCTCATTTCATCTCCATGGAGCCATTATGAGGATAAATTATAACAATGTGTGCCAATTTTCTTATTTATCCACTTATTTATTTACTAAGGTGTCAGTGACAAATCCAACACAGTGCTGACACAGAGTAGGAACTCAGTGACTGTTTCCTCTTGGAAAACCTCTTCTCTGACTAAAACCTCCTTCCAATCCTTCTATCTCTGTCATTTCACCCTCATCAAGATGGTGAACTTCTCCCTTACTTCCAGTTTACCAATTTCTCCTTTGTCTCTATATCTGATTGAAGTCTCATAGCCCCTTTGATTAAACAGCTCATCATAGTTGTTTTGCCTAATCCAAATTCATGGGTCTATGTGCCAAAATTTTTTTCTGGTTATTTCTCTGGCCCCAAAGGAATACAATGGAAGAAAATTACACTTTCATATCTTCACTCAACCCACATTTATTGAGCCATTTATAAGCCACACACTCAATAGGTATTGCAGATACAAAGATGAATAATATTTAAGTCACTATCTCTAGATTCTCACAAGGAAGATCAGATAATAAATAAACATAAACAAATTATTACAGCACAATGAGATAAGTATTTTAATAGTTTACTCCTTTATAATGCCCTTGGCAGCAGCATTCCCCCTTAGGAGGTAACATGTGACTATTCCACAGTATCGTGCCTAGCACTGTCCTGTATGTATGTGAAATAATTAATTCCCGCAAAGTACAGCCGTTCCTTGCCTCCCCTATTCCCAGGCCTTACTAGGTCTACTTATCTGTACTCTTTGATTCCATTGACCAGCCACGTTCTCCTTATTAATGGGGTTTCCTCCCAATCCTCTGTGTCTTTTGGTTGTCTTCCTACCTCTTTGATTGTTCCCCTTCATTCGTCTTTCTTAGCTTCTCACTCACACCCTAAAAGTAGGCATTTCTCAAGGTTATATCCTTAGCCAACTTCCTTTTTTTGCTATATGCTTTTAATGGGCTCTTTTATTCATTCTCATGCTCTCAGCTGTCATCTATATATTATCTGTGTATATTATCACACACATATATATGTGTGTGTGTGTATATATATATCTCTCCATATATATCACCTGTCACCTATTATCTTTATATAGGATAATATATACAGATAATATGCAAATTAACATTTGAAGCTCTGGTTCTCAATGGGGGTGCTTTTGCCCACAGGAGACATTTGGCAATGTCTGGGGACATTTTTGATCGTCACAACTGGGAAGGATTCTGCCACTGGCATCCAGTGGGTAGAGGCCAGGGATGCTGCTAAACATCTTGCAACATGCAGAACAGCTTTCCATAACAAAGAATTATCCAGCCCAAAATGCCAATAGCGCTGAGATTGAGAAACCCTGATTTAAAGCAACCATAAATCTTAAACATTCAAGCACAGATATTCTGTTTCATTCCCAAGCAATAACAGTCATTCTTAGGACTAGGCAATCAGCCATTTTCATTTAAGAAACTGTGACACACAGAAAAACACATACACACACACTCACATGCATGTGCATGCACACACACACACACACACACACACTCCAAATCCATATTTTCAATTGACTTCTGGAGAGATCCGTTCAGATTTCTCACAGAAACCTCAACATTAGCTTGTCAAAAATGCTATCCATTGTCTATCCAATCTCAACTCTACCATCTGTGTTTCCTATTCTAAAAGCTGGGAGTCATTTTTGGCCCTTTATTTCCCAACACTCCCCCCAACAAATCAGTTAGAAATTCTCTTACTGCTACCTCCTGAATATCTCTCAAACCTCATTTCTGTTACCCCAATCCTAACGTAGTCACCATTGTTTTCTTATAAGGATTATTGAAAGAACCTCCCAACAGGTTTCACTGTCTCTGGTCTCAGTCCCTCCAATCCATTCATTACACTGCTTCCAAAGAAAGTATTTTAAAATGCAAATCTGATCACATCACTCCCATCTTCCATGGTTTAGGTTCCCCACATACACCTTGTACTCCAGCCACATAAGGTTGTTCAACAATCCTTGACAAAATTCTGCATAATCTCTAACATCCACTCAGAAGTATTACTGCATTATTTCAGTGTAAATGTGGTCAAGAGACTTCAATAGGTGCTTCACAAAATAAGATATTCCAGTGGCCAATTAGGCACACAAAATGATGTTCAACCACATTAATGATCAGGGAAATGCATATTGAAACCACAATCAGTTACCACTACATATCAACCAGAATATCTGTAATTAAAGAGACTGGCAGTATGAAGTGTTCGTGAAGGTGGGGAGCAATAAGAACTCTCATATGCCACTGAAGGGAATGTAAATAGGCTCAATCACTTTGGAAAACTGGCATTATGTGAACCTACGTACATCCTATAACCCAGCAAATTCAGTCTTAGATACATACCCAAAAGCAACGTGTGCATATATACGTCAAAAGACAGGTACAAGAATTTTCAAAGCACCATTATTCATAATAACTGAGGAACAGAAGGTATCCACATGCCTAGAAACAATGGAATGAATAAATAAATTGTGGTATATGCCCACAATGGCATGCTTGTACAGCTACATGCAACAACATGGATGACTTTCATAAGCACAATGCTGAGTGAAATAAACCAAAAGAGTATATTACATTATAAATTCAAAAAGAAAACAGAATTATATATTATTTGTATATATACTACATATATTCTTTATGTATCCACTATTATATATAGTTTTGGAATACATAGTTGGGTGGTAAAACTATAAAGAAATACAGTGAAATAATTACATTGAAAGGATAATAATTATATTTAGCGGGTAGAGAGATGATGATTGGTCAGGGACATACAAAAGGCTTCTGATATACTGGCAACGTTCTATTTCTGGACCAGGGTGGGGGTTAGCCAGTTGTTCACTTTAAAATAATTTGCTAGCTGTACATTTATGTTTCATGTATTTTCTGTATATCTGTTATATTTTATTTTTAAAAGTTTTTTAAAGTTCTGTTGTTTTCAGTTTTTGAAATGAGTTGTGTACTTGTGGAGACTGTTTAAGTAGTTAAATATAATAAATGATTACAAGACAGTGCTTTTGAAATTTGTTAAATTGGTCGTCTTGATTATCTCTGCAACAACGTGTCAGTAAGTGTTAAGACCTTCATTAACATCTAAAAGACCCACAAAAGGGGCTACCAAATGAAGGCAGTCACCTCTAGCAGATCCACAAGGATTGGTTTGGGGTGCAAATCTCCGGGGAAAAAAAGTTTTGTGTTGCTGTCTTCTATGATCCTATGAACATTATCTGAAACCCAATGACAAGACACAATGCTGCTGCAGAAGAAACAAATACCCAGGAATGGGTGTCTCACCCCTCTTCCTCAACCTTCCCAGGACTAGTCAGGAATATAGAAGTGTGGTAGAGCTATTGCACTATTAATTATTGGGTATTCCTTTGTCTTAATCAAAGACGATTCATTAAGAGTGGCTAGTGGAAAAGAATCTGATTTCTAAGAAGCAGTCCTACAAAAATCTCCTGCAGTAGATTCGAGCTATGGCTTATTCAAATAAATATCAGGAAATTACTGTTTTTATTCATTCAGTAATTCAAAATTACTATTTTCTGTCCCCCTCTTCCTCTCCCTATGCACACCACTAAACCTTACCAGATGCTGCTTCCTCTGCGTAGAACACTGTCCCCAATTCCCACCACAGCTCTTACCCAGCCAACCTGTACTCTTCTATCTCAGCTTAGATGATAACCCCTCCAAGAAGCCTATCCAAGCCTGTCCAAGGCTAGCCTTGATGCCATTCATTTGTATTCCCAGAGCACCCTGCACTCTCCCTCACATAGCCTATGTGATCACACTAGATTGTAATTGCTCGCCTAGGGTCTTGTTTACCATGGTAGTCCCAGTATCTATCACAGTTTCTGGCATATGGTGGGTGCTTGATGAAGGCTGTTGAATGAATAAATGAAAAAAAAATCCCTTCTATGAAGCCTTCCCCATTTCTCCCAGTCAGAACAAATTGCTCTTTCCATGTTTCATAGCACTTTTTTTAACAGACTTCTATTCTAGGCTGCCTCATGTTATAACTAGCTGTGTACTGGCTGTCTTCCCTCACACAGTTTCATGCTTCCAGGAGGCAAGAAATTAACCTTATTTATCTTTGTACTTTCCCCAGGACCTACCTTCTTTCTTATATGTACAAAGTAGACCTCAACGAATTTAATTGAATTTCCCTGCCCTCTAGCCCCACTGTCACACAGTTAATGATCAATAATGATTGGTTCACGATTTGTAAATAAAAAACTTAACTGTGCTAGGGAAATTGCTATTTAAAGGAATAAGTTAGTGACTGTTTGGGGAAAGCAAACAATAAGAAAGAATAATAAGTAATGTGAATAATTATCTTCTAGTTTATCTAGTTTGTAAGTCCAAGATTTCATAAACTGGGTTTTGGGATTTTTTTTCTGCAAGTATAAGAATAGCCAGCCCTGTGATCACTTTAAATTTTGCAATTTTTCTTATTTTGTTCTTCGGGATATATATTAATTAGGTGTGGTCAGAATTAATTTTAGAGAACTAGATGAGAAGACACTGAGATGCCACACGTGCATATGCAAACACACAGACACACACACACGTACCTACAAATGGAAAAAGGGTTGTAAATTAGAGAGACCTCTTTGGTCTCAGCTCTAAAATGAAAGGGTCCTAGTTAATTGAGATGAGAGGCAGCATAATGAATATAGCCTGACACCTTTGTAAGTCACTAATTTAAACTCAAGGCATGCATATTCAGTCTTTGTAATTTGTTGCTTATATCACGCTTGGTCACAACTTTAAAAAATTAAATGGAACACTGCCATCTCTACTCCACTGATCTCCCAGCTTCCACTCATTTCCTCGCACAGTCCATTTTCCACACAGCTTTCCAGAGCATCCTTATAAAACACAAATCATATCATGTATGTCCACTGCCTAGAACTCTCCAATGGCTTCACATCACATGAGATCAAAATCTAAACTACCTTGATCTAGCAGATCTTGAATGATGCAACCTCTACCTAACTCTTTTTACTATTTACCTTGCTCCAGTTTTCTTTCAGTCCCTTGAATAAGCCAAGGTATTTCCATCTTAGAGACTTTGCAAATACTGTTTCCCTGCCTGGAGTGTTCTTCCCTTAGATCTTCCCATGGCCAGTTGCTTTTCATCTTTCTGATCTCAAATCAGATTCATTAGGAGATCTGACCTCTTTGTTTAAAGTAGCCTTATATCCCATTAGTCATTTTCTAAATTATTACCTTCATAGCACTTATAATCATCTAATATCATTATCCTATTTATATATTTACTTATTTTATGTCTTCCTCTTTAAGAAAGTACGTTCTCTTAAAGCAAAGGCTTTAGACACTGCTGTATCCTCAGCAGCTAGAATAGTGCTTTGTCCAGAGTAAGTGCTTAATAAATATTTGTGAAATGAATTATTGTGAAATCAATTGGGATCCTCTGCATCACTGAGTTAGTTCAGTGTCTCGCCCAGGGATGAGCCGTTCAATCTGATTCAATTTAATTTAGTTCAACAGGCATTTGTTTTATTCACCCCTGATTCTCCAGAACTAGAACAGTGCTTGGCACATAGTAGATGCTCAACTAACAAAGTTTAAATGAATGAATTACTTTTATTCTACTGTAGGCAACATTGAGATAGGGAGAGCCACTGGAAAGGGGGTTTGCAATAATGAGGATAAGAGCCCAGGAGCCATTTGTTGACTGCCAATAGGGCAGAGGCAAAGGCTGGGCCAGGTCTCCATGGCAACCTTTAAATAGGAAGCATAGGAAGGAATCTCTCTTACACCTATTCCCCAAGCCAATTAAGAGCTATAAGGAAGATGAGAAAAGAAGAGGCATTTTTCTGAGACCCACGTCACCTGTCATTTTCACTAACAGGATGTGGATCTCTAAACTGCTTGCAGGGTACGTCTGGGAGAGAAGCCTCTCTGTCAATCTTGTTCTCACCAGAGATCACCGATGGAGGAGTGCAGTACAGCCCCAGTTTCCCAGTAAGGTGATCCCTTGGGGTCTACCTGAATCACCGCAGAGGAGGAGTTTCCATAGAGAGGGCTGCTTCCCTTAACTCCGCTAGGCCTGGGTGAAAGGTGGGGATGGTAAGCAGGAAGGGGCCTAGCCTGGATTAAAGCTGCAGCTTGTGTGACTCTTCCTACAGCTGTGCCTCTCTCCTGCTGCCCTAGTTACACTATGGGTGACATCTTTATGAAAAAGCACCATCTATGCTGTAGAGTCTACAGAAGGGGTTCTTTCTAAAAGCATTTGCTCTAGACTGCCTAGTGAGAACTGGTCTCAAGATATATTATTTCTATTCTTCAAAACTCCAAAGTAGGGTAATACTAGCCTCATTTTACAAGTGAGGAAACTGAGGCTTAGGTTGAGTAGAAATCTAAAAGCTCAGACTCTAGAGCCAGATTACCTGAGCTGAGCACCACCACTATGGGATCTCAGGATCCCTATGAAGCTCACTTACAGAGCTTCAGCTTCCTCACCTCTAAATTGAGGATAAAAACAGTATCTTAATCCATAGGAATTCTACAGGCACGCACACACACACACACACACCTATACATATGTACATGATAAGCCCTTAAATGTGCTTAGCACATTATCTGATAAACGGCACGTTGTTCAATAAATATTAGCTCTTGTCATTATCCTAGGTTACCTAGGTAGTATGGAGATCAGATTCAAACCCAGGTGTGTCTGGCCCCAAAGCCCAAATTCCTCTCATTATGCCAGGGGTTCTCAAACCTTAGCATGCATCAGAATGACCTAGAGCACTTGTTAAAACACAAGTTACTGTGCTTCATGTCTAGAGTTTTAGGTCTGGGTAGAGCTTGAGAGTTTACATGCCTAACAAGTACCCAGATGATGCTGCTGCTGCTTCTGCTGGTCTGCGGACCATGCGAAATACCACTGCATTAAACTGTTAACCCAGAGCTCCACTCTCAAAAAGCATCTAAAAGCAGCTCAAGAGATTTTAGATGATAATAAGGTGTGAATGCTTGCAGAGCAACTGCATTTTAAATAGAGAATTATGGAAGCTGAGATAGTGCACGTCTGCCTAGAGAGGAGCAATGAGTAGGGTCGCTTTTTTAGAGTAAAGAACTTGCCCCTCCAGTCACAAATAGCTATAAGCCAGCTCTTTATCCTGAGACTGTGCAACTACTCTGTGCAACAAGAAGGCCCTAGGGGAGAATCTCCTCTTGACTGCTAATGGAGCCACATGGCAAATAGCCAGCCCTGGGCAGTGCTTGGGGCTTTTCTAGCCACATCCAAGCCACATTGTTGGCACTGGGTCAGGCCTGAGCTCACACCTTAGGGATTTGGGAGTTACTGGGAGATAAGGAGCCTGTAGGTCTGATTTTACAGTCCACTTGGCTGAGATGGACTTTTCCTTTCAGTGGAACAACTATGAAATACTGCCTTATCAACAATCCATTTCAAAAAGGATGGAACTTGGATATGTGTGCCCTCTCAGTTGTCCCACAAACTAAAATTTGTGCTTAGGAATTCTTCACCCTGAAGCATCTACATTCATTTCCCTAACCTCCTATCTCTTGTCCAGCTACTACTGGAGTGAACAATTCACCATGTAGGGTTTATACAAAGGCCCACTCCCCACTGCTTCTTAAAGCCCCCTGCCCTATTCTTGACGCCCATTGCAGGCATCCATTTCCACTATAGACTTTCAATTATTTGGTTCCCCCCACATCATCATGGGCATCCAAAAACCAGATTTTAGCCTCCTGGCAGGCAGCCTTTCCCCACATTTCTCCCGTAAACATTGGTTCAAAATGCAGTTCTTTGGCATAGGTTCCTCAAAATGCAAATTTCCCTGGCAGAATAACACTTCTAAACACAGTAAGTCTGAATACCTAAGTGTCAGTGAGTCTGGGAGTTCTTACCAAGTGTCAGAAAGCTAGGAAAAGATGGGGCACAAAATTCAAGCTTCTTGAGGGTTGAGCCCATGACTGGTACATGTCTATATTCATTACCTGAAGAAGGCCCTGCTTTTATTCTGCCCTGTTTCTTTTCCAATTTAGTTATTTGTTTGGGAAAGGCAGGTGAGTGTCCATGTGCATTAACTGCTAAGTCTTTCAAAACACATCTATACATTAATAATGTGAAAATATTACACTATCGTCTTGGCTCCCCAGTTTTCAATTGTGTAAATAATAGATAGCCTCCTTTCCAGAGAGTAAAACGTGTATGTGCTCTCTCTTTCTTTACCCCCCGCTCCCCTGACCCTCCCCTCATATTATGCTAGAACTGGAGATCCCTTGTGTGAGTCTGTTTTGCATTGCTATAAAAGAATGCCAAATGCTGGGTAATTTATAATGAAAAGAGGTTTATTTGGCTCATGGTTCTATAGACTGTACAAGAAGCATAGTGCTAGCATCTTCTTCTGCTGAAGGCCTCAGGAAGCCCTCAATCATGGCAGAAGTTAAAGGGGGAATTAAATCACTTTATAAAACCACAGATACCTGGGCCCTACTCCATATCTAATGAGGCTCCAACAAGGGGACCTGGGTATCCAGATTTTCAAAAACATACTGCCTTTCGCTTCTAATACACACCCTTAGTTCATCTAGTTTAAGCCCTTCAGTTAAAAAATGTGGAAACTGAAGTCCAGAGAGGGAAACAACTTGTCCAAGCTTACATGGCCAGTTAGTAGCAAAGCTGACTCTCCAGTTCAACCTTGAAATAGCCAATTCATTGCCTTTACTCATGACTGTGTTCAGAACTGCTCTTTCTCAGTGTAGCTTACAAACTTAAATGTACCCAGCAAAATCTATAAAAGAAAGAACTCAAGGGAAGGGATAAAGGAAAAACAAGGTGAGGGGAAAAGAAAGCACAGTGGATTTCAAACTCTTCGAAGACTTAGATGGGGATAAGAACCTATGAATATCTGAAATTTCCAGTACTCACTAGCCAGACAGAATCTGCACAGAAATGATTTGAGAGTCACACTGCAAACACTATTAGGAATTTTATGATCCCTGAGCTCAGTGGCTGTCATCTTCGTATTGCTATTAATCAGCCAGGCTTAGTCTTCATTCCGCAGTATAATCTCTTCAATTGTCCCTAGCCCCAGACAATTTCATGTGATAGCATCACCCTATACCAATCTTCCATCTCTTTGTAGGTCAGACACACTCCTTGTTATCTTTTCTGCATGAAAGCCACTTAGGGAGGGGCAGAGACAATGGCCCTATGGACCTACTTACATGAGTTAGTTTTCTTTTCAGATTACTTTTTTTTTTTGAGATGGTGTCTTGCTCTGTCGCCCAGGCTGGAGTGCAGTGGCGCGATCTCGGCTCACTGCAACCTCCACCTGGCAGGTTCAAGCAATTCTCCTGCCTCAGCCTCCCAAGTAGCTGGGACTACAGGCATGCGCCATGATGCCCAGCTAATTTTTTGTATTTTTAGTAGAGAGGGGGTTTCACCATTCAGGCTGGTCTCTAACTCCTGACCTCATGATCCACCCTCCTCAGCCTCCCAAAGTGCTGGGACTACAGGCGTCAGCCATCGCGCCCGGCTCTTTTCAGATTTCTTGAAGGCGGAGGGGAGCTGGAAGCCTCCAAAGCTTTCTCTGACAACACATCAATGACATCCCAATCTAGAGGAGGGATTTTTAGCTGTCACAATTGTCTTTTTGAAATAGGATCTTGAAAGAAATCAAGCTATTGTAAATTCAAGATTAAGAAAAAGTGAATAGGGGGTTGGGAGCACCAATTTCTCAACCACCTTAACCATTTGCCAATATACAAGTAAACCCTGCCCTCTGTATTTGTGTTTTCTGCCCTTCTGAGCCTTGATAGAAGAGGTCTCGATTATATCATTTTACACATGTAGCTTTTGGCTCCCCCATCACATTCCCCACAACATCTGTCACATACCTTCTTTGCTCTTTCATGCTCCCTCTACTCAATCTTGCCTCCCACCTTACTGAAATCAAAGTCATCCTAAGTGAGCTCCCTAGACTTCCCTTCCTCTTACATTTCTACCTAATATTCTATTTCCTTCTTTGCATCACCTTTCTTCTCTGCAATGACTGCCTGTATCCACCCACTCACCCTTTCCTTAACCTCCAGCACTCTGGTTCTATCCCTACCACTGTCATACACTCTTTTATTTTTCATCAGTCAACCCAAGAAATGAGGTCATACTTGTAGAGCACATGACATAGTTCCTGACACAGAATAAGAACTCAGTAACATTGTAGGTCTTTCCAAATATAAGCAAGCATACACATGTGCACACATGCACAGAGTTAACTCCAGTGGCTTTCCCTCTCTCATCCACCACCTATTCATGGCATTTGACACTGTTGACCACTCGAAACTTTCTCTCACCTGACTCAGGAACATTGTACATTAATTCAGTATCTTATTACTTCTTTTTCTTTTGATAAGTCTTTCTCCTCTACCCCCTCCAAGTATGGTCACATCCAAAGGTTCACAACTGAAATCTCTTCTCTTGCTAGATTCTTCCTTCCACAGAGAGCTGCTACTCAAACTGTAGTCCATGTACCAGTGCCCATCAGCAAACTGTCAGTTATTGGTTCATGACAAGATAAGGAGCTTGTCCAGAATGTAAATCACTCACATCGCTAAACACATACATTAGTTCAGCTGGCATTTTTTTGGTAACAAAGCTTTCTCAGTGAAGGAAGCAGTGCAATGAATTACATTCTGCCACAAGTGTCTTCTCTTGACATGGCCTGATGCTTTGAGGAGCATCACCTTTGAGGTCTCTTACACCCTTTTAGCTTCAGTACTCACTCCTATGCAAAGAAAACACACTCAAATTAACTCTGTAACTCCAGCTTCTCCCCAGAGCTCCAAACGTGCATCTGTGGCTGCCTGCCAGACCTGTCACCACTGACAACAACCTAGATATTTCATTAGCTCTTTAAACTCAACAAGTCAAAAGCTAAACTCACAGTTGAAATCTGTTTTAGGAACAGATAACAAATATGCATATTTTCAAATATATCTATTTTATATAAATTTTACTTATACACATAACACATGAATTCATTTTCCTTATAAATATTTTGAAAGTTACAGATAACGTCCATTTTGCATATCATCAACAACCAAGGTCCACTCCTCTCCTCCCTAGAAATAACCATTGTTGACAGTTTAAATTTTGGTATCCTTCTAAATCTTTTTCTACACATGTTCATTCATATACAGAATACATATTTTTACACAGTGCATTGTTTTGTTTTGTTTTGTTTTAAATCCCAGTGTTACTATATTGTAACATATCATTCCCAAATTATTTTTTCTGATCTCAAAATATTCTGCAGATCTTTCCATACCAGTCCACATAGAGATGTTTCATTCTTTAGAAAGTGCTGAATAATGTTCCATAGAAAAGACATACATAGTTTAAGAGAAGCAAGAGCAAACACATTCAAAAGCTAGCAGAAGGCAAGAAATAACTAAGATCAGAGCAGAACTGAAGGAGATAGAGACACAAAAACGCTTCAAAAAATCGATGAATCCAGGAGCTGGTTATTTGAATGATCAACAAAATTGATAGACCACTAGCAAGACTAATAAAGAAGAAAAGAGAGAAGAATCAAATAGACTCAATAAAAAATGATAAAGGGGATCTCACCACTGATCCCACAGAAATACAAACTACCATCAGAGAATACTATAAACATCTCTGAGCAAGTAAACTAGAAAATCTAGAAGACATGGATAAATTCCTCGACACATACACCCTCCCAAGACTAAACCAGGAAGAAGTTGAATCCCTGAATAGACCAATAACAGGCGCTGAAATTGAGGCAGTAATTAATAGCCTACCAACCAAAAACAGTCCAGGACCAGAAGGATTCACAGCCGAATTCTACTAGAGGTACAAGGAGGAGCTGGTACCATTCCTTCTGAAACTATTCCAATCAATAGAAAAAGAGGGAATCCTCCCTAACTCATTTTATGAGGCCAGCATCATCCTGATACCAAAGCCTGGCAGAGACACAACAAAAAAAGAGAATTTTAGACCAATATCCCGGATGAACATCGATGCAAAAATCCTCAATAAAATACTGGAAACCGAATCCAGCAGCACATCAAAAAGCTTATCCACCATGATCAAGTGAGCTTCATCCCTGGGATGCAAGGCTGGTTCAATATATGCAAATCAATAAATGTAATCCAGCATATAAACAGAACCAAAGACAAAAACCACATGATTATCTCAATAGATGCAGAAAAGGCCTTTGACAAAATTCAACAACCCTTCATGCTAAAAACTCTAATAAATTAGGTATTGATGGGACGTATCTCAAAATAATAAGAGCTATTTATGACAAACACACAGCCAATATCATACTGAATGGGCAAAAACTGGAAGCATTCCCTTTGAAAACTGGCACAAGACAGGGATGCCCTCTCTCATCACTCCTATTCAACATAGTGTTGGAAGTTCTGGCCAGGGCAATCAGGCCGGAGAAAGAAATAAAGGGTATTCAACTAGGAAGAGAGGAAGTCAAATTGTCCCTGTTTGCAGATGACATGATTGTATATCTAGAAAACCCCATCATCTCAGCCCAAAATCTCCTTAAACTGATAAGCAACTTCAGCAAAGTCTCAGGATACAAAACTAATGTGCAAAAATCACAAGCATTCTTATACACCAATAACAGACAGAGAGCCAAATCATGAGTGAACTCCCATTCACAATTGCTTCAAAGAGAATAAAATACCTAGGAATCCAACTTACAAGGGATGTGACGGACCTCTTCAAGGAGAACTACAAACCACTGCTCAATGAAATAAGAGGACACAAACAAATGAAAGAACATTCCATGCTCATGGATAGGAAGAATCAATATCGTGAAAATGGCCATACTGCCCAAGATAATTTATAGATTTAATGCCATCCCCATCAATCTACCAATGACTTTCTTCACGGAATTGGAAAAAACTACTTTAAAGTTCATATGGAACCAAAAAAGAGCCCGTATTGCCAAGTCAATCCTAAGCCAAAAGAACAAAGCTGGAGGCATCACACTACCTGACTTCAAACTATACTACAAGGCTACAGTAACCAAAACAGCATGGTACTGGTACCAAAACAGAAATACAGACCAATGGAACAGAACAGAGCCCTCAGAAATAATACCACACATCTACAACCATCTGATCTTTGACAAACCTGACAAAAACAAGAAATGGGGAAAGGATTCCCTATTGAATAAATGGTGCTGGGAAAACTGGCTAGCCATATGTAGAAAGCTGAAACTGGATCCCTTCCTTACACCTTATACAAAAATTAACTCAAGATGGATTAAAGACTTAAATGTTAGACCTAAAACCATAAAAACTCTAGAAGAAAACCTAGGCAATACCATTCAGGACATACACATGGGCAAGGACTTCATGCCTAAAACACCAAAAGCAATGGCAACAAAAGCCAAAATTGACAAATGAGATCTAATTAAACCAAGGAGCTTCTGCACAGCACAAGAAACTACCATCAGAGTGAACAGGCAACCTACAGAATGGGAGAAAATTTTTGCAATCTACTCATCTGACGAAGAGCTAATATCCAGAGTCTACAAAGAACTCAAACAAATTTACAAGAAAAAAACAAACAACCCCATCAAAAAGTGGGCAAAGGATATGAACAGACACTTCTAAAAGAAGACATTTATGCAGCCAACAGACACATGAAAAAATGCTCACCATCACTGGCCATCAGAGAAATGCAAATCAAAACCACAATGAGATACCATCTCACACCAGTTAGAATGGCGATCATTAAAAAGTCAGGAAACAACAGGTGCTGAAGAGGATGTGGAGAAATAGGAACACTTTTACACTGTTGGTGGGACTGGAAACTAGTTCAACCATTGTGGAAGACAGTGTGGTGATTCCTCAAGGATCTAGAACTAGAAATACCATTTGACCCAGCCATCCCATTACTGGGTATATACCCAAAGGATTATAAATCATGCTGCTATAAAGACACATGCACACGTATGTTTACTGCGGCACTATTTACAATAGCAAAGACTTGGAACCAACCCAAATGTCCATCAATGATAGACTGGATTAAGAAAATCTGGCACATATACACCATGGATTACTATGCAGCCATAAAAACTGATGAATTCATGGCCTTTGTTGGGACATGGATGAAGCTGGAAACCATCATTCTCAGCAAACTATCGCAAGGACAAAAAACCAAACACCGCATGTTCACATTCTTAGGTGGGAATTGAACAATGAGAACACTTGGACACAGGAAGGGGAACGTCACACACCGGGACCTGTTGTTGGGTGGGGGTGGGGGGAGGGATAGCATTAGGAGATATACCTAATGTAAATGACGAGTTAGCGGGTGCAGCACGCACACCAACATGGCATATGTATACATATGTAACAAACCTTCACATTGTGCACATGTACCCTAGAACTTGAAGTATAATTTAAAAAAAGAAAAGACATACATAGTTTATTTAGCCATTTTGTATTGAAGGACATTGTGGCAGAGACATTGCTATATGTTCAGCAAACTACTCTATTTTTCTCCTGGGCACACGGGAAGTCACAGGTGGACAGTATGACTAGTTCTGGCCAAAGGAATGTGAATAAAAGTGACACATTCTACTTCTAGGTCTGGGCACTAAAATCTACAACAAATCCCTCTGCTCCCTTTCTTTCGCTTCTATAGTGACCATAGAGGCCATATGTGGAATATGGCCAAATTACAAGATGGGAGAAACTTGATTTCAGAATGACTATGAGGACCAGAGAATCTCTCTTCTCTCTGAAAACATTGGACAGTCATATGAGCAAGTAATGTATCCTCATTGTGTTAAGTCACAGATTTTGAGATTGTTTATTATGACAGCTATAATTGCTCATCCTAACTCATACTGAGAAAACAAGATGGACAGAAATTAAGGGGAAAATGTTTAAGAGATGAAAAGGTGACCACTCCTAGGTAGCCATGAACCTATGGTGGCCTTAACGTTTTCTTCTTTGTTCCATTCATGATTCAACGAAAAGCTGTAATTATGGTTGACAAGTATAAGAGCAGTGCTGATTCAATCAAATTAAAGAATGAAGAGTCATATGCTTTAAAATAAAATTAACCATGATAAAGAAACTTTGCAGTATCCTCTAAAGTCCTTGAAAGTGCCAAAAGTCCTATTCAGAATCTCCACATGTATATTTCTTCATCTTTTACACCACTCGTAATTAAACCAGCTTTTCTTCAAGTGCTATCATTTAAAACTCATGTATTGTTCAACTTGATAGTTCATTTTGCTTAATTATTAGTACCACAACAATATTATTTCATATTAATTTTCCTAATAAATGTATAGCATTCCAGCTATGTCATGGACAAACTGGATTTATGGATCCACCTATAAAAGGTATATATCTTTAGTAAGTTCCCAAAGTAAAATGAACTTCAAGTTCCAAGCAGCTGCCTTACAACCCAGCTTTAAAAACACCACCTATTCTTTATTGTTCCATGTTTCTTTCTTAAGAAATAAACAACAAATCTAGCCAAACAGTACATAAGCACCTTAAAGTTAGGAACGTTGCCATTTTCATCTCCTACCCATTCCTAGTTGCTCCAACACAAGGCCAGGTACACAGTCTACATCTTCTTCAGAGAAGAGGACAGAGTTCAGATGAGAATTCAGTTGAGTGGCAAACCACACCTGCCTTCTCCATATGTGTTTCTTTTGCTTTCTCTCTTCCTTCACCACCACACTTCTTAACCAGTTTCCACACCTGTATCCTGGGGACATAGTAATTTACTTAATTGATGTAAAATGCTGAGGACAGTGTCTGGCTGTTTAACAAAAGTGGTCCGTCTTTATTATCTCACCTCCTGGCTCACTGTCAAGAAATTACTGTTACTGATAGAGTCAGGCCTCCTCAGGTGTGTTAGAGTGAAAAAAGTGTTGACCATCACTGCCTGAGATGGCAAGATGGCACCTCTGTGGATTTCAGAATTTAGTCTTTGTGACTGCCTTGAGGAACCCTGATGGACTCAGGAGCGCTTACCAGATCCATTTGCAGACAAATCTTTACGCCCAGTAAAGGCGAATGGAGAGAGGAATGTTCCCAGCTTGGGTAAATTCAAATGCTTCCAGGAGAGTTGCATTCCCTGCATGATAACTTTCCCCCTGCACTGGAGATGAGGCTGCTTTGAGGCAGATAGGAGATTTTCCAGAACCAAAGGGGTCAGTAGGTCTGCAGACCTTACTCTCCAGAAGGGATCTCCAAAACTGTGATTGATTCGTCACCCTATCAGAACCAAAAGATACCCTCATACATGTATACTTATTCATATATATTATATATAAACCACAGCACAATATACAAAAATAAATACTAATATTAGATACAATTAAAAGTATCTGTTGCTGATCATCCTGGCTGTATACTTCAGTGTACAAGAGACCCTCAGGACGAGGTGCACTGTTATTAGAATGTTTATAAATCCATATGTCAAAGTAAAAAAAAAAAAAAGAAGAAGAAAGTAGTCTGTACTCTCAGTCTCCAATTACTTCCCTCCCATTTGTGTCTCAGCCTACTTGGGCTGGGCTCTCCTGGCACCATTCTACTGAATATACCCTCTTTAAGGTCACTAACACCCCTGAGTGCTAAATCAAGTGGGCTCTGCTCCTGCCATCATCTTTCCTGACGTCTATGCTGTATCTGACACTGTGGACCATATCTTCCTTCTCCTCAGGTTTTCCTCCTATCTCTCTGATTATTCATTCTCCTCCTTCATAAAATTCTCTTCCTGTGTCTACCCCTTAGAGGTTACTATTTTCAGAGACCCTCTTCATAAGGCTCTTCTCATATCATTCTGGAAACTTGCCTAGGGAAATCTTCTCCATTCCCATGGCTTCAACTACTCCATTGATGATACGGAAACTTTTGTCTCTGACTTTCATATCTCTCCCCTACTCCAGACCCATATATGCAACTGTCTCCTGGATGTCTCCAACTGATCTCTATTAATGGCACTGTCATCTATCAAGTTACCTAAATTAGAAACCTGGGAGTCACACAAAACATTTTTCTCTCTCCAATAACTATGTTCAATTGGCTGCAAAGTCCTATTATATCTTCTTTGGAATCACCCCTTAACCATATTCTCTCCTTATTGTTTCCACTGTCACTGCCTTTGTTCAGACCCTTATCATCCTCACACTAGGATTTTTGCAACAGCTTTTTAATCTGTCTCTGTGCATCCATTCTTGCCTCCCTTCAAACTGTCCTCCATGTAGTTGTTGGAGTGAACTTTATAAATTGCCTATAATAGTATGCCATGTCTCTGCCTAAAAATGTTCAATGCTAAATCCAAGTACCTTAGCATGGCATAAGGAGGTTCCTCATAATTACTCTAACTTCCCTTTTTAGCAAGATCACCTGACATTGCCTCAATCAAAATGAACTTCCTGCAGACCTTTGAACACTCTGTGCCCCTTTACATTTCTGTGTCTTTGCATATGCTTTTCCTAATGCCTGAAAATAACTTTTTCCTTCTTCTCCATCTTTGAAACATAGCTCAAATGTCACCTCCTTTGTGAACATTTCCCTAGTTCCCCAGAGCAAAAAAAAGCCCATACTTTGTCCAGGCATCTAATCATCAAACTTATTATTCTGTGTTTAGGTGATTCATGTGGGACTATCTCTGGAAGAGAGATCCGTATGTGGAGCTATAAGTGCATCAAAGGCAGGAAATTGTATCTTACATGTCTTTAAATCTCCAGTATCTACCACAGTGCCTGGCACACAATAAGTGCTCAATAGATGTTTGGTGAAAGAATGAATATGGTTGGCTGCATAAAAAGACACTAACCCCTTCCTCAAAAAAACCCCCCCAAAAAACAGACTTTCATGCATTGAGAACCATGGACTATTTAAAGCTCAAACCTCTTGCTATATCAAGATATCTTAGAAAAAATAATAATAAAGCTCAAATATCTGGATTCACAGTGAATGGCTAAATGCACTGTTCTGAAGGTACCTAGAGTAATAACAGAAGGCTCTCTAGCAGGAATCAGGACTATAATAACTGAGAAACTAAGTTACTTAGTTACTTATGGCACTGTGATATCCCCTTCTATTCTTTAGTATGTTCACTCTTGCCCTTGAAGAAGAAAAACACTAGTCCTTAGGCTAGTGGTGGAGGTGGGAGTGGAGGAGGGGAGTGAGAATTAGCTGACTCATCAGTCTCACTCACACATTTTGGTTTCCATGGAGGAGAAAGAGCACACATGTGATGTCGTCAAGACTACAAAATCTTCTCCCATCACTCTTGTCTCCAAAGAAGTCAAATATCTTTTACAAACTCTATCCTCTGAATTACCATCACCCCCTTCACCAGTCACACATACAAAAAGAACATTTTTCAAGGAAGGAAAGTCAATGATATTTTAGTACATAGTCAGTCAATCTGGCCACCTCATTTATCATCATAGAAGTATGTCTTGATGAAGCCTAATATAACACAGCAGAAAGAAATTTACAGAGGAGTAAAAATCCAACCAGAACTCCGCAGAACATAAATGGTTAGAGACAAAGAGTGTCAGCTCTACAGGAACTGCCAGAGCTAATGTTACAACGGAAACACAGGGGTCTAGGCAAATCTCACCTAGGTTTGCTGATTGACTTGATTGTCAGTGTCCTCTGTTCTCAATTGTATTGATTAACACTAGGGGGGAAGAACCCAAGAGGACTTGGCAAAGCAGAGCGTAATCTCTGCTATAGACTGAATTGTGTCCCCCCATATTTGTATGTTAAAGCCCTAACCCCCAACATGACTTGAAGATAGAGCTTATAAGGTGGTAATTAAGGTTAAATGAATCCATAAGGGTGGGGCCTTAATTCAATAGGATTAGTGTCCTTATTAGAAGAGACACCAGAGAACTTGCTCTCTTTCTCTCTCTCCACCATGTGAGGACACAGTGAGAAGGCAGCTATCTGCAAGCCAGAAAGAGGGCCCTTCCTAGAGCCCAACCATGGGGGCACCCTGATCTCAGACTTCCAACCTCCAGAACTGTAAGAAATAAATTTCTGTTGTTTAAACTCCCCAGTCTAATGGTATTGTGTTATGGCAACCCGAGCTGACTAAGACATCCTTCCAGGATTTCTCCTAGGGGTAAAAACTCCAAGTAATTCATAATAAGTTAATGTAATTTGTACCGTCTGTTCCCAGTCCCCCCAACTCTTCCATTTCTCAAGAAACTTGGGGAAAGTCTCAAATTGCATTAAAATTACTTCTTCCTGTTCCGCGTTTTTGCCCTCTTCTAGGCTACGTTCATGTGAACAATTCAAGACATTTCCATCCTTATGCGTTTTATTCCTGAAATTCCACATAAGTTTGAAGATTGGGCAAAGTTCTCATCTCCACTCCAAGCCTCCATTTCTCCTATGAAGAGCTTGTGGAGTAGAATAAGGCTGTAGTTCCATGCTACAGTTGAGGCAAAGGGGACATTCTTACCACTTTGGGCAATAATACAACTATAAGAGAGGATTTTCAGAAGAAGCAAAATTCTGAGGCAAGAATAGGAGGAGATGGTTAACCAGAGGGACAGGCAGTATGAGTAAAGAGTGGATGCATCCTACCACAGGTGTGGAGTAGACAGCAAATGAGTAGGAATGGCAACAGCTAATGCGATGTGCCCTCCTACTACTTCTAGAGCCCCTGTCATAATTTGTTGTGAAACTATACTCCCCAGAATTTGATTGATTTAGAAAGAATTCACTTGGGGAATTCAATGATAATAAACTACAGATGGGTATCTACCGCACAGGGCTATTGGGGAAGTTAAATAAAATAATATATGGAAAGTGCTTATTATGGAACCAGGCTTATAGTGATCACTTCATAACTGGGAGCTGGTGTAGTAGTAGTTGTTGGTGGTGGTCGTTACATTAGGGCTTTCTTATCATGGTAACTGTGTTCTTGGCAATGTTAGATTTGCTCTGAGCTGGTTTTGTGGTGACATCAATTGTAGTAGTGAGGGAGACAAGTGTGTTGATAGCGGTCCTGGAAAATGACATGAAAACAATGAATCACAAAATGGGTGAAATCCACCATCCATCCTACTACACAAGCTTAGGAGACATTGGTGACACCTCCCTCTCTCTTCTCCCCACTCTCAATCTACTACCAAGTGCTATCTATTTCTTCTCTTAGAACTAGCTACCTAACTGTTCTCCCAACTTCCACTGTTATCCCTCCCTCATAGTCTTCTTCACAAAAAGGTCACAGTAATCTTTTTAACATGTAAATTAGGACATCTCATTGACCATGACAATTTGAACACATGTATTTACCTCCACTTCGCTGCCAACCCTCATTAAAATGAC
The DNA here is from genome assembly GCF_029289425.2 of Pan paniscus. NCBI lineage: Eukaryota > Metazoa > Chordata > Mammalia > Primates > Hominidae > Pan > Pan paniscus. The sequence goes on along the minus strand of NC_073272.2, from coordinate 51,855,397 downwards.
AGTAATTTGGGGAGAGAAGACAACAATGCAATATTTAAAGCTAGAAAATAGACATACAAGGGTAACTGACAGCCGACCTGCAGAAACTGAATCCCAAACTGGCATTGGGGAAAATTGACAACCAACACAATTCACAATAAAGAACCTCCAAAAGGCTCAAAAATTGGCAGTACCAGTACTTCTGGAAGTGGAGGTGAAAGTAAGTCTAAAAACAAGAGTATTGGTTGAAATTCTTATTAACCAGTTGGATCCTAAGATCTCCTCCACAACTCCTCACGGTTGTGTGATTGTATCTGCCCCAACTCCCATCAGATGTGAGGTTTATTCTCTAGAGAGAGTAAAACAGAGGGTCTCTGGACTGCGGAAGCACAGTTGAGGAAGAAGTACCATATGGAAAACAAGGACATTCAGAAGTTTATATATTGATTGTTGAGACTCTTAGTCTCTTATCCCACTTAGTACTTTTTTTTTTTTTTGAGATGTTGTCTTGCACTGTTACCTGGGCTGGAGTGCAATGATGCCGTCTCGGCTCATTGAAACCTCCACCTCCTGGGTTCACACGATTCTCCTGCCTCAACCCTCTTGAGTAGCTGGGATTACAGGTGCACACCACCACGCCCAGCTAATTTTTTTTCTTGTATATTTAGTAGAGACGGGGTTTCACTATGTTGGCCAGGGTGGTCTCAAACTCCTGACCCCATGATCTGCCTGCTTCGGCCTCCCAAAGTGCTAGGATTACAGGCCTGAGCCACCGTGCCTGGCCCCACTTAGTTCTTAGAATGCTGACAGTCAGGCTTACAACCTCCAGGCTGGAATATCCTTCTTTGGAAATGTGAACAACCTCAGAAAAAAATAATAATAAAGAAAAAGAAAAAAAAACCCTAAAGATGTTGATATAAAGGGTTGTCCAATGAAATGACCCAGCCAGATCACCTTGCAGTGAAACCCATTGTGGTAGACAGACCCAAGGTAATCCCCAGTGGATACCACCTCCTGGTACTCATGCCTTTATATACTTCTCTCTTCTTGAATGGAGAGGGGAACTGTGACTTGCTTCTAACCTAACAGAATATGGCAAAGGTGATGGGATGTCACTCTCATAGTTAAGTTACATTATAAAAGGCTCTGCTTTAGCAGACAGAAGCTAATGTCTCTTCCTCTGGGCTTGATGAAATGGGAGGCTATGTTGCAGAAGCCTACATGGCAAGTAACTGCCAATCTCCTTAAGGAGCTGTAGATGGCCTCTAGGACCTGAGGGTAGCCTCCAGCCAACAGTTAGCAAAAAGCTGAGGCCCTCAGTCATGTGGTCATTAGAAAATAAATTCTGCCAACAGCCTGATTAAGCTTGGAAGCAAATTCTTCCCCAATCAAAACTCCAGATGAGTTTACATCCTGACCAACACCTTGATTACAATCTGGGGAGACTCTTGAAAGAGGACTCAGCTACCCCAGACCTGAACTCCTAATGCACAGAAACCATGAAATTATTAATGTGTGTTGTTTTAAGCCACTACGTTTGTGGTAACTTGTTACGCCACAGTAGAAAACTGATATACTCACACAAGTCTCACTAAATACTCTGACCTTCTAATTAGCTTTTTAGGAACCTACTCATAAATATGAGCAAACAGCCAAGGATGACAAGCTATCTGAGGAAAGCCTCCAATATCAAAGATAGAGACCTAAACCAACCAATAAACCAAAAACTTAAAAGAAACAGAAATGAAAATGAATAACCATTATTGTACTCAAAGAGATAAGATGTTGTATCTATCAAAAAAGAGCAAGATTATATTTAAAAGGATACTCAGAGGGCAAAAAATTGCTCTGAAAACTTCCTGCTTTAGCTGGAGGCCATTATCCTGAGCAAATTAACACAGGAACAGAAAACCAAATACCACATGTTCTCACTTATAAGTTGGAACTAAACACTGGGTTCTCATGGACGTAAAGATGGCAACAATAAGTAGTGGGGACTACTTAGCAGGAGGTAGGGAGGGAGTCAAGGGTTGAAAAACTATTGGGTACTATGCTCGCTACCTGGATGACAGGATCATTTGTACTCCAAGCCTTGGCATCACACAATATACCCATGTAACAAACTTGCACATGTACCTCCTGAATCTAAAATAAAAGTTGAATTTTTTTTTTTAAATCCTGCTTTGAACTTCTTATTAGAAAATGTTGTAGAATGAAAAATTTGTCTGGTTTTTGTTGCAGGACCTTTGTCTCAGTTTCCTGGGAAAGAGCTTCTAAACTCTTAAAATTTCTTGAGTGATAAGAGTGTCTTTGTTATTCATGATGGGCCTCTGGGCCCATGACTGAATTTATGCTAATGAGGTGGCTTAGGGTGGGCTCTTGGATAGTTTCAGGATGGGGGTTGGTGAGGCTGAAAAGACCAACAACCATGTGACTAGAGAGTTGGGGCTTTGTGCCAGATGATATCAGCCGAAGATGACCTCTGGGGAGGGAAGAAGGGGGAATGGAGACTGAATTCAATCACATGATCAATGATTCAATCAGTCATGCCTGTATAATGAAACCCCAGTGAAAACCCTGGACACCAAGGCTCAGGTGAATTTCCTAGTTAGTAAACATATTGATGTGCCAGGGGTGACATATCCTGATTCCACAAGGGGAGGACATGGAAGCTCCACAATTAGGGCACTCCCAGACCTCATCCTGTAGGTCTCTTCATTTGGCTAGTCCTGATATGCATCTTTTATAATAAAACTGTAATCATAAACATGGTACTTTTCTGAGTTCTGTGAGTTATTCTAGGGAATCATCAAACCTGAGGGGCTCATTGGAATACCCAAGTTGGTAGCCAGTTGGTCAGAAGTGCAGGTAACCCTGAACTTGTAGCTGGCATCTGAAGTGAGAACAGTTTGTTGGAGACTGTGCCCTTAACCAGTAGAGTCTCTGCTAACTCTGTTGGTGTCAGAATTGCATTGCAGTATTGCAGAAGCAATGAAAGATAAAGCTGAGGGAACAGCCCAGAAGTAGAGCAAACAGACAAGCACATGGGAAGAATAAGAAAAATGTAAGCAAATTACATTATTCAGGTAATCCAACATAAGAATAACATGAGTTCCAAGGAGGAGAAGGTCAGAAAAACTGGAGAGAACAAAATTAAATAAATAATTCAACAAAAGTTCCCAGAGTTGAAAGACAGTTTTAAGATTGAAAGGGTCCACAGAATACCCAACACAGTGAAAGAAAATGGACACACACCAGGGGAGATCAATGTGATGTTGCATCCTAAGGACAAAACAAAGAACCCAATGGCTTCCAGAAAAGAAAAATTACAAGGGATCAGGATTCCAAATGGTTTCAGGCTTCTCAAAAGTTAGAAGCTAGAAAACAATGAAGAAATATCTTCAAAATTATTAGGGATATCATGGGATGAGAGTGCTCTACAGATCTAGAGAGCAATTGGGCCATATTTGAGCAATTCAAAGATGTCTCACAGAAGACGAGACTGACAGAAGAGCCAATGCATCTTCACATATTGGGAGAATATTTAGTCAACTGGGGAACAGGTTGTGGATGAGCTAATGTTAAGTACGTAGAAAAATAAGCAAGAGAATAAACAAGACAATTATCAGCTCCATTAAAAACAAGCAGATGTGCAAGAAAGGAAAAGTAATCCTAGTGTGCTATGTAACTCAGCTGTGAATAGCATTTCCAGAGTCATAATAATGTAAACACTGAATATTGATCTAGTCAAAATTATGACATAACTGTACTGGTAGAGTGGTGGAATGGGAAGTCTGTGTTTGTGCATGCACGGGGGCTTATGGTGATAATGAACTAAACTCTCCTCTTCCATAGAATGCTTTAATCTGAAAAATTATGAATTAGCTTTACAAGCATGCTATTTAGCTAAAGGAGCTCCAAGTAGTTCCCTCTAGGGAGCAGATAATGGGAGAGGGGGGCAGGTTGACAGCTATGACAAGTACCTATTTGTTTCTTTAAACTGCATACAAAGCAAATTCTTTAGAAAATAAAAACTATTTTTATTTTTTAATTTTTTATTATATTTTTTCTTTTTTCTTTTCAACTTTATTGTATTTATTTTAAGTTCTGGGATACACGTGCAGGACGTGCAGGTTTGTTACATAGATAAACGTGTGCCATGGAGGTTTGCTGCACAGATCAACCTATCACCTAGGTATTAAGCCCCGCATGCATTAGCTATTTATCCTGATGCTCTCCCTCCCGCCACCTAACCCCAGGTCCCAGTGTGTGTTGTTACCCTCCCTGTGTCCATGTGTTCTCATTGTTCACCTCCCACTTATGAGTGAGAACATGCGGTGTAAAAACTATTTTTAAAAGCAAATTCAAATCAGATCATGTCACCAAATTACATAAAACCCTTAGTGGCTTACCATTGCAATTAGAACCAAAATCTTCTCTTTCCCATGACTTATATGCTTCATCATGATCTGAATCCCGCCTATCTTATTTCATTTCATGGGACTCTCCCCCTTGATCTCTAGGCTCCAGTCACTCTGGCCTGCTTTTTCTCCCTCAAACACAAGCCTGTCTCCATCTCCAGGAATTTGTACTTGCCATTCCCTCTGCCTGGAATCCCTTTCCCCAGATATTTTCACAGCTGCCTCCTCCTGTTGACAAGACTCAACTGAAAGTTGCCTCTTCAGAGAAGCCTTTCATGACAATCCAATCTCAAACAATCAGGCAAACCCAAATTGAAACTGAAATCCAGTCTAAAGACAACTGCTCTGTACTCTTCAAAAGTGTCAATGTCATGAAAGACAAATGAAAGCTGGGAGTAATCTAGATTAAAGAAGACTAAAGACACAGAACTAAATGCAATCTATGATTTGACCCTATATTTACAAAAAAAAAAGCTATACATAGCATTATTTGGACAATTTGAGAAATTCAAATATGCATTGTATTCTAGATAATATTAATGTATCATTGTTAAATTTCATAAGTGTGATCATTGTATTGTGTATGAAGGAGAATGTCCTTGCTGTTTATGAGATACATGCTGAAATACTTATGTGCGACATGTCATGATGTCTGCAACAAACGTTCAAGTGGCTCAGCCAAAAATAAAGAGGTAGATATGCAGATAAATAGATGGAGTTATAGATATTAAGTAAATGTGATAAAGTGTTAGCAATCGGTAAAGAATATGTAAGTGATCACTGTATTATTCTTGCAACTTTTCTGTAGGATTGAAAAGTTTTCAAATCAGAAGTTGGTGGAAAAAAAATCTTGAAGTTTATTTAGTAGGTTTGTTGTTGGTAGTAGCATTGGTGAAGTAATTCCAAACAATTTTGGATGTGCTATAGGATTAAGCAAATGAGTAAATAAATTGACTGACCAAAGTAGCCCTCCAGGCACTTTCTATCACATCATCAGGTTTTGTTTTCTTTATTGCACTTATTTTCTGAAACAACGTCTTCATGTATGTATGTCTGTATTTCCCCAGCCCTTAGCCAATAAATGCTATTTGAGCACGGATGATGTCTGTCTTGTTTTTTGGTGAATCCTCAGCATTCAAATGAGTGCCAAGCATGTAGTAGATGTTCAATAATTATTTGTGGAATTGATGATTGAATAATGCAATCCCTAGAAACCCTGGGTGTCAGGCAGCTGCAGTTTTGCCCCAGGGCCACGTTAAGGTTCTGAGACCCAGTTGGGAAAGGGCCTTGTTATTGCAGAGACCAGTGAAGCTGAGAAAGAGAAAGGGGGAAACTGAGCCTAGTTCTGTCATATGAAGTGTGGTTAAAGGGAATAGGCCCTTCCAGAAATGGCCATGCCTAAAGGTCATAACTAGAGCATGGGGACTTAAAACCAAAAGGTGAATGATAGAAGGGAGGTCCTGGAAATGACTGTTGAATGCTTTAATCTCCATCTAAGACAACTGAGTTCTGTGACGCCTTGTCCTTGTAAGTCACTTCAATTGTGTAAAGCCTCTCCCCTGAGATTCCTTCTTATGACAGAACTGATTAATTCTGCATTTTGAGCTAACTCTCAGTAAGGGAGAACTACAAGAAAGAGAAAAAGGGACAGCTGGAAAGGCTGCTGGCAGTTCTTTGGAGGAAAAGAAAGCCACCTTCTTCCCCAACCTTTTTCATCACAGCAGTTCTGCCTATCAACACCTCTTTTTCTTAAATTCCTTTCTCTATTCGTTCCTCCCTCCTATATCCATCACTTTCCCTCTTAAAGTCAGTCATAAAGCATTTGTAGAGGGTGGTGAGGTAACAAAGTAATTTTGTGCGAGACAATTCTTACTAACATTATCTTTTTTCCTTTTTGGATAAAGACACACACACATACACATATTCAAATACTGAGATTGACTATTACAAATGTCTGCCTGCCTCCATTACTGACAGCACACCAGGAGGGTTCTAATAATCTTTTTCACTCTTTCTAAACACCATCACCTAAGGGACACTATCAGCTCTATACTCCCTCCCTCAGCTCCCCCCACACACACCTGTGATCTGCCACACCAAAATTTCCACCACTTTTTTCTCTATGCCATTAGAGCAATCTGTTTTCTCTTATTAATACAAGCTGAGTTTAGATCCTTGGCAGGTTAGACTGGATGGCTGTTTCTCATCAGCTTTCCCCCATGTCTAAGCCACAGTGAGTTAAAGATTCTGCAAAGATTCATTTTTTTTCTTATCTTTCTTCAAACTGTTTTCAGTCTCAGAATCTGCTTTGAGGTCCACAACCATCCCACTCCTGCTTACCTACGAAGACCTTTCTCTCATCCCCTGGTCATTCATCATCAGTTAGAATTTTAAATTAGAAATCCCATTAGCATGTTGAGTCCATGGAAGCCAAATGACCCATTATGGACTAAATCCAAATGTATAGGCAGGTGGTTAAGCCAGTTGGGCCAGCAGCCTTGGCAATGCAGACCCAAAACTAGAGGTTGCAGCAAAAATAAAGAAAGAATCATGATTTTACAAATTACCTCAAATCAACTGGATATCAGCTCTAGGGAAACAAAGCAGATTTGTAGATGCTTCCAGAACCAAATACACAGTCAAGGACAATTTTTCCTCACTGGTTAGTTTTACCATGTACACCTATATTCAAACAGCCTTCATTGCTCCCATTACCTTTAAAACCAAATCTTCCAACTCTTCAATCTGATGTTGAAAACCTTTTACATCCCCCTTTCTCCCTACCACTTGCTTCACTCTAATCTCATCTCTCATCAGTCATTGGTATGTTCCCTCTATCTCAACCAGCCTGGCTCATTCTCACCTCCAGATTTCTATCTTTGCTTCTCTCCTTGTCTGCAATGCCTTTCCACTTCCCCTTTGCTGATCTATGTTAATTGCATCATTCAAGATCCATTTCAAGATCTGTCCCCTTACAAAAAGCTGTCCGTGATTCACTCACTGGATTGCTGATATTTCGTGCTAAAACAGACTTTAGAGCTAGATGATCAAGCTCAACTTTATTCCCACCTCCATTTTTCATACGAGAAAACTTAAGGCCCAAAGACATTAAATGATCTGTATAAGGTCATGTTGAGAGTTTAGTGGTAGAACCTTAATATGAAGCCAGATTTCCTGACTCCCCTTGCAATTTCCTTTCCGCTCTGTCACACTTAGTCCCCACCCACCCCCAGCCCCCCAGAAAAGTACAAAGTGTGGTGTCATGATCATAAACTGGCATCTGTGTTTGGATTGCTTTTCACCTGTATTTGGCTTATCTTGACCACCAAGCTCTAATAATTCTTGTGGGAAGGATCACGTCTAATATTTCTGCCCTTTCTCCTTCCCCAGGACACCTAATAGGGCTGTATACACCACAGACTGGCAGTAAATACCGCTTAACTGTGGAGTGCTTCACTTCAAGAAAACATAAAAACAGAACCAATAAAATGAGTATACCCTGGTTGAATTATTATATTACATACATATTCAAAAATATTCCTCTAAACAGGGACCTCCTATAGTGAGCTTGGTTACAGATCATTAACTCCTGTCCAGAAAGAGTGAGAGCTGAGAAACCTCTGCTCCTTTGACAAGCTCAAGAAAGAAAAAGGCATTAAGGCAGCCTTCCCACTCTGCTATGAAGAGGATTTACACAGACCCTGTCTCACAGCCCCCAGCTCACAGCCCTCAGTATTGTGCTCTGGTCTCCCTCAGCTGGAAATTGAGTGACACAAGTTCGAAATGTCTGTTCCACCACTAATTATCTCTGTGACCTAAGACATGGCACTTAGTCTCACTGGACTTGTGTTTTCTCATCTGTTAAAGGGTAGGGGACAGGGGTATGTGATGGAAGTCCGAATTTGCTTGCCTCACACATTTGTTGTGAGGCTGAAGTGAGATACTATATGTGAAAGTACTTTAGAAATAAAAAGGCATTATACAAATGCAAGGTATTAACTTTTTAACTCTCCAATCCTATATCAATTAATCCTAGGAGACTAGAGTGAGTAAAGGTTAACAGGTTTGCATTTTAATCCCAGCTAAATTAATTGTCTGAATCCTCTACCTTCTCCATAAATGCTGCCTGTTCTTCATCCCATCTCCTTATTTTATTTAGTAGATTATTATAAAGGTTGCTATTTTGGCTTGGCACATCCCGAGGTAGTACAGTAGGGGAGGTTGGCAGCTGCTAAGACTCGGGAGAGACACTGATTTCTTCCCAAACTGCTCTAAAAGGGAGGACTTAGGGAATTTAAAGCTACTGATCAAGGGGGGAAGGGCTTCCACTCTAGCAATACAGTGCCACTCTCTCATTCAATAATGAAAATGAAATGAAAACAGGAAGGGAGAAGAGATTTAATTTAGTCACATTTCTCAGCTTTTCTCTCCTTTGCCTCTCCAGAACTCTGAGCACGGCTGAAATTGAAGGAGCTCCATGCTGGCTTGGATAAGCTTTATTCTGGGTAGAATCAGAGTAAATGCTGGCAGTTGGGTAAGGTAGTGCATTGCATATTCAAAAGATATGAGCCTACTGTACTGATCGATCCTTCATCCAGCCCAATCAGGTAACTTATATAACATGCCCAAAAGTCCCAGGCTAAGGACCATTTCTGCCCTGGGACATCCAGAACTATGTTCATCCAAGCCTCTGTGGATACGGTCATCATTCCAGATATGTCTGGTTAAAGAAATTCTTACGTACCTCTTTGCCTTTTTAAAAATCTGTATTGTTTAATTAAAAGAGAGCCTCTTAGGAGATCATTAATCATTTGAAATATCAAATAGTGCTGAAAAGCAAGGCAGAAAAATACATCCTAACCAGTAACCTACAATGAATCATCCACTTAACAGACATTTCCTGAATCCTGACTATGACCTCAAGTCCTGGGTTAGGTTGTAAGGAAAATACAGAAGCATCTAAGTAAAACTTTATTAAGAAACCAGCAGGTTATGGGAAAGAGGAAGGTGTAGCTTAGTTACAGCAAAGGTGCCTCCCCAAATCAGGTACCAATCAACCATTCTGGCCATCCCTCTACTCTGCCTCCAGTGTAAAGCATGGTATTCAATGCTGGGCTAAGGAACCCCCGACACACACACACAAAGAACCCTTACTATGATATGAGGCAATAAGGTAGCTAATGATGGGCTGAAAAATAATTTTTTAAAACCTTCAAAACTAATCATAATGCAGTTCAGGCAGTATATCTCCAGTAACCTACCCTAATGGAGCAAAAGCCATGTACAAGCAACTATTTTAGCATTCAATCTCAAAATGACCTTGTAGCAAGAGTCTACATCATAAATGTTGGCCTCATTATAATTGAGTGTAGAATTATAGACAAGAGTTTCAATAAACATACATAAAGCAGTAACTCCAAGTTGTCCCCTGGTGGTATCTCGCTTGACAATACACTGTCTATGCCAAACCCCAAGAGGCCATCTGTAACCCAAGAGGCCATCTTACTCTGTGACTGCTCAGCCTTCAGCCCTTCTAACTACATGTTGGGTTTAGTAAAAAGCAAAATTTAAATGTGGGATATCTGCCCCTTCTAAGGACAGGGATTCCATTAAGGTGTGAGAGCCAGAAAAGTGATCTCCAATCCTGGACTTGCTGGTTGGTCAGATCTGGCACTTTAATGCACCAGATCCAGTAATGAGATCTGGCACCTGTATATTTCAGTCCTGAACTCTTAGGGTTAAAGGCGGCTTGGCTACTTGAGTGTGGGATAGGGGAAAGGAGAACAAGCCCAAGGAGCGTGAAGAGAGTGGGCCCCTAAGGTGAATTTACTGGAAGGAGGACTGCCACGTGAGGGAATTGATAGGGCTCACTTCTCCTGGTCTTCCCATCCCCAGAGTTTAAGGACGGTCCCTGCACTAGCTTAGTAGCTGCCAAGCAGTGTTAACACATCTCTGGAAAGGTGGGCTTAGGCTGTGAGGCTGCAGCGAGGATCTGGGAAATGCAGACCTCACCAGAGATTCTGGTCTTTGGAGAGATTTAGGTGAAACTGTGCTCTTATGGTATTATTTATTGCTGAGACATAGTATAGGCAACAGAAAGATGCTGCAGATTCTAGAAAATTCTGGCTAGGTCAGTGTCCGTTGGCAAAAGAAGAGGGAATAGTGGGGGATATGGTCTGGGAGTACATGGCTAGAGAAGGGGCTGCAGAAAGAAGGCTGCTACCCACAACTGCAGCATTATGTGTATGGGAGATAAATTCACTTGTCATATTTCAAATCAGGTTTACAGGTATTTCTCCCCCGTCCGCTCCCCCCACCCAGCTGTGGCTTAACAGGTAGTCTTCTCAAATTTTAATTACAATTGGTAATATATTGGCGTCTAAAGTCTAGGTCTGACTAAGATGATGGTTTGTATGTATGTGTACGTGACTATAACAGAAAGAGCTTCTAAAGTCTTCCGATGTGGTGGGAAAGGTGCTGCGCTAGGCATCAGTCGTTCTCTTCGCAAGAGAATCTCCCATCTCTAATGTCAGACTGCTTCAGGAGGTGAAAAAGGTGTGGGTGTTGCAGTGAATTTCCCCAGCCCAAGACACACACACACACACACAGACACACACACGCGCGCGCGCGCGCGCGCGCGTTAACAAGTTTGGGGGGGGCGGAAAAACAAACTCCTGCTGATGGCTGGGAAATCCAGCTAAAAGCACAAGGCACGCTCCTATAGCATAGGCGAGCCAGACAGACGCCCAGATAGCCTCAGCTCCCGAGCGCGAAGCCCAGCTGCTGCCGGGGCACTCTCGACTTGCTCTCGGGGAGGCTGCAGGCTGCGGAAAGCCGGGGCGCCAGCCTCCCTCATCACACTCCTTTCCCGAATCACCTCAAACTCTGTACCCAACGGCAAAGCTCAGAAATGCAAAAAACCGAAGAGGGTCAAATTGTACTTCAATCCAAAGGAGGCTGAACACCCGCCCCCCGCCCCACCACACACACACCATGCCGCTTAATTTCTTTTCCCGGCTTAGATAAAAAGCATTACTTGCCCATCGAGGCTTGGAGATGGGGGGCAAGAGGTTGGTCCGAGGCTAAGCTCACCTGCTGCTGAGGTGAGAGAGCAGACACAGGATGGAAGCTATTCTGACCAGCAGCTAAGTGCTTGGGGGATTGCGAAGACCCTCAACTTCGCCTCTGGCCTTTTTTTTTCATTCGTGTCACTAAAGGGTTAAACACGGCAAGGCTCCAGCCCGCCCCCCAACCTCCACGCCGCTCCACTCCCCCTCCCCTTTTTGTCTCTCCCCTCCCCTCCCGCGCGTCGCTAGGAGGTCATCAAGCGCTCTGCCCAGTCCGCGTTCGCAAGCCCCTCTGCTTCCCGCCCATCGGACCCGTGGCTGCTTACGAAGAGGTGTGCGCTCACTGAGGGGCGTGTTCCAGCATAGGGAGACGCTGAGCGCCCACGGGTTAGACCTCAGAGCCGAGCCAGCCATGGAGTGGGATGGGGGAAAGTTTGGCACCCTGCGAGGGGCTGCCGGACTGGAGTGGGCGGGGCGCCCGAGGGTACTTTAGCCTTCCAGGCTTAGGGACTCAGGCTGCCCAGACCTGAAGCGGTGTGCGGCCATGGACCGCGGAGCTGCCGCGGCCCAGGGCACTGCCCCGCCTCAGGATGGAGAGCAGCCCGCTGAGTCTCCAGAGCCTCCGCCGCCTTGGCCGCCGCCGCCACCACCACCGGCTCCGCCGCCGGCTCCACCACCGGCTCCGCCGCCGGCTCCGCCGCTGCTCTCCGAGGCTTCGCCAGAACCCATACCAGAGCCCTGTCCAGAGCTTGCTCCAGGTCCCTGTCCAGAGGCGACCTCAGAATCAGCCACAGAACTGTACACAGAACCGACCCCAGAACCAGCCGCAGAGCCGGCCTCAGAACCGGCCCCAGAACCTGCCACAGAGCCGGCCCCAGAACCTGCCACAGAGCCGGCCCCAGAACCTGCCACAGAGCCGGCCCCAGAACCGGCCCCAGAACCTGCCACAGAGTCTGCCCCAGAGCCGACTCCAGAACCTGCCCTAGAGTCGGTCCCAGAGCCGGCCCCAGAGCTGACTCCAGAAGTTGCCCCAGAGCTGGCCCCAGAGCCGACCCCAGAACCTGTGACAGAGCTGGCCCCAGAGTTCTGCCCTGAGGCGGCTCCAGAGTTCCGTCCAAGTCCAGCACCATGTCTATTGCAATGTCCGGTGGACACTCGAGAAAGAGGTCTAAAGACCTCGCCATCGCCATCGCCATCGCCATCGCCCAGAACGCCAATGTCGTGGTCCAGAATAAAGGTAAGCAAAAGACCCCCTGAAGCGGGGAAAAGAAGCAAGGCGAAGTCAGATGGCTATGGAGCCCGCGGGACTCCGGGTACCCCTTGCATCCCGGTTGTCTGGCACTGGCTGGCCAAGATGCTGAGAAAGATGCAGGGATGGGGAACCCGGGGGAATGGGAAGGGGTTGGGAGGCGGGAAGCAACATGTGGGAATCGAGAATGGGCTGTTTGGGGCTAGAAACGGGGGTGACAGCAGGGGGTGGGAATCGGAGCAGTTTTCCCCTTGAAGAGAAGCGACAGTGCGGTGAGCGCCAATATCTTGAAAGAGAGGAGGAAGATACCCTCGGGGAGCGCAAGAGACCTGGAGAAGTGTTTGGGGCTGGCCCCGAATACATAGCGGACGGATTGAGTGGGGGCGGTGGCACACACCTCTTAGCCGCGGTCACTGCCGCAGAGGCCCAAGCTGCGGAGCCTTCGCCTGCTTGGCCCCCTCCCTGCCACTGGGGAGGGGGCGCCTCAGCTGGGCGCAACTGGCGGCGCTCCAGGGAGGTGCCCGGCGCCTCTGCCGGCTGCTTCGAGCTGGTACTCCTGGTGAGGACGAGGGGATGGGCGGCGCCCACGCGCACTGCAGGGGAAGGGCAGGGTTCTCCGGGAGGAGGGGGAGAGCATGCGTGTGTCGAAGCCACCATTCCATCTGTCTGCAGGATTTCCCAGCAGGTAGGTGCAAACGCAGTGATACAATGTTGCGCAGCGTCACAAACGGGGCAACTGGCATCCCGCACCAGGGCCAATTGGAATGGTACAGGAGTCCTGGTTTAGAGACACGAAAATAGGAGTTGGGATTGCAGAATGTGTGAAGGGGAACCTTCATCTCTACCAGTCTACCGAGACGCCTTCTAAATCGTTACACTTAGCCGGGAAAAGATGAGTGGAGAATCTTCTGGCACTCGCCCAAGGGGAGTAGGGAGGAAAAAGGTTTTCGTGTTTACCTTGGACCCTGAAACCCCGTCTGCTCTTAAGCGGGAGTATGCCTGTCTTTCCTGCTTTCTCTGCACTCTCCCTACTCTTCCTTTACCCTAAACTTCGCTCCACAAAACTGAAAACCAGGATAATGCACACACACACCTCAATTTAGCTTCCCCTGCAGGAAAACATACACACGCGCGCGCATTCACACACACACACACACACAAACGAATAACACAACACACGAACAATACCGGTCCATCCTGCTGCCTAGCAGACCATAAGGACACGGCTCAGGAACCCTTCTGCTGTGGACCGCACACTTATAGAATGTAGAATGCAGGAGGGGAGGGGGCAGATTGGCATCACGAAATGGAAGCATTGGTTGCTTCCTGAGTTCTTAGTAGGGAGGCTTGAGTTTGCAAAATATCTGCAATGACGAATAACTGAAAAAGAAGGCTAAAATGAAAAGTTTCACAGAGAAAAGAAAGTGCAGAGGTTTAAAAATAAATAAAACAGGACGGTGGGAGACTCTGATAAGTTTTTAAAAATTCAACACCCTAGCTCTCACCAGGGGATGTATCCCTCCCCTTCCTGAAAATACCCTTTCCTGCAGTGATCTTAAGAAGGGCAAAGTTGGGGTGGCTAGATTTGGGAGCTCACCCTCACCGGGTGATTGATCTTATCTTTTTGGAAGAGTGCATTAAGCTGGTGGGAAAGAGACAAGCAGGAATCACCTGACCTGTGGCCATCTTAAGCGAAATTTTGGGAACATGGCTGTGAAACTGACACGTGGGGACGTAATACCCAGAGAATGCATCTCCCCTTTGGCCTCTGAAAGGCTGACTGGCGACCAGGACCCTTCCCCCAGTGAAAAGCATCCCCTGCTCCCATGTGAAAGCATCTCCTACCTGTTTGACAGGAAAATGTCATTGCCAGACAGATGAGGAAGATTAAGGTAAGGGGAATCAGATTAGTTTCCTCTACGTAGTGCCCACTCAGACGTGCTGGCTAGCTGACCCACAGACATCTGGCAACACTGGCAGGAGACCAGGATCCCAGGGGTTTGACTTTGCCCTTAGTAGAGCCAGACATTTGTTGAATCACTTATCCGTAGAATGGGGTTAAGAACCACGACCATCCGTTAAGAAGGCCATGCAGATTAACTAATCAGTGGCTCTGGAGAATTTTGAAGGATGTAAAGGATCTAGGTACATGCTCAAATTAAATTGCTTGGAGCCAAACCCTTTTACAACACCCTCAATGTTGCTATGCAATTGCTCTCTGGTGCAGCTGGGAACATCTGATCTTCAGTAATAGGATCATTCTCTCCTGCATCTTCCTCAGACAAATGGCACCTGCAACCAGCTGGCTTGTATCTTAACATTCAAGGCAAACAGGTTGTCATCTTAGCTGGGGTGATGTTGTTTTCAAACACTGCCTCCTCGAGGCAAGCTTGGGGGGAAACAACTGTGCAACATGCACAGGCGTGCACACACCCCTAACACACACACATACTATACATATGTGCGCAAAATGTCAGGGAACAAAACAAAATACAGGTCTCATCATGCAATGAAATCCTTCATAGCAAGCATGAAACTATCCTGATAATTCAAAGGATGAAGTGAGCAAAACCAAGTGTTTGAATATGACTGCAAGTTTCTCCCAGATAATTTTGTTGACTGGTATTGTAGCAAAAAACCAACATCTTTCAGCCTTGTAGTCTGCTCTTTTTTGGAATTTCGGGAAAGTTTCAGAACCTGCAATTGACTGAGAAAAGGGGGCTCATGTTTTCTTTTCAAATAGCTACCAGGATAACACAGTCAGTCTGTGAACCAAACATGTCTATTTCTTTCCTTTCTAAAATGTTTCAATTCCCAGGAAATGAGCCATGGTCTCCCACCTGGTGGCAGCAAGTGTAAGTAAGGATGTGTGAATTGGTTCTTTAGCAATGCTATAACTCTCTTGGGGGAGGGATGGGGCTTATATGAAGTAGACCATGTTTCTTTCTCTCTCATCAGCTGTGCTTGAAGAAAGACAAAATTTTGTTTATTCATTGGGTTTTGACCAGCTATGAAATGAAAATCACATCATACAAATGATTGATGAAAATCTGAGGGGAGATACACTTTCATGGCTTTTGGGGGAGATAAAAGGGGTCTGTGTATCCCTCCTGATGACTGCACAGTAATAACCATTATCCTCAAACCATATCAGGACAGCTTTTATGCACAAAACTGATATTTTTGTACATTTTCTTGCAAAATAGCAAGCATTTGTTTATATGATATCTGGTGATTCCTATCAGAATATTTTATTAGTGATTTCTGAGCTTCTCAAAAATAGGGGTGGCCTTTCTCAGTGCCTAGTTCAATGCAGCCCTCCTTGATTTTGCTTAATAAACACTTGCTGAAGCTTGAAACCTATCCATTTCCAGCAATGTAGAGGCTGCTGCTGTGAATGAATAAAAATTTGTTCTCATTGGTTTCAGAGTGAGAAGTAAATACTTATTTAAATGGCATGGAATATATAGCCCTTAAGGAAATACAGTCAATCTTTCCATTTTCAGAGTGGTTATTGGAACTATAATTAAGAAGCAAATTACTAACAATTTTTTTTAATGGCTTGGAAAGTGTCCTTATCCCATGCAGTCCCAGCAGCAGCAGACTAATAATGATATTGTTAGCTTCAGGGGATAATAAATTTTTTTCCTAAGTGAACAGAGTATCTGCAGTGACTGTAAACAGATTTGGGATTATAGATTCAGATGTTTAACCTGTTGAAGGTCAGAATGAAATTACTTTCTTTTCTCTTCAGTTTTTCCCCCCTCCTTGCCAAGCTTTGATGATACCATCTGATTTATTTGGTGTATTCTAATAGTTCCTAAGCAGTCACTACAGGGTGTTCTAGAAAAGATGATGAAGTATTGGTCAGTGGTCTTTAGTTTCTCAGAGTACAATTCTTATGCACTTATTAAAATCTCCAACTAGGGCTTCTGCAGATCTGCAGCCCAAAGGGAAAGTGCCTCCAAGGAAAGGCAAAAAAAAAAAAAAAAAAAAAAGAAAAGAAAAAAGAAAAAGAAAAAAATATCCATAGAAACCAGGAAACCATTCAGGGGTATTCTAATAAGGATTATATAGTTCTTTCTGCTCCTGTGGCACTTTACAGTTTACAGAGTGCTTGCCTCTGCATTATTAACCCTTTTATTTCCTTGAACAAGGCAGCAGGTGGGGGAGGGCAAAAATAAAACTTGACAGCTTATAGGATGTAATGATTGAATTTTCTATTGTAGATTTTTTTTAAAATCTGACATATGGCCTTTTGTGATACATAGGATCCTCATTTGTCTAAGAACAGTCTTTTAGCTGACATTTCATCAGCTCTGAATTTTTTTCCAAAGCGGTGGTTGCTGCTCCACTTCTGATGCTCCCAGAGGGGGCCAGCATAGAAGAGGAGCCAGAGAAGAAACGAGAAGAGGCAGAGACCCTGAACCGATTACTCACAAAGACCTTTTTTGTTGGTGCGTGTGTGTTTTGTAAAGGAAATAAATTGAAATCCTGCTAAGGATAGGGTGCCCGACCTTTCCAAAGCCCACCCACTGTAATTCTTTCAGTGGAAAAAAAATAATTTTAAAGGAAAAAAAAAAAGCAAGCAAGCAGCCATTCTAAAGGGAGATGCCCCACCCTCACCAAAGCAAATAGAGCTCATTCTCAAAATAATAAAAACAAATTTATGAATTTTAAAAACGAAAAGAAAGGGACAGTGACCCCAGATAATGAAATTTATCTCTCCTCTGAAAATTATTTTAAGAAAAAAAAAGAAACAGCTTCTAAAAGGAAGTTCTCCTCACCCTCATCAAAACCCATGGAACTTATATCCCCCAAAGAAAAATTTTAAGATGAAAAAAGAGAAATCATCTTAAGTTAAACAGTATTTCTAACCTTAAAATATTCATGAAATTTGTAAACTTTATTTGACTTCATGGCTCATGCTTAATCTCTTGAGAAAATTAAGGGGGCAAAAATAAAGGGAAGGTCCACCAACCTCATCAAAGCTTCCTGACATTATTTTCCCGATTACATAAAATGTGCAGAGGAGGCAAATCCTTAGAGATGGAAAGGAAATGAGTGAAGCAATATGGGAGGTGGAAAAGGGGATGATGGCTAAAGAGTACGGGGTTTCTTTTGAGGATGATTAAAATGTTCTAAAATCAGAGAATGGTGATGGGTGCACAACACTGTGGATACAATAAAACCCACAAAATTGTATATGTTAAGATGATGAATTTTATGGTATGTAAATTACATCTCAATTTTTAAAAATAGTTCAAAGAAAGATACCATCCCTCTAACCACAAGATAAGAGACCTATTATTCTCCCAAAAACAAAAAACAAACAAAATTGAAAAAAGGAACTAAAAGAAAGGGAGATCCTCTTAAAGGATCTTCAACCTCGCCAAGGATAATAACCTTTATTTGCCACCCCTTCAATTAAAAAAAAAGAAATTAAGGAAAACAAACAAAAAAAGGAAATCTTTTTAAGGGCAGATATTCTCAAAAATCATAAAAGTTAATGAAATTTACGAATCCTCCCCTCTAGATACACACATTTTAATTAAAAAAAGAAAGAAATATTAAAGGATAGGTCCCTGACTATACCAAATCTCCAGAATTTTTAATTCCAAGAAGCAGGGGTGCGGGGGGTGCGGGAGGGAGGGACAAAAGAAATACCACTCCTCCATGACTAAAGAGCATAAACCTTATTCTTAAAATACAATTTTTTTTTAAGATTTAAAATAAAATTAAGAATGGAAGGGTATATGTGTTGGTGAAGAGGATATTACTAATGAAACAAAAACAGAATCCTCTTAAAGAGAAGAAGTACTTCAATGTCACAAAGACCCATTAATTTTTCTGTCAAAACACAACCAAAAAAAAAAAAACGATTTTTTTAAAAGAAGAAAAAATGAAAGAAAATCCTTCTAATGGGAGTTGACTCAAATTCACTCAAAAACTTTATTCTTTTTATTTTATTTATTTATTTTTAATTAATTTTTAACTGATGCATAATAGATGTACATATTTTCAGGGAACATGTGATAATTTAATATATTTATATAATTTACCAAAAGATTTATTCTTAATATAGAATTTTTGTAATTTGAGAACAAATAGAAAAGATAGGTAGGGGAGAAACACAAAGCCAAGAAAGTCCTCTTAAACAAAAGTATTCTCAGCCTCAACAAAGCCCCTTTTTTTCTCAAAACAAGCAAATACATTTAGAATTATGGGGGGCAGGGGAGGGAAGAACATGAACAGTATATTTTAAAGAGAAATATTTTTCTTAAGGAATGAAGATGCCCCCAAACTCACCAAAGTCCTTGAATATTTTTCTGAAAACAAAAAAGAAACAAAGAGAAGGAGAGAGGGAGAAAGAAGGAAGAGAAGGGAGAAGGAGAGAGAGAAACAGAGAGAGAAAGAGAGGGAGGAGGGGAGAAGGGAGGGAGGGGGAAAGCCAGACAGGTAGAGAGGAGAGGAAGGTAGGAGCAGGTAGGGAGAGACTGAGATAGGGAGAGGAAAAAAGAGGGAGAGAGACAGAGGAAGGGAGGGAGCCAGAGAGAGAGACAAAGGGGAGAGGTGGAGAGGGAAAAAGAAAGAGGGGGAGAGAAGGGAGGAGAGGGAGAGAGGGAAAAAGAAAGAGGGGAGAGGGAGGAAAGGAGAGGGAGAGAGGAAGGAGGATGGGGGGAGAAATGTGAAGGGAAGGGGAAAAGGACTAGGTAGGATAGAGTGAAGGTGGCAGAGAAGGAGGGGTGTGAAAGAGGAAGAAGAAAATTAACAAAGGGATTATTTTTTAAAGGATCAAAGAAAGAAATTCTCTCCAGGAAAATGCACCAACACCTTACTGCAGACATTGCGTATTATTCCTGATGACTACCCTCTCCATCCCCCACAATAAGGAAAAAACACACACACACACACACACAAAATCTCTTTCTCAAGCTTCTTCAAGGTGGGGAATGTGCGTGTGTGGGGGGGAGGGTGGGGATGTACCCAATCTCACCCTATCCCAGGGACCTTATGTATCTTTCAGCCTTCACAGTTTTATTAAAAAAAAAAAAAAAAAAAAAAAGCAAGGAAAGGAAAAGAAAATCTTTCCAGGAGAGATGTCTCCCATTCTAATTTTTCCCAATAAACTGTTTCTTTTAAAGAAAAGGAAAGAAAGAAAAATCCTACTAGGGAGGGCTCCCCAGCTTCATTAAAACAAGTTGCCCTTGTAGGTCCTCTCCACAAAACCTATTTTTTAATGGAAATCCTCCAGACCTAAAGAGAGATGCTCCCCCACCTCCACCAAAAGCAATTAATCTTTTCCCCTGGAGATTTTTAAAGAAAAAAATCTTCCATTGTAAGAGGAGATACCTTCAACTTTACTAAAATCAATGGACTTTATTCCTCTCCACATCCAAGAGGAGAAAAAAAATATTTGAGGAAAAGGGAAGAAATCCTCCTAATGTAAGGCAAGTTGGCCATAATCCCTCCAACACCATTGAACTTTCTTCCTGAGATTTTTTAAAAGAAAAAGCAAAGACAGAAAAAAAGCCTCAAAAAAAAAAAAAAAAAGCACTCACTTCTCCCACAGGCTCCACAGATCTGAAGTGTTGTACAAAGAAAAGGTACTATCCCTCTCAAATGGCACCAGTGAACTTTACATTCAGCACTAAGGCTAAAGGATGATACATTTTAATCCCAGGCTGGCTTCCCGCTGCCCCAGTCTATTTCTGGTTACCTTCTCCATCATCCAGGTAGGCAACACTCCCAAGAAAGGCACTGTCCAAAAGAAAAAGAATTAGGAGGCAAACCTTCTGGGGAAAAATCATACCTCTTTTCCAAACCAAACAAATGATTTGGGAATTCGCTGCGTCATTGTTCCCATCTAACACTACAGAGAATTAAGAGTTGATGATAAACTCAAAAGCAGTGACACTCTTGCTATTAACTACCAATTAGTCAGACACCCCTACCTAACAGGGAAGGACCCTTCGCCAACTCAGTAATGGAGGTGATCCATCCTCCATTATGTTTCATTATGTGCTGGCTTTGATGTCTGTTCCTGCAGGGCGATAAAAGGGCTTGATTTTCACAAATCCCTAAAATTTGCAAATCATATTTATAAGCAGAGAGACTCAATTAATGTTTTCCAAATTTTAAAATTCATTTATTTCTTTAAAACGTAAACTGATACCTGCTCCCTATGTGCTATGTGTTTAACATTGTGCTAAGCACTGAGGATTCTACAGTGAACAAAACCACATGGATGAGACTACCTTTAAGCAAAACTGGTAAATGAGAGACTCAATTACCAAAACAAATATGCAGATGGTGGTTATTTGTTTTACCAGATGCTTTGCCAAGGTATTCACTATTAATAGTCAGTTCTCTCAGCATTCCTCTACTTAAACTAAAATTCAATGTAATAAAATAAAGGAATGCATGCTAATTTCAGAGAATGTAGAAAATCAAGAAAGCTTCTAAAAAGTAAATAAAAATCATCTAGTACCCCACCACTCAGAGATAATCACTGTTAATATTTTGCTATATTTTTCATTTATTTTCTCTGAATATTTGCTTATAGTCTTCTGTAGTAAGACTCTGGGGAATGCACAATTGTGTCTCGGGCTTCACCCTGCCCCAGTCACAGCCCCACACGCTTGATTATTAGATCGTGTTCATTATTCTACCTTGGATTTAGGAAACACTTGTTCATTTTAGCTTAAAGTTCATCTAGTCAAACTCCTGTCTGATCTGATTGTTAAACATATGCTTGAATCACAACCATTCAGGGGCATATTTGCTGTGTGAAGCCGTAAGTATATAGATTTTATGTAGACACAATTGTTGCAGTTGCTCCCATATACAAATGCAGTTTGATCTCACATTTACTTACTGCACTTTTTTGGACACTTAGATTTTATTTGTCCAGTTAGCTTTTGTGACTTGGCCTTGGAGAAGGAGATCCAGAACAAAACCAACCTTATCTTCCCACTGTTAAATTCCCAAAAGGAAAAAATCTAAATTTCTGAGTCACTTTTAACTATATGCCAAAAAAAAAAAAATTAGTGATGGCTTTGTCTCTTTAACAAGAAGTTACAGCATTATGCTAAACTGGGTATGCCATACCCAGAAGGGAAATAAGAATATATGAGGACATTATCCACAATTATAAGGAAATAGAATATTCAATTCATCCAGCTTTCATTAACCAAGTGTGATCAAAACTTGAGAGAGTTAATAAACTGTATACAACCCAACCAAGGCTGAATCAGTAATTTAAAAGGGAAGTGTAATGCATTATTGAGTAAGATCAGAATCTTCAGCCTGGTCAGTAGCACTTCAGAGATTTTCATCTTCCAAAGCATTATAGGCATTTATTGTTTAAGCCTCTTGCTTTAAAGATCCTGTAAAGGAAATATTGGCCCCTGAGGACAGGGATTCTTACCCCTTGTTTCCCTCAAGCACGTGTAGGATACTGAGAGATATGCTTAATGCTCCCCACCCACCCACACATCCAGAGCTTTGCAGTGTTCTTCTGAAACAAGAGGCAGTAGGTCTGAGGACTGAGCCTTTTCCCTGCCTCCAAGAGTAGAGGGGAATGAAAGTATGGCTTGTAGGACTAAATCCTGGATGTTCATTCATTTACCTTCTCCTGCAGCAAATTTCTCTACCTTTTCTCTTCTGGGATTTTGCAGCTTGACGCAGGAAATGAAAGGTACCTGCTGAGCAAAAATTGTTAAGCTCCTTGGCTGTCAGTAAAGAGACTTGAAACCCAGAAAGTTTTCATGAACTCTGGGCTCTGTCAGTTGAGCCCTCACTGTCCTGAAGTCAGCTCCAGCATCATGGTGATGTCCTCTGAACCCCAACTCTAAGAGTAGTTTCTCAGTTCCATTTTATAATAAACTTGGTTTTTAATTTTCCCTTGATAAGTGTCACTTGCATTTATTATGTACATTTAACATATTATTTCATGGTTTATTCACATCACTGTGCACTATAGAGGAAAATATGATGTAGCTTTATTAAAACAGCTAAGTGTAAACAATAAAGAGGACAGTAAATGAAGCTGCAGAACAAGATTCTTGATTTCAGAAAATTAACAAGTTGGTACCCTTCTCACTAACCTCAATTAATGCTTACTGTGACAATTTCCCTCCTGCAGAGCTTGAGTAAAACAACTTTTCTCTTACCCAGAATTCGGATATTGCTGTCCCTTTCTTCCCTACCTCACCTCTAGTGCAAACTACTTAACTCTCTTTGACTGTTAAGACTAATTAAAATGATAATTTTGACATTGTTATGATCTCCTCTGCTTGAATTTACTTAACTTGGTGACATTTTTTTTGTTTTTTTTTTGGATGTGAGAGCTTCACTTTGGTTTCACATGGAATCAAAGCACCCATTAGTGGTTCTCTTCATGGTTTTCTTATTATATTCCTTCGCACTTATGAGTCCTCTTTCTAGAAATTCCTGAAAAAGCCTTACTTTGCCTTTCCACAATTCCTTACTGGCACTGAACTTTTTGAATTTCTCTGTCTTTTTTTCTAATGATGAAAATGATGAAACACAAAGGTAGACCTTTGAAACAGCTGGAAAGGTTGTTTTTTTGTGGGGGAAGTACTTTGTACTCAGTATAGCAGGGCATTATTGTGACCTACTCACAAAGTATCTGCTTGTCTGTTAAGTGTTCAATAATTAGGTACTTGGTGTTTTAAATGCTTTATAATATGATACATATTTGGAGGATTGTTACATGGGCATTTAACAGTGTTTTACCATATTTGAAGAAATATTGGGACTTTTAGATGTGGTGGGAATGCATTATCACTTTTCCAACCTAAATAATGGAACAAAGGTTCCTACAATTCAAAATTCATCATCCAACAAGTTTTCAGAGATGGATTAGGTGCAGATATGAGAGACTGCCTGATAGCAAATTCACTTTGATGTAAGAAGTTTAGGGGAAAAAATGAAGAAGTTGTTTGAGGAACGTAGGAACAATATATCCCCCTCAAACCCAGAGAGAAAACTGGTATTAAATTAAGCAGTGACAGTGAAAAGTATCAGTAGAAGTGAAGTTATACTTGAATTGGGCAGGTGAGGCCAGGGCCAGGGAATCATAGGGTACTGATTGAAAGATTGTAAAAAATAAAGTAGATGAGGCAAGTCCTATTGAAATTTTAAAGACAACAGATTCCCTGGCAAGTAGACTCAGAAAAATAAATAAATAAACGCAACCGACAAAATTTTGTATATCACCTGATTAATGTTGTGCAATCATTGAAGAGCTGTTGATTAGTATAACATGGCTGAAGTGGAGGGTTGGCTGATGGGGCATATAATTAAAAACTATCCAGCTTTCAATTTATTTGTATGCTAAATTCCAATTTAAACTACAAAAGCTAAAACGGGAGAAAATAAATATATTATCTAGTATCCTTTTCCTACTGTTTCAGGCCCTCTTTTATCCACATTACATGGTTACAAAAGTCTCATCTGCTTTCTCTATGACATTTTTTCCTATTTCATTTCAGTGTTTTCTATAGTGGAAATAAGAAACCATGATGAAAATCCAGTGAAGCCTTTTATCTTCAGTATTATAGACCCATAGAATGTCCTGGAAAGAGCCTTTGGGGGTCAGGTAGTCCAGTGGTTTTAAAACCTTTTTAGCAGTAGAATCTCATGTTTTTCTCAATGAAATAATAAATGAAAGCCAGACACTTAACATAAAACATGCAGTATTTTATCACTCCTCTTCTATGCTAAAATGGGTTTGTAAATAACTTAGCTTCCCAATTGCTTATTTTAGGCTAAGAGGAGAGTGTGTTTGCACTCCCTGTTTATTACTAGCTCCTTAGCAAGGAGGCTGGTGATGCAGGAGCACATGGGACCAAAAAGAAAAAGAAAAAGAAAGAAAGAAACAAGTCAGGGTTTAAATTTTGGCCTGTAATATTCCAGAAGGTAGATCATACTTTCTCGGAAACATGGCCGTTCTCTCAAGTTTCTTTCTTCCCTCCTCCTAACCTGGAATGTGTTAAAACTATCTCATAAAGTGGGTTGTCATAATGCACACTGTCTTTGCTTATAGGTCTTTATTATTTTTGGGGATTGTGTTCCTGACAAAGAACACTACACCAAATAAACTGTAGATATAACTAAAAATATGTGGTAAAAGCTAGTATATAACTGTAAGCCTCTGTAATCATTTAAAGCAGCAAAATTGTTCCAAGTCCTATAAAATAGGCATAAACGTACCATCCACATTGAATTTGTAAGGGGCCTCAGTGTACTATAAACTGTACATGAAGCACATAAAAGAGCTAATTCTACATAACTTTAATCCGTTGTTTATTATTTATTTAGAATTTACACTCTGCCTGCATCCAGAAAAGATACGAAGTATCTTACAAAATCAAATGCACATAAAACAGTACAATTAAGCACAGATAAAAACAGGACAAAGCCAGTTCAAAGCAAGGGTGAATCAGACCTAGAACAAATGTATGCTAGTTATAATAAACCCTAATTACATTATTAATTAGCGGTACTTTTGTTTGCTGCCTTTGGTGGTCGAAGGACTTTGGGGAATGATTTGAATGACTCAGGCCTCTTAAAGTTGGTGTCCAAGGAAGTTTGAGCTGATGCAATACATCTTCCTGTAGCAAGCTGCAGCAACCATAAAATGAAGAACTAAAGGTTGCCAGGATTGTGGTATAGGTGTTAATGAGCTGTCCTAAAAGGCTGCAAGACTGGGTTATTTTGGTGTGCCTGCATTTTAATATGCTAATGTTCGTGTCTGTGAGGCATATCAGTATGGAATTTTCTCACAAAAATCTTTGCTCCGTGGTAACTTGTAGCAAGAAGTTGAAGAGTTTGGACTCTTCTTAGATTGGAAGTCACCTCACTTTGGTGGACTCCAATTTAGATGGTGGTGCAATATGGGGTAAATTGCTTAATCTTTCTGTGGCTTAGCTTTTATGTCTCTTAAATAAAGCCAGTGATGTGCCATTAACTCAGCTCAGCAGTCTCATCCAGCAGGCCTTCACTGCTATCCCCTCCGGGCTAGACACCCAGAACCTAGGGTTCCCATAGCACCCTGTGCAAACCTTTGCATTACCAGTAGGGGGTGGTAAGCAGGACTGCCTCATATCTTCCCAGAGGATTATAGATTTTTCTAACTCACACAGACACACCATATGTACTAGGAGGAGGCCCATATTGATTGTGTGGTCTTGAATTACTAGTCTTCAGTCATGAACATAGTTAATTTTAATAAAAATGAGAATGATGATTTATCTCCCCAGTTCTTAAAAAAATCCAAAATGCACATTTATTAAAATACTACATAATAACACTAAATACAGCATAATAACACTAAAGACTATTGCATTTAAGTGTACTATATGGAGAGCAGGTTTAAACAAATAACTAAGTACCATTTGGTAACCTTTTCACTAATCTTAACTGTTAATCAGAATTTAATCTATTTCTGGTAGGCTTTTCACTTTAATTGAAAAGCTCTTGACTCATTACCTTAGTGTCAAATTTCTCCTGTACCTGGCACTTGAATTTGGAGCTAGGTGTCAGTAGGACTATTCTAAGGCTCTCTCTTTTTTCTGAGGACTGAGAAGCAACAGCTAAGCTCTGATGTTCCTTTGGCAGTCCAAGTTTTATCTAAAATAGCGTTCTACTAATTACAGGAAAAGCCTTAACTTGTTTCACCAATGCCTCTGATCAGATTAGCACCCTGACCTTGAAATGGTCTGGTCAGGGAAGAGAATATGAAGTCTCCAATCAGAGAGCAGGAAACCCCAACAGGCACCTTGTTTCCAATCAGAAGGAACAACTTTTCCTTTTAAATGAGAAGGAAAACTTCTACCCTTTCTAGAATAGCTGCAGGGCAAGATGACCACATAAAGTTGTACAGGTTGTGCACTATATGAGGGTGTCATGTCTAATGGGACACCTTTCACATTGTAGACACCACAGATGTATATATTCATTGTGGCAATTTTCTAGCAGATGGCAGTTAAGTGCCTTGCTTTGACAAAATTGGTATATTATGACAATAAGGGAGTGTAGACAAATGTGGGCAAATAATGTTTAGGGAAAAGGGGAGGGGAAAAATACTGAATTAGAGGTTGAAGTATTGGAAGCAAACCAGGAGAGAAAGAATGTGTAATTTTTTAAGGAATATTTTCCTTTAAAGGGTTGATCCTGAGTAATTTTTTCAATAACTTCTATTTTTCCTTTGGCTATTCTCTCTTTGTTGATGAAAATCCTCCAAATGGCTTTGAAAGGAGGGGAATATTGTTAATGTGTTGCCATTGGATGGAATGCAAGTGTCTTTTCTCTCATTACACAACTGCTTATTTATAAGCCTTGGAATATATTGCGCTTAGGGAAACTAGTAATGAAGATTAATATTTATCCAGTTATTAATAGGAGGAGTATGAAAATACTTCTCTTTTATTAAAATAATGAGAATATATTCTTCTCTATGTAAAAATTCTATTTTAATGTTCTTCACACATAGTGTGAAGTATTAAGTACCTATACTTAATAACTGCTGAATTAACATGAACAACAAAGCAGTGATAGACAGATAAATAGAGACATAGATAGATACAGATATTAAAAGATCTCCAAAGACAGCAAGCTAAAATATACTTAGAGCATTATAAGATTTGCTCTGAAAATGTTGAGGGAAAGTGAGGACTTTCTTAAAGAAAACTGGTCTTACCAAGTCAACATCATCTTTTAGGTATCAACTGAATAATAAGCTCCTTAAAACAGCTGCAGACAGTGGAGGAAACAAAGGGAAGGCCAGACAGAATAATCAGGGAATAAATCAGTAATTGTTTGAAAGTGTGAACTGAAGACCTAGTAGGTCCCCAGTTTGTGGAAAGAACAAAATGGATGCAAATTCTGCAATCTCATTTGAAAGACAAAACGTGTACATTGGAGACAGGTACATAACAATATGAGGAAAGATATGATTTTGTTACAGGAAAAGCGGTACAGAGAATAATGCTGTAGAATTATAAAAGAGGACAAATAAAGGATGGAGGAGGCTTTTCTTGTAATTAGTAGAAAACTATTTTAGATAAAACTTGAACTGCCAAAGGAACATCAGAGCTTAGCTGTTGCTTCTCAGTCCTCACAAAAAAAGAGAGCCTTGCATTAGTCCTACTGACAATCTAGCTCCAAATTCAAGTTAGGGAAGGCTTCCTGATGGACTTGAGATCAACTGAATTTAGATCTGTGGAGAGGAGAAAGCATTCCACTACTAGGGAGCAAGCAACATACACAAATACCTGGAAGCAGCAAGAACCCTATTCAAGCTGATATCAAAGAGCTTTGAGAGAAAGGCAGAGGGATTTGGACCTTATTATGTACAGCAGGATATTAATTAATGTTCTTGAGTAGGAGAGTAACATAATGAAAGTACTGTTTTTAAGATATATATTGTGACAGTGTAAAGGATAGATTGGAAGGGAACAATACAGAATGCAGAAAGGTTACTTGGGCTGTTGCAGAAATCAAGGTGAGAGATGATGGTGGCCTGCTTACCTCAGGCAATGATAATCTAAAATCATTCATTTAACACCTACTCTGTGTTGAGCGCTGTGCCAATAACTGTAATTTGCCTGAAGGAAGGAAATTATAGTCAAGTAAAGGAAATAAGACCAAGTATACAAATAACTGTAATCTCAAATAGAAAATGAATATAGCCACAAGAGAAACTCAAATTTAAAGGAGATAAGAATTGATTGGGGCCTAGCAAGATGGGGTAGACTTGGGTTCAGTGATGAGTAAAAGAACATTCCAGAATTTTTCTTATTTGGGTGGAGGTGCTGAGAGGAGTGATGAGAAGGGAATTCTAGGCAAGCAAAACGGTGTGAGCAAAGGAACAGAGATGGGAAAACTGTTTTTTTCTTTTTCTTTCTTTTTTTTTTTTTTAAGCCTGAAGGTGTGAGAGAATTGGGGGAGAACAAGTGAATAGTGGAGTAAGGAGAAAGAAATGGTCAGAGGAGGTAGCATAGGATGTTGATAATGTCTCATTTTCTCTCCACTCTGCAACTCACCCTTTTCTCAGGCTGGCTGGATTCTTTGTGGGTGCCATCCGAGGGTCTGCAATGCTTTCGTTTCCCCTCTGGATTGCCGATTTCTATGCACCATCTTTCTCTGCCATGAGAGCATCAGATCTTGATTGGCTTTCAGAGATGTCCATGTCTGAGAAGGGAGCTAATTCCCCCAAGCATTTTATACAGGGCCAGTTGCTACATGAAGGAACATCTATATTCAGTCTTTGGTATTCAAGAGAATCTTTCAGTCTCAGTTTTGTTTCCTGTATATGTCTGTTTGTCATACTTTTGGAAGGCCTTGTCATGCATGTAAGAAATACTACTTCTAATTGGCTTTCTCTCTAGGCTTATAATATTGCAGAATGAGCCCTCAGAGACCTTCCCAATCAGGCATGTTATAGCCAAAAAATGTAGTTGTCTTTCTAAACTACCCCTTGATTTTTGTATCATACTCTAATGCCTTATACACATGCATTTCCCATGTCCTATGTCCTTGTATTCTCACCCCAATCCTGTGTAATTAGCGATATTCATTTAATTCCCATTGTGCAGATGAGAAAACCAAAGCTAAAGGAAACTTAACTGAAGATCAGAGTCAAGACTGAAGCCCAAGGCTCCGGACTACAAAACCACTTCCTAGTCCACCTCAAGATAATTAATACAAGGTTTTCAAAGCAGCCTCTTTGAGCCTAGAAATGATCTAGGTTCCTCTAAACAAAGTGGGATAATGGGGGCCACTTGCCTGCCTTTTAGGACTAATTACCTTCTTTAGGGCTAAACAAATCCAGACTTAAGATGAGATACCATTTTAAGGTGGTTGTAATGATTGATTTTTTAAAAGGCTTAAAACTTTTAAAATGCTTATAATGATGATTCATCATTTAAACTGTTTGAGACTTCCTGAGATCAGAATTCTCAAAAGGTTCTACAACTCCTAAGAGATTAAAAACACACCAGTCTAGTGCTTTGGGCCCAGAATTGAGATTTAACAGGCTGACTCTATTCCTAGCTGTGCCTTTGTGATTTGAGATAAATCTTTTAACCTCTCACTTCTTATTTATCCATTTGCAAACAAGCATATTTCCCACCATAGAATATCTGGGAAGCACTTTAAAATTCTAGGCTCAAAGGTATTTTAAAGCCTTATGAATTCTGTAAAGCACTTTGCATAGCTTTAAAATGAATGTGACACCAATACATGGTGGAATTCATTCACTAAAAAACAGTAAAGAGCATGGGGACAGGGTTAGAGCCCAGATTTCTGCCTGCTTACTACTGTTTTTTAACAAGTGCATCTCAGGTCTGTGCTGTGCTTCCATCTCTGCCACAATGTGGTGTTGTCACAGCAAGTTGGATTATTTTGTACACTGCCTCTTGTTGAGCATTATGTCACTAAGACTGATTGCTGGGTAGAGATTTTTCTAAGGTAGAAGCCTAGTGAAGAAGGCGAATTCTTTACTTCACTTCCCCGCTTTGGAGCCTAGATTTATGAAAGAAGAAATGTTTTAGACTCTTTGGAATAATACTTCTCTGTCCTATGCCTTAATGTCCTTGTCTATAAAATGGAGTTAAGATTTGCTTCTACCTACAGAAAGTACGGTGTGAGGGTAAATGAGAGAGTTGCAGTGCAATATAGCGGGCTTCAGAGTCAGACGCATTTGGGTTGCAATCCCAGCTCTGTCATTTCCTAGCTCTGTGACCTTGGGCAAAGACCCTCACTCACCTTTCTGCGTCTCATTTTCCTCATTTATGATATCAGTCTAATAATTCCCACCTTGTAAGGTTTTTCTAAGGATCAAATGACATATCAAGTTCTTAGTTCAGTGCCTTGTGCCTAACTGATTCTTTAAAACTATGGTAGCCCCTACAATGTGGAGAACACTGATTTTGTTTCAAGCAAATGCTATACTTGCTCATGACCTCTGGTCCGTTTTCCTTTCAAAAGGATGAGTGCCCTATGCAGAATAAGGAAAAAGTCAGAACAACAAGGATGGCTATCTTAACAATGCATCTTAACATCAGAGTCATATATCCCCTTTAATTACTGCTGTTTCTTTCTCTTCTGGTTAAAGGGGCATGCTAAGAGAAAGATCCACAATTCAATTCAACAAGTATTTCTGAGTACTTAGCATGTACCTCTCTGACTTTTTTCATAATAAGTTCTTGCCTCTTGCCATAATTTTTCATAGAAAAGTGGCAGATACTTCATTGATATTAGTAATTGTAGGATTTCCTAAGTTTTCAGTCAATGATTATTTTAATCTTTCCCGACATCTGAGCTACCAATATCTGACTAATCACTATCTCATATATATATTCTACATATAAATTGTATATAAATATATAATTTCCAGTGTGCATAGAATTGGCATCAATTTCATTTACACTTGTCTCTAGCAAGAATATTAGTAACACTTGGGTGACCTGCCTTCAATCATTGAGGATGACGATGAACTTTCATCATTCTGGAAAATGATGAACTTCCTTCAGCAAAGAATGGTGACCTTTCATGATCAATGTATGAGAGTTCACAAAGTTTTGTATTAACTTTATTCCAACTGCTGAAGAAATTGCTGGAGAAACCTAAGTCCTGAAAGAAGCTCTTTTCACTTGGAGTCTCTCCTAGGTAGATTTTTCAAGTAGATAGAGGCATTAATTCAATATCTACATAGAGTTTTTTTCCCATTCATAGAGGACTAGAGAAGTGCCATTAAATTTCAAAGCCCCATTTTTTTATTTTTTCACTTAGAGAAGAAAACTATTTTGTGTTGCCTTCCTCCCTGCCACCCCTCTTGATCAGAGTTGTTCTGAATCTGAGAACACTGACAACTATATTTTCCTAGGATGGCCTTGTAACTTGAGATTGCAGCATAACAAACATGGCAGACACAATTTCTGATGCATGGATTTATATCCATAAGACGAATTGGAGGGAACAAGGCTATTCTGTTTATGCACTGACATTGCAACATCTGCTACTATTAAGAGACCTGAGCTCTGATATCAAGTTTGGCTACCCTGACAAGGTCTCCAAGATCCTAAGGCTCCTCACAGTTGATGATATCTTCTATAGTCAACTCTCCATCTCTAGGTGAAATGAAGACAGATTTAGGTATTTAATCCATGGTCTCAAGTAGCCTTGAGATTTCATAGAGGAGGCTCATGGCAGAGCATGCCTCTTGTCCTCTGGGAAGAACTTTGACTCAGTAGTCTAAAAATAACGTGAATGTCAGGGATAGTCATGTATACACTGCTGTGGTCAAATGGCTGTGTTTGCTAAGCATACACCTTAGAAGACAGACAAATGATTATAAATGGTTGTGAAGAGACAGCACTGACCTTCTGGGAAGTGTGAGGCAAACCTAGCTTATGTGTCATCCTGCAACAGGATCAAGTTCTGTATACAGTGGAAAGCTGCCACTTGAAGCCCACCAACGGAACAAGGTCAGCCAGATAAAAAAGGCAGGGCAGCAACATCCAAGTTCCCATCACAGTTCCACTCATCTGAGTTGGTGCTCTGTGTTTTATAAATGGCAGTTGGAAACTAAACAGCCAGTGTATGATGTGGTCAGGTAATCAGAAGCCTAGAGGATGAAGAAAAGCTTTCTGGAACACACTGAAATACAGCATGGCTTGGCCTTGGACTTCCAGCAAATGAGAATGTATGTGCAGACCGTTCTAGTCAGGAACTCTCAGAAACAGAATGTCTTTTTGCATATGGAGCCAAATATGAATCTTAGTTGCAAAAGTATGAAAAATATCTAGTGTGAGTAGTGGATAAGGCTGGCCTCAAGGATAGGGTTTGTGTGTAAAGCATGGAAGATAGTGACCACAATTATTTGCAGCCATGTGTATACATGACTAGTCATCACTCTCACCTGTACTACATTTCAGCATAAAGGACAACAATGTGTGCCTTGTTTCTCAAGTCCATCTTGCAGAAGGCTAATCTACACATTTTCTATGATTTAGAAGAAAGAAAATATTTAAAAAACGTCACATACAGTTAGTCATCCTTTCTAGGCTAAAGTCAATTCGAGGGATTGACTCTCAGTTGCCAGGGGGACTTTCGTGGGAAAAGTTAAAGTACTGTAGCTGGAGAAGTCAGTCAAGAAAGCTTCAACTCAGTCGTAGGTGCTATTGGGGCCCTCTATATCCCATGCGTGTCTGAGCAAGGTCGTGGTACTAGTGGTGTAAACAGTAGCACAGGAGTGGTTGTGAGCCAGCTCAGCTCTTGAAGCCATTGTGCTTCATCATTGCCTTTTCTCTCTAGGGAGCCTGATCACTAGAGTCTTTGTATGACCCATTACATTATTTCCTCAGAGGCAGCTTAGGGTTTCTGTTCTCTGGCATGTGGCTTCTATCTCTGCGCAGAGGGAGGAAAAATAAACAATTAATTAGTCCGCCTTGTCTCTCCTCAGTGTCTTCTAGTCCCAATACCATTGAACGTTGTCTTAGATGTTTCGACCAAGGCTTCTACTACAGCAGACACTTCCTCTGTGGGATGGCTATTGATGAGGTATTTGAATATTTCATCACCTTTCGGTGGATCTTTCCCAGGTTCCACTTAAGGAGGGGAAAAACAGGAGGAGTGAGGGAGGAGATGAGGCTCCAAATGGGTAATATCTCAAATGCTGTTACTTCCACTATCTCCCCTCTGACTACTCCCTGGGCTGCCACCCTAAAGGGCACATGGTTCTTGCTTTGGGGTGTCACCATGTGGTTTAGCATACAACTCTCATTCCAGAGCTTGATCTTCCTGCAATGTAGTGGTGATCTCAACAAAGAAGGAAACTGATGTGTGCAAGCTAGAGTGGGCAGGCTGTTGAGGCTGTAAGCTGACAACAATGACTTCTACTTTACCCTGCCCCTGCTCTGGGATAAAAGGCCCCAATACTCACCACAGGAAAAGATGCCACTCAATTCATTCTAATATCCTGGCAATTATTTTATCAGGGTGAATACAGAGGCACTTCCCCATTCCTCCCTGCTTCACAGGTTCCTGCAGTCCCTCTGGGGCAATGAAGACCATTATTCCTAGGGCATCCTGCAGGGGGAGTTCTAGGTCAGAAAGCAGATAGAAGCCCTTAACCTGGTTCACTGTTGGGACACCTTCAACTGTGACTCATAGTAGGCGTCTGATCTTCTGAGTCACCACTATTAAGGGATACTGGTCATCCAGTGCTCATTGTGAGCTCCTGATAGCTATGCAGACTTTACAGACTCTCGGAAGAACAAGAGAATCTATTTTGAAGCTCACCACTCCCTACCTCACCCCCTCCATGCATTATTGAGTCCATTTGTGGCTGTGTGTATACTTATGCACACTCATATGGATTTGCCCCTGCTGATGTATGTGTGTTTCTCTTCCTACTAGTATGAGTTAGTGTTTCTGTGTAGGAGTCTAGCATTATGTCTTTTAGTCAAGTCCTGTGAGGGGCATTCTCGGATAATTAATAGAGTAATTTGTTTAGAAAGCACTTCCCACCCCCAGATGTCCCTAAGCAGACTGGGCTGATCACAAAAAATGAATGAATAAATAAATAAATCAGAACTATCTGGGGAGCTCCCAGAAGATCAAATAGCCCTATCTCAGATCAGCCATTTGGGATCCAGGAAATGGTATTGGGGCTAGAGCCTGCAAGATGGAAGTACTGGGTATGAGATGGAAAAAAAAAGAGAAAGGAGCTTTAATAAAAGGTTAAAAATATTCCCACACAAAAAAAGGATGTAACCTCTGCCAGATGCCTAATTTCTCTTTCGATGTTTAGAAATACCACACAAATAGCTCTTGCATTTGAGTTGTCCAGGTGGCTGGAGATCCATTTATTTTACATTTAACAAAGGGTCGAAGGATCTTTACAGATGTTTTTGCTTAAGGGTCCCAAATAAACTGTCCACCACATTTATCTGGAGGTTGACTGGGGTGGGGGTAGTTTGTTCAGTACTTGCTATTTTTATGTCACCTTTAAGTCGCTCCTTTTTAAAAAAAAAAAAATTGAAAAGCAACATTTATGTCCTGAAAGATTTCCGAAAAGAATACAGAAGATCTGAGTTACTGCTCCCACTCCTTCCCAAGAGAATTTCTCACTGGAAATCCAAGCAAGTCACTTGGACTCTGCCCTGAACACAAAGGATTATCCTGCAAATAACAGAAATTGGTTAAATATTGGTACAACCCAAGGGAAAGTGTCAGAAATCTAGCCCTACCTTAAGCCAAGTTGGGTTTTGAGAGTTGGCGGATAATGATAACTAGTCAGTGTTTGACAATGTAAGCTCATAGAATCTGATTGTCTTTGTATGAAACACCTAAAACCAGTGCTCTGCAGTGAGTTCCAGTTTACTGAATTTTGATTCATGTTGGTTCCTTATTAAGTAGGTGTGTCATGCATTTGTTGTACAGTGGCCTTGGATCTCAACTTCTGTGAAATATATATATATATATATATACACACATACTACTTCTCGTAGACATTAACGAATTTTAGATTTTTGACTTATGTATGACCACATACTTTTCAAGACATTTCACAGATTTATATAAATATAAATATATATATATTATATATATACACACACAATAGTCATGCTTCCCTATTTAATTTTTATAAATGGAGCAGTATAATTTGAAGAGGAATTGTAATTTTATGAGCTATTTCCTCCCCATGCACATCAGGCATGGTAAATAAACCCTCACTAGATAATATCTTTTACAGTATTATATTCAGCTCTAGGAGCTATGGTTCTATGAATTCCATCGTAGTACATATGCATTAGCATTTATGCATGAGCAATAAGCTCAAGCTTTTCTAGTTAGACCAGTCAGCGTACATGCACATGCACACATGCATGCACGTACACATGCACATATACATATACACACATGTATGCACATAAATGTAAAAGCCTCCAAAAGCATGAAAGACAGCAGAAAGAATTTCATGAAGAACGTTTCTCCAAAGGCAATATATAACAATATGCTATCAAAAGCATGAGCCAGAACAGTAAGAATTGATCAATTATACCTCATCAAAATTTACAACTTTTACTCTGTAAAAGAACTTCTTAAGAGGATAAAAAGACAAATTGCAGATTAGGAGAAAATATTTTCAAATCACATATCCAACAAAGGACTTGTATCTGGACTCTATAAATAACTCTAAAAACTCAACATTTAAAAAACAAAAAATCTAATTAAAAAAGAGACAAAAGGCACACAGAGACATTTCATCCAAGAAGATATACAATAGCAAATAAGCAAAAAATGCAAAGATGTTCCACATCATTAGCCATTAGAGAAATACAAATTAAGACCACAATGAGATGTCACCATACACCTATTAGAATGGCCAAAATAAAAAAGTAATGATAACACCAAATGCTACAGAGGATGTAGAGGAACTGTATCACTTATAAATTGTTGGTGGAACTCCTATTCAACATAGTACTGGAAGTCCTGGCCAGAGCAATCAGGCAAGAGAAAGAAATAAAAGGCATCCAAATAAGAAGAGAGGAAGTCAGACCATCCTGTTTGCAGACAACATGATTCTATATCTAGAAAACCCCATAGTCTTGGCCCCAAAGCTCCTTCAGCTGATAAACAACTTCAGCAAACTCTCAAGATACAAAATCAATGTAGAAAAACCACTAGCATTCCTATACACCAACAACAGCCAAGCCAAGAGCCAAATCAGGAACACAATTCCATTCACCATTGCCATAAAAGGAATAAAATACCTACGAATACAGCTAACCAAGGAGGTGAAAAACCTTTACAAGGACAATTACAACACACTTGTCAAAGAAATCAGAGATGACACAAACACATGGAAAAACATCCCATACTCATGGATGGGAAGAATCAATATCATTAAAATGACCACACTGCCCAAAGAAATTTAGAGATTCAACACTGTTCCTATCAAAGTACCAATGACATTATTCATAGAACTAGAAAAAACTATGTAAAAATCCATATTGAGCCAAAAAGGAGCCCAAATAGCCAAGGCAATCCTAAGTAAAAAGAACAAAGCTGGAGACATCACGTTACCCGACTTCAAATTTTACTAAAGGGCTACAGTAACCAAAACAGCACAGTACAGGTACAAAAACAGACACATAGACCAATGGAACAGAATAGAGAGCCTAGGAATAAGGTTGCACACCTATAACCATCTGATTTTCTACAAAGCTGACAAAAACAAGCAATAGGGAAAAGACTTCCTATTAAATAAGTGATGCTGGGATAACTGGCTAGTTATATGCAGAAGATTGAAACTGGACACCTTCCTTACACCATATACAAAAATTAACTCAAGATGGATTAAAGACTTGAATGTAAAACCCAAAACTATAAAATCCCTGGAAGACAAACTAGGCAATACTATTCTGGACATACAACTTGGCAAAGATTTCATGACGAAGACGCCAAACACAATTGCAACAAAAGCAAGATTTGACAAACGGGATCTAATTAAACTTAAGAGCTTCTTCACAACAAAAGAAACTATCAACAGAGTAAACAGACAACCTACAGAATGGGAAAAATATTTGCAAACTATGCATCTGACAAAGGTCTAATATCCGGCATCTACAAGGAGCTTAAACAGATTTACAAAAAAAAAAAAGTGGGCAAAGGATATGAACAGACACTTTTCAAAAGACATACACGCAACCTACAAGCATATGAGAAAAATGCTCAACATTGCTAATAATTGGAGAAATGCAAATCAAAACCACAACGAGATACCATGTCACATCAGTCAGAATGGCTATTAAAAAGTAAAAAAATTACAGATGTTGGTGAGGTTGTGGAGAAAAGGGAACACTTATACATTGTTGGTGGGAGTGTAAATTACTTCAACCATTGTGGGAAGCAGTGTGGCAATTCCTCAAAGAGCTAAGAACAGAGCTACCATTTGACCCAGCAATCCCATTACTGAGTATATACCCAAAGGAATATAAATCATTCTACCATAAAGACACATGCATGTGAATGTTCATTGCAGCACTATTCACAATAGCAAAGACATAGAATCAACCTAAATGCCCATCAATGACAGATTGGATAAAGAAAATGTAGCACATACATACCATGGAATACTATGCAGCCATACAAAAGAATGAGATCATGTTTTTTGCAGGAACATGGATGGAGCTGGAGACCATTATCCTTAACAAACTAATGCAGGAACAGAAAACCAAATACTGCATGTTCTCACTTATAAGTGGGAGCTAAATGATGAGAACTCATGGACAAAAAGGGGAACAACAAACATTGGGGCGTACTTGAGGGTGGAGGGTGAGAGGAGGGAGAGGATCAGAAAAAAGTAACTGTTGAGTACTGGGCTTAATACCTGGGTGACGAAATAGTCTGTACAACAAACCCCTGTGAAATGAGCTTACTTGTATAACAAACCTGCACATGTACCCCTGAACCTAAAATAAAAGTTAAAAAAATAAATTGCTGGTGGAAATGTAAAATGATACAGTCACTTTCAAAAATAGTTTGGCAGTTTTTTTGTTAACATTAAACATGGATGTACCATATGACCCAGCAATTACACTCTTGGGCATATATTCCAGAGAAATGAGAACTTATTTTCATGCAGAAATGTACACACAAATATTCATAGCAGCTTTATTTATGATAGCCAAATACTGGAAACTACCCATAGGCAATAAAAACCATGGCACATTCTTATCATGGAATACTACTCAGCAACACAACTTTGATGAACCCAAAGGGAATTATGCTGAGTGTAAAAAGCCAACCTCGAAAGGGTACAGACTGAATGATTTCATTTATGTAATCATTGTGAATTCACAAATTATAGAAAAGGAGAATAGATTTGTGGTTGCCAGGGATTAGGGATGGGAGGGGGCAGAAGGA
This sequence comes from Pan paniscus, assembly GCF_029289425.2. NCBI lineage: Eukaryota > Metazoa > Chordata > Mammalia > Primates > Hominidae > Pan > Pan paniscus. The sequence goes on along the minus strand of NC_073272.2, from coordinate 51,816,716 downwards.
GTAGATGTGGCTATAGAAGGACAGCAGGAGAGAGTTTTGTGCTGACGGTACAGTTCAGTATCTTGATTGTGGTGATAGTTACCCAAGGCTACACATGTGATAAAATTGCATAGAGCTACACACACACACACACACACACACACACACACACACACAAAATGAGTGCATGTATAACTGGTGAAATCTAAATAAGCTCTATGGATTGTACCAATGTCATTCTCTTGCTTTTGCTATCATACTATAGTTATACAAGATGCTAACATTGGGGGAGCTAGGTGAAGGGTGCACAGAATCTCCCTCTGCATTTGTTTGCACATTTCTTTCCTGTGAGTCTATAATTATTTTTAAAAATAGTAATAGTGTTTTTTAAAAACCCCAGTAATAACATTTTTTGGATGCTAAATATTTTGCTTTATATGTAGGACATAATTTCTTCATTTTATGTATTAAAAATACATTTTGGTTCTATCTGTGTCATTTTGTGCTCAAGTATAGTACAGTATATTTAAAAGTACAGCATCTGATGTAAAAGATGTTAGTTCTCTGGCATAGGGATGTCACAGTGGAAATGGGAGGATTTATGCCACTGGACTTGAAGTTTCCTAGGGTAGAATTGTTGGTGTGTTGTGGCAAACAAGCCCCAAAGTGACCTCAAATGATCCCTGCCTCCTGGTGTTCACCCCTTTGTATAATACCCTCCCCTAGAATGTAGGCAGGATCTGTGAATTTCTGTGACTTGTTTCTAACCAACAGAATATGACAAAAGTTATGAGATGTTACTCCTGTGATAATGTTACTATATATATCTATATAAACTCTGTGTTGCTAGTAGATGAGCTAGTCAGACTCTCTTTCACTGGCTTTGTAGAAATAAGCAGCCATGAAGTAAGTGGCCATGTTGGAGAAGCCCATGTAGCAAGGAACTGTGGGTGGCCTGTAGGAGCTAAGCATGGCCTGCAGCAAAAAACTGAGACCTCAATCTTGTAACCATAAGGAATTGAATTCTGCCAGCAACCTAAGGGAGATTGGGAGCATACCTTTCCACAGCCAAGCTTTTGATGAGAACATAGCCCTGGAAGATAACTAGATCACAGTCTGGTAACACCTTGAAGCAGAGGACTCAGCTAAGCTGTGCCTGAGCCTCTAACCTACAGAAACTGAGATAATAAATGGTTTACTTTTTAAGCCACTAAGTTTGTGGTAATTTGTTACTCAACAATAGAAACGTAATACATACATGAATCCTCTGCAAGGTCCCACTTAGAGTTGAGGCCACAACCCACACAGATCTACTCCCCATAATCTGTCTCATCATCCTGAGACGGAGAGAGGTCAAAAAGAGCAGCTTCACACATTTTGTTTTTTGGTGACTGTGTCCTGAAATAGTGTTGTTTCTTCTTCTTATTTGTCAAGGGGGTACCTTGACACAGCTGAGCCCAGGGTTTTACAGCCCCATTGTTAAACTGTAATCAAGAAGTTTAATAGGTTTGTTTGTTTAGAATTTTGTAATCATCAGTTCTCAGTTGTGGCATGACTAATCAAAACACATTTATATTTGGCTTTTGGAATGTGTTTTATGCTTTCATTTAAATATAGTTACATAAACCTGAGTGACTTCATATTCCATTCAGAAAATAGATGGCATTATATCTTGGATTCAAGCAAAGTACCCAACTTAAGCAGGGTGCCTGTTATGAGACTTGAAAATGTGCATTTCACATATTTTTTAGCTCTTAGTTGCTCTAGGTTGTTTGTTATGTGAAGAAATGGCCTTGTGAGATTTACCTTGAGGAAATTAATTGAGCATTCTGATTCAAGAAGCCTCTTTTGGGGCTGTAGGTTGCATTAGAACACAGAACTCAACAAGAGGACAAGGAATGTTATCTATGAAATTTCTCAAGATCCGTTGTTGAAGTGTATCAATGAGACCCTGAAAGCATTTTGGCCCAGGAAGAAGACATAAGATGACATCATTTTTATTTATTTATATCAATGTATTAAAAGGTTTATACTTAAGCTAATATATAGCTACACACACATTCTGTTAAAAACCATATAAATGGCAATAATACAAAATGAATATGGTCTGTAACATACTTTGACATTCTTAGAAATAGATGCTATTAAGAAAATATGACATTTTACTGCATTTTAAACTTGGGGAAGAGAAAGCACTCTCTAAGTGTATCTACTGAGGCGATGAGTTATGAAAATGATAACTTACTTCCTCAATTACCTTTGTGGGATGTTGAAAGGACAAATCAGGCAGAATGTATAAAACATTTTAAGCATCATGGAAAACGTGTGCTTGATGCTTTTTTTCCATACAGTAAAAGGTTTTATACACGGAATTTTGCCTTCCTGAAATCCTTCACTGACAGCTTTTCCTTTAACTACTGCTTCTCTCTTTGATTCTACTATTCGCTCATTCCAGAACTATCTTCTCTCATCCAAATATTCGTGTACCCACCTTAGTTTCAGGCCATCAGTTAGAAATGTCCTCTTACCTCCAAACATGCTATTTGGAGAACATTCATATATGGGAATCAATTAGTAAACCACGATTGACCACAGGGATTCCAAGGCACCTCTGAGTCCTTGAATGAGGAGATAGTGTGTGTATGCACTTTATACATTTTGAGGTAAGAGAGACTGTCCCCTTTCATATTTACTTAAAGTTTATGAGGTTTTCAGTTCATGTTTCCCTGTTATTTCTCATTATGTAACTTGCTACTCCTGGGTAAAAATAGTTCAGTGAATCATGAGCCTGGAAAAGGGTTTCACCATGTCTCCAGGTGAGAAAGACCTAGAGAAGTCAAAAAGCTCATCAAGTTAGGAACACTAAAGTGGAAGTTCTGCTCACCAGGAAGCCATGAGGATTGAAGGCAAATGGGTTGTTCCCTTACAGCTAATTTCTCTATAATAAGCAGAGAAAGTTTATTAGCATAAGCTATGCCCACCTACTCTATACTCACTTCCCCACATTAAAAGTTCTTTTGGTTTTCCAAAAGATTTGTTGGTATAGCAAATCTTCAAGTGCTCCTGACAGAATTGAGAACTAAATAGAATTAGCATTTCCTGCCTTTGCATCAAAGGTAAATGGAAGAGGAGGAACTTTTCTAGGAAAGGTAAGAACAGCCATTTGGAGGGGACAAGTTAACTATACAGGCATCCCATATAGCCATGAGCAAAGAGATGGATTTTTTTACTGTGACACCCACTCCAATTCTCTTAGCTTCCCAAAGGCATGCAGTAAATAAGAAGATGCATTTGCCATTTTTCACTGTATAACTCTACATCTAGACTTTCCTTGAGAGCCCAAAGTACATGAATGACAAGGTATAATAGAATAAGAAAGGGTTGGATTTTTGTTTTAGGCTAAGTGCATGGCAGAAGCTGTTACGTAGTATATAATTGTAGACTTCCAGGTCCTGTCCAGTAAAGTCATAGATGTTACTCATTGGTATGATAAAACCCTGCTCGTCATTGTTGGTTTCGTGGAAAAATGGCCTTGTGATATTTACTTTTATGTCATGTAACTAATTTGGGGTTTGCAAGGTTAGACTCTAAAAGCTATTGCTTTCCTCTTAGGTTATTGGCCCAGAATTACGTTATGCTATGACTAGAATACATTGACACCAGGTGAATGGTGATGCCTCAGTTATGGCAGATTATAGCAGCTCTTGAAACTACGTTTCCCATAACTGTGGCTGATGGAATACAACAGAAGAGGATATTTTCAACTCAGCCCTTTTTTGGGGCCTTCAAAAATTGGCTCGATGTTTTAATAATAAACATTCGAGAGCATTAGATTCGAAATGTCAATGTGCTAAATTTAAAGAGATACAAACACTTGGGTTCACTAATACTAACTGTTCTCATCCCCTCTTATTCTAACACTGGTTTCTCTTCCAGGCTTCAATAGAGCATTTCTTTCAACGCACCTTAAGTCTTCATACCTATCATCAGAAGCCCTTCTGATGTAATAGGTTCTGTTTTTTTCTCTGGGGACCTCATGAGTCCTAGCACTATGAGTGTCTACAGTAAGCACAAATTCTTGCACAGACATAAATTTGATTTTCTATTTATAGTCTTTGTTTCTTTTCCCAGTGATCTTTGATCTGTTACTCATGGGAAGGAAAGAGTCTGTGCTTGCATGGACTAATCCACACAAATCAAAAGTACCCTAACCTCTGGTAGTAAAGTCCTTCTGGGCTTGGACTATTTATATGTAAATTATGCTTCCAAATTTGGGGCAAAACACTAATATCAAATTGAGCCCCCACTACCCTGTTGCAACCACATTTACACTTATACTTGACAAGACTTGTGTTCTAATTTAGGGGTCAAAAATATAGCCACCATATTCACAGAAAGAAATAAGAAATATGTATTGCATTTCTACCTTATACTGGGCACTTTAATGCATTATCTTGATCCCTACTGAGAGTTGAATGCCATTATGTGTATTTTTACAGATAAAATTGCAAAGGTTTTTAAGTTAAATGACTTGCCCAAGGACACACACCTAATAAGTGATGAAGCTGTGTTTCAAATTCGGATTTATCTGAGTCCAAATCTACACTCCTTTTTGCTGTACTATATTGGTTTTGCATAAATATATGTGCTTGGATATATTAATATAAGAATCTTCAGTGTATTTCTTCCAATAGTGACTGGCTTTTAGGAGCCAATTGATAGAAAAATGAATCCAGGAACATTTGAGAATACCTTTTTCATTGTCCTCTCCAGATGTGTTTTCCCCAATTCAATTTCACTTTATAAATATCCATCAAGTGCTAATTATGGGTAAGTTGTGGCACTTTGGGCACTGTGCCTGACAGATATAACTTGGCTATGACACATATTTGTGATTTACCCAGAGAGTTTTATGCTGAGGTTTGCCTTCCTGGCCTGCTCAGTTTTGAAATAATCTCTATTCCTGGGCCCAGGGTCTATCCCCGCAGTGTTAAATTAGGTAGGAGGCTACTTTATGGCAACAGACCTAAGCGATATTAATAGCTTGTTTTTTCTGTTATGCCTTGGCTTCCCTTGATGAATCAAGTGCCAAATTTTCATATCTTTATCCATAGTTCCTAGCAAGGAGATGGCAGCTTGGAGAAGTGATAGGATTTGCTCACACAGCAGGTTACTGCTGGTGGCTAAACTCCATGAAGTTCAGAATCCATTAAGTCCACTGTCTTTCCCAGGTGCCATATTGGTGCCCATATTGTACCTGTGTGCAAATGTTTCTGTGAAGCGGTATTATTCAGGTGTCTCGTGGTTTTGCAAACTATTGACCCTCTCTCACCTCAAACCACTCCCCACTTTCCAGGAAAGAGTGGCAGTGTGTGTGATATAACGAGCAGAAATGTGTCTAGGCTTTGGAATCAGACAAATTTGAGTTCAAAGTCATCCCTCTTTGTAACTGTGTGTGGTCTTGGAGAAGTCTGTTGAACATTCTGAGCTTCAGTGTCTTATCTGTAATATGAGGATGATAATAACTACCTGGCATATTGTTGTGACTGTTAGCACTAATGTATACAAAGGGCCTAGCACAATATTTCAGAAAAGGTGTAGATATCAGATGCCAGTCTAATTAGAACATTGCTTTTTAATTATATGCATGGAGGGGTGGAAGGGGCAAGAGGAGGGTAGCTGTGTCATGGTATTTGTGTTTCAATTTTGGGTGTGTACATTGCTGTTAGTGAGTTTGCTTCAAACTGGACTCTCCCCTGCCATCTCCTTTGCTCCTTCCCTTTATTAAGCTTTATTGTTTAGGCCCTGTTTCCAATTAAAAGACAGTTCTCCTCCCCCACAGGACAAATTTGCCCACTGTTTTGCTTTTTTTGTGTGTGTGTGTGATTCAAGACTGGCTGTCCCCCAGATTGCAGCTGATAACCCTTCTCTTCCCAGTAGCCACTACTGCCTCTTCCCAGAAATTTTAAACAGGGAGCAGCACATATGGATTAGGGCACAATCTCAGAGTCAATGAAATGGTGGCTCAGAGATCTTTCCAGGACCAGTGGGAATCCCATGTGTCATTGATGGGAAAATAAGCATCCCTTGTCATCTACAAGTCTATGAGTGTTTGCTGCCACCCCTAGCCCTCCAATGCAACATGCTCATCCTATTCTTATTTATTTTCTACTCCTCTTCCTCCTCCCTTTCCAGGCCTATCAGACTGAGTTATAATACCACTGATCTCTTCCTTCCCTCCCACCCCTCTCTCTTTCTCTCTTGTTGCATTTGTACTTTTATGGTCAGCCCTTCTGGACACGCTATCAAGAGTTGAGCAGCACAAAATCCAGATGGTAACAGTCAGCCTTGCTCTAAGCCCTGGCTGGTAGGTGTTAGAATTTGATTACTGTAGTTAGTGGCCATTTAGGATTCAGCAACCTTAATCCCTTAAACATAGCCTGGCTAGAGAAGAGTGTAATTTTACCAGGTGTTTGCCTGCAGGGAGAAGTCGGAAAAGGATGCAGATCTGGATGGTGTTTTTGCCTGCAGGGAGAAGTCGGAAAAGGATGCAGATCTGGATGGTGTTTTTGCCTGCAGGGAGAAGTTGGAAAAGGATGCAGATCTGGATGGTGTTTCAACAGGGAAATAAATGGAGGTGAAACACTGTGAAAAAGGTAGCAAGCAGTAGGTTCTAGGGTAAAACATCTGAACAAGCTGTGGGAAGTTGCTCCCTGGGAGGGGAGGCAATACTGAGAGCCGCACTCTCAGTCTTTCTCAGTAAGATCCTTGTGTGATGCTTTTGTGCGTAGTTGTATGGCCAAGTTAATTTTTTTATTACTAGGAGCTATCCAGGTCAGAGGACAATTTCCCTTTGGGTCCAGCGTCATATTACTTTCGTTAACCAAGAGAATGCCTGCCACTGGCACACTTGATTATGTCATACTTCTTTACCAGTGATGATGGCAGAGAGTTTTATTGCAGGATAACAGGAAAGGTAAAACTAGGCTTTGAAATATGGACTACTAATCAAAATGATATCAAACAACACAGAACATATAAAGTGTGGCGATAACAGTGAAAAGAGCCTTGTACTGGAAGTCAGAAGGCCAGAACAAGTTTACTACTTAATGACCTTGGGCAAGTCACTGTACTTTTTTGAGTCACGGTATTATTACCTGAAAAAAAAAAAGGCCAATAGCATTACTTACCTGGCCTACCCCTCAGGGTTGTGTTCAGAATCAAGTGAGAATCTTCAATATCTTTATAACCAACAAAGTGCTGTGTAAATTAAATAATTATTACTTTAATTACTTTAGCATTTAAAATTAAAAACAAAAACAAAACTGAACCAACAAGCTGTGATTCATACCACCAAACTCCTGCCAAATCTGCCTTCTTCTGTCGATTGACTTAGAATAGGATATAATTTCCAATAAGACCAGTGGTTTAAACCTTCCTTTTTTCCTTCCACTGAAGGGATAACTAGTTATTCATGTCCTTGTGAAACCTCAAGAGAGATTTTAGCTCTGTCATTTATTAACAGATTAGGGAAACTACTTCATCTCTTCAAGACTCAGATTAGCATGGCGTCTACCTTTCAGAGTTGCTAAAATCAAATGAGATAACCAATGTAACATGATTAGCATAGTCCTTCCCACATAGTCAGGACTCACCAACTGTTAGCACTTCATTTCACTATTATTTCTCCAGGAGGCTTGTCCCTGATAGCCTCCTGTTACCAAGAATACATTCACATTGGCACAGCTTTTCAGCTTTGTTACCTGGCCAGTAATTTCTGTGGAACCAAGGCCCACAACATAGTCTCTTCTTTGACAGACTAGTGTCTCATGCAGTCACTTCTCTTCCCTCTCTTTTCCCTCCAAGTGTGATAGACTGTCAAACTACCGTATCTCCTGACTCCATGTGAGGCAATTGTGTTCAGCCAGGGACAATCCTCTGCTCAGAGGCAGCAAGGCTACCCACAGCTTTAGGAATTGAGTGAGGGCTCCCATCAATCTGTCATCACCCATTCTACTCCCAAGCCAATCCAACCCCTGAGGTGACCTTACCTGACACTTTCCTCCTGCTCTCACCTACCACTGGTGGTACAGAGGCATTCTCTTTCTCTCTCTCTGAGTCTCTCTCTCTCTCTCTGAATCTCTCTCTCTCTCTCTCTCACACACACACACACACACATACACATACACACTCCTTTTCCCACCACTCATACACAACTCCTAATGAATTAGTGAATTTCATCTTCCCTAGACCACCACTGCTGCAAGAAGCAAACAGAACCAACTGGTCTAGCATCAATTTCTGTCTACCTTCCTCATGATTCTTGGTAATGCCACTTCATAAAACTGAGAAAAAGTAAAAACCAAACCCACACATCCCCTCTTTATAATCTAACCACTTATTCCCCAGAGGACTTTTTAGTGAATGTATTCTTAAGTATTATTCAGGCCTTCAGATGGCTGTCTGCATGGGTCCAGTTTGGCAATAAAACAATCTCCCCAGCTCAGGAGTAAACATGTACTTCCCAAGTACACGTGATTAGGTGATGTGGGCTCACCATCCCCACTTCTAAGAGGCATTTAAAGCCATGACTGGAAATAAATGGGTACTTTTAAAAACCAGAGCACAGAAATCACCAAAATTGAGTTTCTCTGTTTTGCTGTTTGAGTGAGTTGTAGCCAAATAAGTTACATACAGGCATGCGCTGCATAACGATGTCTCAGTCGATGATGAACCTCATATACTATGGTGGTCCCATAAGATTATAATATTGTATATTTACTGTACCTTTTCTATGTTTACATACACAAATACTATTGTGTTACAACTGCCTACATTACAGTAATAGGTTGTACAGGTTTGTAGCCTAAGAGCAATAGTTTATGCCATATAGCCTAGGTGTGTAGTAGGCAATACCATCTAGGTATCTAGGTTTGTGTAAGCATACTCTCTTGTTAGCACAATGATGAAATGGCCTAATGACATGTTTCTCAGAATATAACTCTGTCTTTAAGTGAGGCATAACTGTATTTGCATATTTACAAGCTTCCTTTTTGGCTTTAGGTTGCAAGCACTTTTAAATACCTCTGGGGGCTGAAGTCTCCAGATTTAGAAGCTCCCAAGCATGGTCCAGCATATTGTTACAAAGTTGTATATATGCAAAATTCAGGATTATGACATTTCAGGTACCTCTCTAAAGGACTGTTTTTTTTTTTTCCCTGCCTTCTTGTGAAATCATTTGCAGTACATGGTCCCCTTCAAGAAATTCAGCTAAACTAGTGGGAAATCTGCAGATATCACTGGTCCATGGCTTTTCCTGCTGGGTGAAATAGTGGCCCCTGGGGGAAAAAAGAAGTGAACTGAAGTGATCCCCAAGTTAGATCTCACACCCAAGTCAGATCATGATAACCATCATCATGTAGTTATTTGATATGAGAGTGGGGTGGGGAGAGACAGTAAAGTAAAAAAGATCAGGGTTCAAACCCCAGCTCTGCTATTCACTGCGACTTAGAACTAGACACTTAACCTCTCTGAGCCCCAACTTCTTCACTTCCCTCACAGGACTGTGGCTGCGGGCATTAAATAAGATAATGCATGTAAAGCAAGGGCAAATAGCAGGCATTTGCCAGCCAGAAACAAATCTCTTCCTTTGGAGAAGGAGGGTTGAAGAGAAACTTAGAGAAGAAATTGCTACTCCTGCTGCTTCTAATGAGGGCCATCACCAGAGTCACAACAGGAGCCACAGCTCTCATAGTAGATAGTTAGGATAAACAGGGCATGTTTCTTGGTGGTGGGAGCCCAGGGTTAGTTAGAAGCAGTGAGGGAAGTGTCCCTGAGAGAATAAACGTCCACGGAATGTTAGCAGAACCTTCTTCTCTGGTAGCTTATGGTCAGGTAAAAGAATGGAAAAGAAGGCAATTGGAAGCAGGCATTGCTTTGTCACTTTTTATGCGATGGCAGCACCAGATAAGCTAATTGATGTCCTGACCTCTGTGATCTTGCTTAGGTTGAGGACCAGGGTCCAAGTTACCCTGGTATCTTTTTGGAGGAACTTTGTGTGACCAAAACACTTCTTTTCTAGGCAAGCAGCAACTACTGCTGTAGCCATAGGGGTCTCCCATGAAGCTTCCACTTATACTATTCCTTTCACTGGATTTCCTGTTTCTTGGCTTTTGGCTCTCCAATGGTCAGAAACAATCCTCTTTCCCCTACTCAGAACTTTGAGTCTTCCCGGGATTTGTGGAGCAAAGGCAACCTTCTGCAGGAAGGTTTATCATAAGCCACTTTTCTCCTCAAACCCCCAAAGCTCTTACCCAGCCCTTCCTTTTGATCCTACTCTTAGAGTCAAGCCATTTTCCTGCTGGTTTCCTCACATGCCATTCCATGCCATTCCCCTAGAGCCCTGTAACTGTGCACATATTCCAAGAGGCATTCCCAATACAGTGAAATCTCAATGGCTGCAGTTATAGGGCACCTTCACTCACCTTACGGAGGTCGGTGAGGAGTCCCAACACAACTGAAATACGGTGGCTTGAGGCCCAGTGCTCTACAACTAATTTGCTATTTGACTTGAGTAAGCACAGCCCCTCTTGGAGCATTATTTTCATAATCTCTAACAGGGCAGGGAGATCTAAGATTACTCATTACTAAGGTCACGGTTAGCTCAGAAAGTTAAAAGGCCAGTTTTGTGGCATGAACACAGACTTTGAACTAACATAGACCAGAGCTTGTATCTCCATCCTACCAACTTAACAGTGGCCCCTTGTCGCAGTGAAATGGCTTGTTCAAGGCTGCACAGCTAGTAGGCAGCAAAGCCAGCATTCAAACCTATAAGTAGTTCTGGGCGGGCTCAGCAGAGCTCTTCCTCCTTCCTGGATGCAGCTAGTCCCAGGTCAATTACCAAGGGCCAGGTTACCACTTTCAGAACTTTGTCAGCCTGGGCTCAGATTGCTCACCTCCTCCCCATACCCCAAACAATTAGTGATCCTTACCCTCCCTAGGAATTCCAGTAATAGAAAAGAAGAAGGGGGGAGGGGCAGAGAGATTTGAGAAGACACAGGCTTAAAGGCTAAGCTTCCATTTACATTGTTCCTTTCACTGGGTTTCCTGTTTCTATGTTTTTGGCTCCCCCAAAACTTATAGGTGTTTAGGCTTTATGGTCCCAGCGGACTAGTTTTAAAGTCATCAACTCTTGATATTTATTTTATCAATGTACTCAGACCAGTGCAAAATAACATGTATATACAGAGTTTTTGCAGTGTCATTTGTAATAAAATAAGATTTGAAAGCACTGTCTTTCAATAGGGAATTGTTTAAATAAATCACATTACATTCATTTAGTAGAATGCTATGCAATTGTAAAAAGAAAGGAAACCACTTAACATGTATCAACATCTAAAAGGGTTCATTGTATATTAAGTGTAGAAAGCAAGAAACAAAACATTGTACATAGAATGCTACGATTTACAGGAAGGAAAAAGAATATATGTGTATATATGTTTGCTCACGTGTGTAAAATACCTTTTTAGTGATATGCAAGGAACTGGTTAAAGTTTTTGCCTATTCATAAAAATAAATACGTATAGCATCATTATCAACTTTCTTTTATTTCACTGATAGAGAACAGGGACACAGACGTTCATCTATAGCTCTTCCTTAGCACAGGAAGCAGTGGGAGGAGATTTGCAGATACAGTCCTTGCAGACCTGCGTGGTAGAAAGATCTGGCTTTTCAGTGTTAGGATGACCACGAGGTCTCAGTTTGCCCAAGACCCTCCTGATTGTAGTGCTGAAACTCCTGGGAAAACCAGGACAGTCGGTCATCCTATTCCTCATCCTGCTGCTGCAGCCCTTAGACAGCCAGGAGGGAAGATTCCAGTAGTAGCATGAGCAGAGCGATGGCAGCAGCCCTTGGCTCCACAATCCACAAGTGACAAGGGACTCACAGAGTGGCAGGCACATGCTCTGTAAGGTATTCTCATCTAACAGACAAGGAAATTGAGGCTCAGAGAGGTTAAGTGATTTGCCCAAGGTCACACAGCTAGTAAGTGCTGGAGCCAGTCTGTCTGACTCCTGCCATGTCAACAGGACCCTGGGGAATGTAAAGCTTTCAGTGGAGCAGTGGGTCTGACCTTTCTTAAAGCCTAAAGCACCCGGAGTTGCATTTTAACCAAATCAAACACAGTTGCTTTGAATCAACTTTGGCAAGCGAGTGTTAGGAAACAGCTTTCTTCCCAGCACTCTAACCCAAGCAAAGACAATAGATGTTCCAGGTCTTTGGACTGAAGGAGTCATAGACAGAAAGCTGGCCTTCTCAGTTGTGCCCGTAATAATTCAGTTCTCACCTGGGGAATGATAGCTTACTCATCCCCCAACTTGATCCAGCCTCCTACACAAGAGCAACAAGAGAAATTAAAACGGAAGAGCAGCCAACTAATAACAGGTAGTGGTGCATGTCATGATGCTTGTCTACTTTTTGAGTGGGTGGGGGTGGAATTCAACTTGGCTTATAACAGGGGACCCTTTTGCTAGGAAAAGGTAAATAATTCCCCAAAGCCTTATGCATCAAAAACGAACCAAGCAGGCTGGACATGGCGGCTCATTTCTGTAATGGGATTACAGAGGTGGGAGGATTGCTTGAGCCCAGGAGTTCAAGACCAGCCTGGGCAACATAGCGAGACTGTCTTTACAAAAAGATGAAAAAATTAGTCAGGCATGGTGGCGGGCACCTGTAGTCTTGACTACTCAGGAGACTGAAGCAAGGGGATTACTTGAGACAGGAGTTTGAGGTTACAGTGAGTCATGATTGCACCACTGCACTTCAGCCTGGGTGACAGAACAAGACCCTGTCTCTTAAAAAAAAATGCACCAAGCAACAGAAAAACAGATGTAGCAGATAGTAGAAGCTTTAGGGACTTGGGAGAAGCATAGGAAAAGGTCACAGCAGCAGCTGTACTTGCCCTTTCCCAATTAAGCAGCAGGCGGGTGTTAATTATATACAGGAAATTGGGCTGCTTTACAGACTCTGTTGAGATATTTTATAGAAGATATTTTATAAATATGGATTGAGGGAAATGTTTATCCTCATTAATTTATTAATTTACACATGCTGAGTTGTACAGAGCACCAGAGAGAGATACTACCTGTGCCAGGGTGTGGGAGTTTCTGGGAGCAATGGATTTGGGTATTGGTTTATCAAAGAGGATTCAGAATGAAACTGAAGCAGAGTTTTCCAAAGCTTTAGCCTTCTCTGCAAGGGCTGCCATGGTTTTGGCAAAGACCATTTTGTGTGAACACTGTACACAGGACCTGAATTACGTATGCCTTGGAGTCCTACATTCTTGAATTTGAATGAAGCCAATTGATCTCTGTGGTGATTGAATTCGGGACAATAGACTAATTAGCACCATACTCACTCTCACCACAAAACAATCAGCCTTGAGGGTTTAATAGTAGAAACCATAATGTTATTTGGGTTTTAATGTCTAATAGAGCTGGCAGGAAGAATTAGGAAGCCTGCCTGCAGTGTGCTGTGGTTTAAGAAGTGTCGAGTGGTAACATGACATTTCAATATGTACAAGGATTCTACAGCCCTTCCTAAATTATTTCTATCTGCAGCATCACAGATATTGCCACAGAAATGTGGCAGCTTGGACCAGGAGGACTACATGTGTGTCCCTTCTTATGAAATAGCTGTGTGCTTATAAATGTGGCCACCAAGCAAAATTTCCCATATGGAGTCCCATTCCTCATTGCCTTTTGTACTAACATCAGAGATGCGTTCTTCTGACAAATGTTTTAACTCCAAGATGTTGCAAAGTCTCAAAACTGCAAAACAAACATGGGCTATCTTATTTGAGAGGAAAAATTTCAACTATTTCCTCGGGCAAGCCACTTGAAGATGCTAATTTCAGGGTGTCTTTCATAGGACAGAATTGCGTTAGAAAACGCCTTTCACTACCTGCTTCAGAGGGCTGATGAGAAGCAAAAGCACTTTATTAATTACAAAGTGCTGTCAACATGTGAATTCTAATTACTCTTCCAGTCAATCTTGGACTGTCACTTTAAAAAAACTGGAGAACTCCCTTCTCGCCCGCCAACGAATGTTAGGTCTTTAGAAAAACAAGGAATACCATTTGCCGCTTTGAGGGAAGCTCATTAAGAGTTCTAGTATGGAATAGTCAGAGCTGTTCATAGAATACTTTTTTTTTTTTTGTGACGGAGTCTTGCGCTGTCGCCCAGGCTGGAGTGCAGTGGCGCGATCTCGGCTCACTGCAAGCTCCGCCTCCCGGGTTCACGCCAGTCTCCTGCCTCAGCCTCCCAAGTAGCTGGGACTACAGGCGCCCGCCACCACGCCCGGCAATTTTTTTTTTTTTTTTTTGTATTTTTAGTAGAGACAGGGTTTCACCGTGTTAGCCAGGATGGTCTCAATCTCCTGACCTCGTGATCCGCCCGCCTCGGCCTCCCAAAGTGCTGGGATTACAGGCGTGCTCGCCGGGCCGGGAATACATTTTAATTCTTAGCAATCTATGATCTTGTCATTCAGAATAAAGTTTGGCAGGGGGATGGGGTGGGGTCTGTGTTCACCCTGTTGTGTACATACTAATCAACCAGGCCCTCCCAGTTTTCTCATCACGGGGAGAGGAAGCCCAGAGTCCACTAGCATTTTGTAACTGTGGGTACTTGGACAAAGTAAGGGAAACCAAGCCTCAGATTTACTGTCTGGAAGTCAGACGTGATACTGCATAGTTGAGAGGAGGCAATGAGATGATATTATCTGCCAGAGGCCAGGGACCAGGAAGCAGTATGCAAATCTTCTTAGGGGATAGGCAAGGGTTCTCCCTTCAGTGCCTCCCTTGGCAGGCAGGATGCATTTGCTTGTTACCTTGCTTCTTCCAATTTTTGCCTCAGGACCTTGTTCAGTTTAGTAGCCCCAAGCGGGTAAAGATTGTTTTGCATGCACATAGTTTATCGACTTGGGGCAATCAAGCAATGGATTTTTAGCTTCTGCCTGTTCAAACTGGCTTCCTGGGGCTGCCTATTGGTTTTGGGGTTTTAACAAAATAAACAATGGTTTATTTAGAAACAGTAATTGGGTGAGTAGGGAAGTTTCCCCAAAGGAGGACAGAATTCAGAAGGAAAAGGACTACAGGTACTTTACCTTTTCCAAGATCCAGGTTTGGGCATTTGTGGAAGTTCAGAGCTGATGACACAGAGCCTCTGTTTAGAACTTAAGGAACTCTTATTACGCACCCTGCGAAGGGAGGCATTGAAGGGAGAGCCCTTGCCTATCCCCTAAGAAGATTTGCATTCTAACTTAATTAACAAAAAGTAGGTTTTAACTTCATTTTATCTTATTCAAAGCAATACAACTTCATTTGGTTCCTTCCAACAATGCCCTCTTGGGTCTTTTAACTTGGTGAAGAGGTTTATCTCACTAAACAATTTTAGAACCACAGAGCTTACCTGCTCCCTAGCCTTGACATTCTGTTCTTGTCATGGTTGACTGTGTCCTCCTGTTTCCAGTTTCCAGATGGTAATTTGGCTTTTGACAGAAACAAAGTAACTTGATAGGCAAAAGAAGGACAGTTCCCACAAGCTACCAACCCTGTTCTGGTGCCAAAGGATTATAAACTTTGTGTTGACAAGCCATAGTATCTGTGAGAGTAATTCCAGACTTAATCTAAGATGTGTTAATAATAATAATAATAATAATAATTTATTATTGGAAAGTAGCTCCACAATCTCATCATCCACTTCAGAAATAAATCTTCCTCATCTCCACTGGTAGACACACATTGAAACTCTCCCCTTCTCATACCCTCAGACCTGGGGTATCAGGTATAAAACAGATTACTTCATTTCTGCCATCTCTTTTTCCCTTAAAGAACTCAAACAACCACTCCCTCAAACAGCCAGGGTGCAGACAGAGCTTTTGTTGTATTTTTCAATGAATATTCCACATACTTATGCCCCTGCCATATCACATGGGTATATGTTTATGTTCCTTTAACAATTTTAACATTTTAGTCCCTTTAATTATTTTTTTCATTATTATAGCTTTATACTAGGTTTTAAAACCTAAATAGCAGGTAGTTCCCTCTTAATTATTCTTCTTTTTCAGAATTCCCAGCCTGTTTTTGCTTGCTTATTAAAAAAATTAATAGACCATTTTTGGCAGTTTTAGATATATAGAAAAATTGGAAAGTAAAGAATGTACCCATATACCCCCTCCCACCCCCTCCCAGTTTTCCCTGTTACCTGCTTGGGGCTACTAAAGTGACCAAGGTCCTGAGACAATTATTATTATTATTATTATTATTATTAACATCTTGCATTAGTGCAGTGCATTTGTTACAACTGGTGAGCCAATATTGATTTTTTATTATTAACTAAAATCCATCATTTACATCAGGGTTCATTCTTGGTGTTGTACATTCTATGAGTTTTGACAAATGTATAATGACATGTAGCCACCATTACAGTATCATACAGGGTAGTATCACTGCCCTAAAAATCTCCTGTGCTCCACCTATTCATCTCTTCCCAACTGCTCTTGAGCTTCTGGCAGCCACTGAGTTTTTTTACTGTCCCTATAGTCTTGCCTTTTCCAGAATATCATGTAGTTGTATTGATATAGTTAATGTAGCCTTTTCAGATTGACTTCTTTTACTTAGCAATATACATTTAAAGTTCCTCCATGTCTTTCCGTGGCTTTATAGTGCATTTATTTTTATTACTGGATAACATTCCATTGTCTGGATGTACCACAGTCTGTTTACCCACTCACCTATTGAAGGACATCTTGGTTGTTTCCAAGTTTTGGCAATTATGAATAAAACTGCTATAAACATTCATATGCAGGTTTTTGTGTGGACATAACTTTTTAATGCATTTGGGTAAATAGCAAAGATTTCAATTTTTAGATCATGTGGTAGAAGTATGTTTGATTTTGTAAGAAACCACCAAACTGTCTTCCAAACTAGTTGTACCATTTTGCATTCCTACTAGCAATGAAGGAGAGTTCCTGTTGCTCCATATTCTTGCCAGCATTTAGTATTGTCACTGTATTGGGTTTTAGCTATTCTAATCCACATGTAGTGGTATTTAATTGTTGCTTTATGATGTATTAATAATTTTTAAAAGTTATTTTTCTAGTTGTTGCTCTGGGCTTATACATCTTTACTTCTCAGAATCTATTTCAGATTTGTATTAATTATGGTGAGATATAGAAAACTTATTCCTATATAGCTCTATTGTCTGTAAGGGTCCCCTGAGTGGTAGAGCTTAATTGGGGTCCCCTGAGTTGAGGGTGGCTACTGGTTTGTTGGGAGTAGGCTCTGAATAACCAAACAGGATGACTTGCTGAGGAAGGGGATGTGATCTACAGGCAGATAAAATAGGAACTTGAACAAAGATAATAATTTCTCCTTCTTGCTCATAGTAATATCATTAAAGAGCTTATCAAATGCATAAGCTAAAATCTGAGTCCTCTTGGGCTATCATATTCACAAGTTATAAATTGAAAGATTTTTGTTTACTAGCCCATGACTTGCAATGCCTGAAAAATAGGTTCTTTAAGGGTAAGTGCTTCTCAGAACAGGCCAAGAGAATGTAGTAGTGTAAATATCTGACAGTCAGAGTTGCAACACTTTAAACTGTGAATGGAGGGAAGGGAAAAGTAGCCAACCAAAAACTGTAAAATGAGCTGGTACAGGGGACATTACATACGACAAAATAAGAAGAGTAAAGGAAGCATTTAATAATTTTAACAGAGCAGAACAAGTTGGGAAAAGGGCAGAGATAATGGGTGTTGATTCAGTTGTACAGAATTGGAGCCGTTAAATTTTGGAAATTAAGTCTTTAGCAGAAAGGAGTAAATAGGACTGCCTAGGTATTATGAAGACTTAGTATGGAGAAGTATATGGATAGAGGTGAGAAGGTTAGGATAAAAAAACCAAAAGCCATTTTTGAGAACTGTACTTTAGGCCACCTGGCCAGAAAGGGGAAAGGAACAATATATTATTAATGCTTACAGCAGTTGTTTTCTCTTGGATGACTCAATTTCAACAATTTAAATATAATTTCTTACTCTCTCTCACTGCAACCTCCCTCCTTCCCACAAGATCTTATTGTTCTCTTTGTTCTGACTCCTCAGCACCATTCTTTTGCATCCCAAGGGTGTTACAATAACCTTGAAACTCCCATAAGCTATGAAGAGGGCTCAGGTAAATTGTGACTGCTTATGAACTGACTTTTCAGTTGAGATACAGAGGCTCTGTCTACTAGTACTACCCAATTGGTTAGAGAATTGAAGAGTGTATAAATGTGTGTGTATGAGTACGTGTGTGTGTGTGTGTGTACGTGTGTGGTGTGTATTTGGGAGAACAGGAATGGCAAATAACTGTTTAGATCAGAGTCCTAAACTCAAATTCCTGCTGGAGTCAGGCACCCCATCTGAAGGGAGCAGCTGGTACTCAGTTTCTGCAGATTGTTGCCATGTGAGAATATAAATGCAATGTTACCAGATGTTCTAATTTTTTTTTTTAAAAAAAGAAACAGGAAACCTGAATTTTTATATGAAGTCTTCCACCTTTCAAATATTACCAACTAATTTGAAACTCTGAAAAACACTAGGTAGGCCAAACAAAATACTTCTCCAGCCACCCAATGGTGAATGCTAATTTAGATGATAGAATTCATGGTAGAGCCTTGATGTGGTGATTTTAAACTCAGTCTGGCCCTTTGTCCATTAAGTATGGATTTGATTCCAGCTTGTTGGGGTTGAGTACTTCTCCCAAATGGCAGTCTTGCATGTTGGTTTGTATCCTATAACTTAAGTGAGAACTTCCTCAATGATGAAAATGGTAAGTAGACTCTATGCTTGGTTAGGATCAGTCTGTTCAGCAGGTAACTGAAAAATCAGTGGTTAGACTATGAGATGTAAAGAAAGTAATCAGAAGGTAGTTTTCTTGTGGTTCCTTTTTATGTGCTTGCTCCTTCATGAGATCATGAGTCTGCTGAAGACAAACCATGGTAAAGACTGGATTTGGCTCTAAACGTGTTGAGAAGCTATTGGAGGCTTGCAAACAAGGAAGGAACATGATCTAACTTAATATTCTAAAAGGAACACTCTAAAAGAGCTGACAGGAGAGCCCTGTCTGGAGCTACAATCTGGAGACTTCCAGAAAATCTGCCTTTACAGCCTTTTCCTCTACCACGCATTCTTTCCTAGGAATGCTGTTCTTATATTTATGATGTTCATGTCCCTGCCCTCTACTGCAAATAGAGATATCCTCTGTGGTTTTTGGTCCACATAGTCTGATAAACGTGAAACTTATATCATCCTGAATGAGTAATCCAAGGGTAACCAATGTCTCCTCTGATCGAATGAGCTTCACTGTGTTCTCACCTGGCCTTCAGGCCATTTCTCAGATATGTGACAAGATAGAGCCTTCTAGATATCTGCTGTTTCCATCTGAGAAAACAAGTGATATGACCTTATGAATTGATCTAATTGCTCAACACCATGCTTCTATCTTTCAGAAAATATTGAAGGAAGGACCTATGCTGAAGAACTGTAACTCTTTCAAGAGATGGAAGCTTAGATATTTTCTGGTTCAAGGACAGAAGCTCTACTTTGCACACCATCCCGCGGTAATGTATAGCATATTGTCAACTAGATTAATGGGTGGGTGCCAGGAAACCTTTGTGTGGGAAGATGGACTAATAAGTAAAGACATGTCAGCAAACATTAGGGTGGAAGTTGAAGCCCTCTACTCTTTTTTTAACTTGCCCTTTTGGGTCAAATGGGGATACTTTTCTCTCCTTTCTCTTTTCTGTATCCCTTTCCTTTTGTATTTTTCCCAGCTAGCTTCTGCACCCAGAACCAACTATAATTTTGGGGATCCAGTGCAAAATGAAAATGTAGTGCCCTTTATTCAAAAAGCAGGGGGAAGTTGTATTAAAGCTACTAACATATAACACTTTATGTTTATACTAAAATATTAATATAAAGCAAAGACTTGTCATGGTGTTTTTATTTGCTAATGCAATTCTAAGTAAAGAAAAATACAATTTTAAATAATTAGCATGAATTTCACTATTTGTCTGCACACTATACAACACCAGTTTTAAATGCAAATGTAAGAGCATTTAATTCAAATAATCACTAAAATTATACAACTTGTGTTTAGTAGCTCATACAAGCGTAGTATTTTGTTCTCAGTAGTATAAAAAACTGCACAAAACTAGCTCAACTGTTCATATTTTACTTCTCGATACTTGCACATTCCACCAACACTTTTTTAACTGAAAGAACTATGGGTTGCCTTATCTTTCCATTTCCTTCCATGTCATCATTTTTAGCAGAAATGGTTGTCTAACACAGGGGTGTAACGAGCAAGAAAGAATACAATAGGGCTTCTTGGTTCTTTGTATTTCTTAGAAACCATTGTCTTTTTCCTATGTCTGAAGCAAGTTCTGGTTCCAACAGAAAGTATGACCTCTCAGGGCTGTCAGCTCCCCTACTGCTTACTCAGTTATAGATGTAACACACTTATCTTGTACTTGATTTGAGTCTTGCTAAACTCCCACTCATCATGGGTCCACTAGAATTCTATGTTCACGGGCATCACAAATGCAAATGGAGCGACAAGACACGGGGTGGAAATGTATAATGCGCCTATCTCCTCTGCTCATATGCATGATCTGTTGTCCCATTGGACTTTACTTACAAACCACATGCTCAAAGACAAAATTATGAGGTAATTTTAAGATGACAACAACAAAGCATTAAACTAAGTGTGAGGCCCTTCTGAACATGGTGCCCTGTGTGACTGCACAGTTTGTATACTGGTGAAACCGGCCTTGCCTGTATCCATGATACTGATTTCCTGCTGCTGGCTAGATGGTATCTACTATGGCCAGTGAATAAGGAGACACAGGCCTCAAACTGGATGGGACTAGCAACACTGCAAAGGTTGCCACCCAATGAAATAGGAGTTTATCACAATCTGTTTCTCTAGGACTCTAGTTAAACCACATCTCATTATCTTTTCCAGCATAAGCCTTTATGTTTAAATAATTCTGAGCTGACCAACTCAAGCCTTCCTATAATTCCACATAAATGTCTGTAAAAAGTTTATTTTGATTTCATTTTTTTGTCACATGATACATTAACAAAAATCATGTTGCTAAATAAATTTTAGCCCTCAAGCCAAAGAAATGATTGGATCATGACTGCCACAAATGCCTGTCAGTAAGTGTGTGTGTGTGTGTGTGTGTGTGTGTGTGTGTTTACCTTTTAATGTCTCTTTGCATCATTAACCAGACAGTTCCTTGTCCCTCTCTGTCTTATATCTTTCCAGTTTGCACACTTTGAAACGATTGATCTGTCTCAAGCCACCGTGGCAGAAAGCAGCTGTAGAAACCTTTGCCACAGTTTTTGTGTAAGTAAGATTGGGAATGACTGAATGGGCAGGGGTAGGGGCTAGCTGGGAAGATAGCTTTCCATGACCACTTCTTGCTTCTTTGAACTTCAGGTTTCCAAAGTTTCCTTTGATCCCAAAGTGTTATCATTCATGCAAACATTTTCTAGCAGCCCACTGATAGGGAAGAAAAAAAGTGATGGTCTTGTTCCTTATTACCAGTATAAAGCTAAGCTGATTTCAAGGGGAAGGGAGTATGTGACTTATAAAAATCAGTCCTCCCAGTGAAGGTGATTTAGAAGAGTATCACTGGGAGTCTTTCAAGAGACTGCTAATATGTTATAGAAAATGGCAGGATAATTGAGTTACATGACATCCTCTCCTCTGATGAGGTAGATAAGAGCCCTAATTCAAAGTGAAATCTACCCCATGTTGAGATTACTGATGAAAGTGCCTCAAAGAAAGCAGAAGATTTTCTAGGGAAGTGTCTAGGGCTTTGTGTGGCTGAAATGTCACATGGCTTTGGTCATTCAAGTGAATCCAGACCAGAAAACTCACTGAAAAATAGAAAGCTTGGTGGCCCAGGAATTCTCCTACCCACCTCCTTCCAGAACTGTCTTCTCCCAGCCTCAGTGGTGGGATATGGAGACTGGAGTTCCTGCTTAGGCAGGTAGGGGATAGTACCTAACAGACTAAAGAGCTGCAGACCCAATATCCTGCTTCCATAGTTGGTTCATGTTCCATCCTCCCTTGAAAGGAGAGCGGCTGGGTCTAAGAAGAAGACTTTGCTTTGTTACTCTCTCATTACATCACCCTGACACAGGGTAAAACTGAGGGCTCTGTTGACCAGTCCCAAAAAGCTGAGTCTTTGGGTGATGAGCCTATAGGGTAATGTTTTTGGTCTCCATTCTACAAAGAAAGAAGGCCCCTTAACCTAATTAAAGCACAGAAGCACTGAACATCAGCCCCACTCAAGAATGGGTTTGGACCAAAGGAGTGGCTGTTATCACAATCCCAACTAGCTCCTATTTCCATTGACCACATAATCTCACTGTGTTACATGCAAAAGAAGAAACAAATTCCTTGTTGGTGTGGTGAGCTCTAGCTTCAAGACTTGGGGAGCTTATAGTAAAGGCAAGTAGGGCAATGGAAGCAATGACTGATGCTGTAGCTATCCATGATCCCTCCTGCCCTCTGGGAAAAGATCAAGTCCTGCCCATGGTCTACGTCTGCTAGACTCTCAGTGTGGCATTCTTATTATTCCTGCCTGGGTTCTTGTGCCAAGCAAGGTTAAGAAAGACAACTGTAAAATTCTCTTCAGGTTGTCCCTAACCATAAGAAAGAAAGAAACTGGGTTTTTAGACATCTCACTCTCCCACTAAACAGAAACAGGGACACCCTAATGAACCACATACAATTTTACCACTTCAAGTAGACAGAGTAGCAGCAAGCAAGTAGGGTTTTCAGGCAAACTAACTTGAGTAATAGATGGTACATGGTTTAGTATTTAAAAGAATGAATTCTGAAGCCAAAGAATCTGGATTTCAATTCTGGTTTAGTTTTTTACCTGCTGGGTGACCCTGAGCAAATCATTTAACTCTTTTTGTCTTGGTTTTCTCGGCTATGAAATGGGAAAAATAACAATGCCCATCTCACAGGGTTGTAATGAAGATTGAATGAAATCATATGCATAAAGTGCTTTAGAATAGTTCTTGGCACATAGTGAGTGGCATTAAAATGTTAATTATTGCTATTAGCATTATTATTATTTCGGATGGGTAACTAAGGAGCTATGAGTGGTTCTGGGAATGTCTGTCTTATATTCAAGAAGTGGCTTATGTTGTGCTTGGTACATCTGTGTAGTTTCTTAGAGAGTTCACAGACTGTGTTTGAAGGCAAAGTTATGGAGTGGGAACCAGCTAATAATGTGGCTTTTTATTTAGGTTATTACACCACAACGAAAAATCACTCTGGCTGCACCCAACCGGAAAGACATGGAAGAATGGATTAACATCATAAAAACCATCCAACAGGGAGAAATTTATAAGGTAAGAAAACTAGTAGAGAAGCCACACAATTCTTAATAGGTAAATAATTAATTGCATTAGTTAAGCCACCTTTAGAGCAGGGAAATAATAAGATGGAAGCAGAGACCACCTGTTTAGGAATTATAGACAGAAAACCTCTTTAGAATTATTCATAAATAGGAGTAATTCACTTGGACTCAGACCTTTGTGAGTATGTGGTGCAGATACTTCTATACATATCCACTTGATATGTAGATGTCAATGTATGCCCAATGGATGAGTCACTCAAGATGTATGTAAGCAGCTAATGTAGATGCCCTTAGGTTAGGAAAACCGGAATCAGCAGTCTTGACTTGGGTCTGCTGAATGACTATAGTGATAGCTAAGGAAACTAAGACTCAGAAAGAGGTAGGAACCAGTCCAAGGCAGAATCAGTATTCAGTAGTGAAACCAGGATTCTGATGCAGGCTATGTGACTCCAAAGCCTATGTCCTTGACCACTATGCTCTTTGCCTTTCTGTTTTCTGTCTACTACAAAAGTAATGTAGAGGGAAGAGCAATAAGTATCCTCTCCAAAGCTTAGCAGGGTTCTTTTTTACCTGGTGGTACCAAATCTCTGGCCACTGCTCCCTGCAGTAGCTGGTGCAATCAAACTTCAGGAGATACACTCTGCCTGCCCTTCTATAGATCTACCACAGTTAGAATTTATGTAAGTTCCAAGAGGAGAGAGATCTGTGTCACTTATTTACTTACAGCGGTCTCTGGCACATAGTAAAGGCACAATAAATATCTTTTGAATGAATAAATGAATCTGCAGGAAATCTTGGAACCAGAGTTTGGACAGAGAATGATACATGGTTCATCTTGAAGCAAAGTTCTGCTGTAAAGGTCTTAGAGATAAAGGGGAAGGTGAATCCAGACTTTAAAACAACCTAATGTCTTAAATAACTAGCAATGGGTAGAAGATTGTTCTAGGCAATTTGGATGGAGCAGTGTGTGAAGTGGCTTGGTGATAATGCAGTTTAGAAATAAAACTAATGCCATAGAGAAGAACCATCCATCCCTACTCCCCAAGGACTTCTCAGGCTTTTGACCACTTAGTCTCATAACTATACATTCTCCTCCCTATAGCAATGATGGGGAACATGACAAGATGGCTGACTTGAGGTCTCTCCAATATCATTAAGGCCTCTCTCAGTCCCATGTTATATATGCTTAAATTGAGAGATCCTTGGCTTAGCATTTGATGGTGATCTTTATATGATTTAGCACTCAGAATTTTACCTCTTTGTTACTTTCTTCTTCCTTTCCTAATGGAGAAGAACATCCCCTTTTTGCCCCCTGCCCCAATCAATGAGGCCACTATGGTACAACATTAGAGGCAGTCATAAAAAGTTGTGAATTCCATGCTCCTTTCCTGTCTTTGTCCCTGTGGACCAATATCTTTCCTTCCTATGACTTAACCTCTATTCAAACTGGAGGGTTTCTCATGAATCATATAACATTTTCAGTTTGGCATAAAAGGTCGCATAGGATGTTTTGAATTTTAATTATTGTTCTAGGAATGCAAAAACTCCCAGAGAAATTCTGGTGACTACCAGAGAATTGGTGTGCCATCCCTGAATTCATTGAATTAAACACCTAGGTATTGATTACCCAGCACAAACTAGAAAGGAAAAAAATCTCCCTGTTTACTCTCTTGGAAGAGTTGTATCAGGTTGTAATCACAACCTCTGTGGAGCTTCTCCAGGGACCTAAATCTATTAAGGAACACTTTTAGCTGATAGTGAAACGTCTCGGCACCAGCATCTTAGCAATTTGTCTTACTTGAAGCTTAAATAGTAAAATATGCTTTCTCCCATATGTGCCTTATCTCTAATGGTCCCTTCTATCTTCTGTCACCACCAATGCCTGACAAATAGGGCAAGGGAAGATTAATCATGGATTTAGTGGTCTATTAAAGTGATGACAAAGTAATTGGATAATCTATTGGAAACTAGTCAGTACACATTAATAAGCCATCCCCTACTAGTTGCCCAATTCTGTTTCATAAAGAGTAGAAAAAAAAGGTGCAATACTTGCTCCAGGCCTCAATGAGCTTTGTAGGTAATAGGGAGACGCTATATACACAGAAACAAAAGAAACAGTTAAATGGCAGTACCCAAGATAAATGACAGTTTTCAGAGATGTTACAAGGCAATGCATGATTGATTGCCAGATGAATGAAACAGACAATAAAGTGGTATGGGAGTTCAGAGGAGAAAGAGATAAGTATGGGCTGGAGTCCTCTGGGAAGAGTTAACAGAGGAGAGATTTGAGACTGACCTTGAAAGATAGATTGTATTTTATTGGTGGCAGGGAATTAGGGGCAGTGGGAGGTCCTGGGCTATGGAACTGGCATAAGCAAAAGCTGAATAACAGGAAAACAGAAACTTTTTAGAATACAGTGAAAGGGAGAATTCATTTCACCAGAAAAGTTTAGGAAAGTGAGTCCAAGAAGTATGTCTTGAGAGGTAGATGGGGCCCGACTATGGAGATTTTTCAATGCCAGGATAAAGAGTGGGGAAGATTTGCAATGTGTTCAAAGTAAAGCCTCAGGATGGATTCAAAAGGGAAGAGAATTGATAAGAGGGATACTTTAGAAATACAGGGTGGGTTAGACAAGGGAAAAACTAGAGGCCAGAAGTTCAGAGAAGAGGCTATGATTAATTATGGCAAGACCGTGTTAAGCCCCAGAATGAGGATAGAAAGGGAGGACAAGTGTGGATACTGAGTTAGGGGTGGGGGAGAACCTAAATATAAGAAAGAGGCAAATGAAATAGAAAAGTCACAGACAGATGAAAGGTGTGAGCCTGGGGGATTTAAAGAAAGAATAAAAGGAGAAAGTTAGAAATAAGGAGCTGCTTGGAAGACTAGATTAAAAAGTTAGCTCTTCCTAATGAATTGCCATGGAATCATTGACTGTGGAAACAGAAATAGACCTTAAAAGTTATCTGGACTCCAGATACTAGATTTTAGAGCATCTGGAGATGTAAGTCATGTGGCCTTTATTTGAACTCTTCCAAAGGTAGAGAACTAAGTTTCTTGCAAAAAAAGTCCATCTAATGTTCCTAAAGCTCTAAATCTTGGAAATTTTTTTCTGAAACTTTGGTCTAGTTGAAATAACTTTCCAACATTCACTGTAACCTGCAGGAATGACATCAGCTGGCTCTTGAGGTGGACAACTCCCTATCATTGGAAGTAATACAAACAAACAAATTGAACAACTGCTTGTCAGATGTTGTACAGAAAATTGATTTTTTTCAAGTGGGCAAACTAGATGAACTTCAAAATTCCTTTCAACTTGAAAAGCTTATGATTCCAAGATTTCACTTAGCAGATGAGAAAACTGAGCCTCAGAGAGGTTCAGTTGCCTTACCTAAAATCATAAGTTGATTCTGGCAAAATTAATATCTTAGTTCTTTTCATTTTTAATCTAAGTTCTCAGGAGGATATCGTAAATTCTGCCTAATTATCTTCTTTCTGTCCTTTAATTTCCACTCTTTGTGATTATGGGGCAGGAATACTAAGGTAGACAACTGAATCGTATAGATCAACAAATAAATTCAAAGTGGCAAAATGACTCTAGCTCATGCATAGTGTGTCCATGGCTAGTGGTTTGCTCAGGCTGAGCCCAGTTTACACTTGTCCCGGCATAAGTATTAACAGCTCCCCTTTCACTGTAGAAAGTGGCCCAATTTGGACAACATGGTCATCCTACCAATGGCCAACCTGGGAGGCCCTAACACTCTTCTATAATTCCCCAAACCTTGATAGAACTGAGCAGTTTAGTTCACATTAAAGCACAAACCACTGACTTCGTTTTATCTAAACTCAACATTTTATCATGTAAGCCATCCCCAAAAAGGCTCCTTTATGGAATTATATCTGTAGCCGACTTTGTGCTTTGTGGGATATTTCACCTGATACTTTTATGTACTTTGCAAACACTTAATATTACTAAATCCTCACATTTGGAAAGTGCTTTGGAGTCAATAAGCTTTCATTTAACTACTAGACAAATAATTAATACACATATATGACTTCTCGATTATGCTGAAAGGAATTCAGGAGGTGGAGAAAGTACCCTTAGCTGCCCTACATCAGTGATGTCTTAGTTCAGGCTGCCATAATAAAAATACCATAGACTAGGTGGCTTAAGCAACAAACGTGTGTTTCTCACACTTCTGGAGGCTGTAGAGTCCAAGATCAAGGTACTGGCAGGTTCAGTGTCTGGTGAGGGGCTGCTTCTTGGTTCATAGATGGGAGTCTTCTGATTGTATCCTCATATGGCAGAAAAAGGAGCAAGAAAACTCTCTGGGGTCCCTTTTATAAGAGTGCTAATCTCATTCATGAGGGATCCATCACTTCCTATAACGTGTGGGGAGCATGCATTCAGTGCATTGCCATCTGCCCCTGCACACCTCCAAATTAATGGCCTTCTCACATGTAAAATACACTCATTTCACCTAAAAATTCCAAAAGTCTTAACTCATTCCAACATGAATTATAAAGTCTAAAGTATCGTCTAAATATCATTTACATCAGATATGGGTGAGACAGCCTTGGACAAAATTTATTTCCAGCTGTGAACCTATGAAGTCAAACAAGTTATGTCCTTCCAAAATAGAAATGGTGAACTAGGCATGGGATAGACATTCTCATTCTAAAAGGGAGAAATAGAAAACAAGGAAGAAATGACAGGTCCCAGGCAAGTCGAAAACCTGGCAAAGCAAGCTCCATGAGATCTTAAGTTTGGAGAATACAGATGGTTTCCAACTTACGATGGTGGACTCACAGCTTTTTGACTTTACTATGGTGCAAAAGCAATACACATTTAGTAGAAACAGTACTTCAAAATTTTGAATTTTGATCTTTTCCTGAGGTAGTCATAGGCAGTACCGTGCTGGGCAGCAGCAGCAAGCCACAGTTCCCAGTGAGCCACTCAATCTTGAGGGTAAACAACCCATATTCTACAGTGCACTGTGTTGCCAAAGTTTTGGGAGATATTGTACTTTGTGTTTTTACATCCCATCATGTCTACAAAACGTCCATTTTTGACTTAACAATATTTCGAACTTACTGGGTTTATCAGGATGTAACCCCATAGTAAACTGGGAGCATCTGTAATCCTCTGGCTCAATGCTCTGCCTTCCAGACCTACACGAGTGGCAACATCACCCCCACAGATCAGCAGGGCAGTGCCAATGCTGTGGCTCTCTACAGTGGCCCTATTCATGGCATGATTCTCTGTTAGAACAGAGGCAAGTCCCCAGGGCTCTGCTGGACTCTTCCATCCCCACAGCTCTGCTGGGCATTGGTTCCACCCTTTGAAATTGACGTGGAGACAGCCTTGTCACCTAGAACTGTGCACTTTGGGCCTGTGGTGGGATGGCAGCCCTATTGATCTCTGAATCACCTTTGGGATCATTCTTTACTTGTCTTGAAGAAGTTCACATCCGAATAGTTCTATGGTCCAGTCCTGTAGGGTCTTCTTTGTTTCATCCCATTTTCTCAATTTCCTTTAGTCTCAGCTGACAGTGGTTCTGCTACTATAATCCCATCTCTATTGCTGGCTTTTGTAGAGATGGCTAATTAAGTCTGTGATTGACATCCACACTAATCTCCTTATCAAATAGTGGGTCTTTCACACCTTTTCAAACATATTTTCTTATTTTTTGTAATGTGGACAGACTGAGAATTTTCCAAAATCTCTAAATTCTAGGGGTTTTTTGCTTAACAATTCCATCCTCAATTCATTTATCTCCTCTCACATTTTTTCATTTTAATAACATTTTATTAACCAAATATATGTACAATATTATAATTTTAACTATAATCAAAATAAAACTGATTAATGAGCTATTTATTTGTTTCATTTTTTAAATTATTATTAATTTTGATTGACAAATCATAATTACACAGATTTATGGAGTAAAATGTGATGTTTTCACATATGTATACAAGGTGGCATGATTAAATCAAGCTAATTAACATATCCATCACCCCGATTACCTATCATTTTTTATGGTGAGATATTTGAAATTTGGTCTCTTAATTATTTAAAAATACTCTATATAATTCATCGTTATTGACTATAGTTACCCTGCTGCACAATAGATCTCAAAATTCATTCCTCTTGTCTATCTGAAACTTTGTACCCTTTGATATCCCCATTCCCTTCTCCTCTCCCTCAACCACCATTCTATTCTCTACTTCTTTGAGTTCAACTTTATCAGATTCCATATATAAATGAGATCATGCAGTATTTGTTTTTCTGTGCTAGCTTATTTCACTTAGCATAATGTCCTCCAGATTCACCCATGTTGTCACCAATGATAGAATTCCCCTCTTCTTTAATGCTGAATAGCATTCCATTGTGTATATATACCACATTTTATTTATTCATTCATTTGTTGATGGACACTTAAGCTGTTTCCATAGCTTGACTATTGTGAATAATGCCACGATGAACTTGGGAGTGCAAATATCCCTTTGACAGAATGATTTCAGTTTCTTTTCACATATACCTAGAAATGGAACTACTGGATCATATGGTTGTTCTATTTTTAGGTTTTTTGAGGAACCCCTATACCATTTTCCATAATGGCTATATTAATTTACATTCCTACCAACAGTGCCTAAGAGTTCCCTATTCTCCACATCCTCTCCAACACTTATTATCTTTCATCTTTTTTGTTAAAAAGCCATTCTAACAGGTGTGGTGTGGTATCTCAATGTGGTTTTAATTTGCACTTCCTTAATGATTAATGATATTGAGCATTTTTTCATGTACATACTGGCCATTTGTATATCTTCTTTTGAGAAATATCTGTTCAGGTCTCTTGCCATTTTTAATTGGGCTGTTTTCTTGCTATTGAGTTGTTACAGTTCCTTATATATTTTGGATATTATCCTCTTATCAGATGTATGGTTTGCAAATATTTTCTTCCACTCTGTGGGTTGTCTTTTCACTTTGTTAATTATTTCCTTTGCTGTATAGAAGATTTTTAGTTTGATGTAATCTCATTTGTCCAGTTTTGCATTTGTTGCCTGTGCTTTGGGGGTCAGAGCCAAAACATCCTTGCCCAGACCAATGTTGGGGAGCTTTTTCCCTTGTGTTATCACAGTAGTTCTAGAGTTTCAGCTTTTACAGTTAAGTCTTTAACCCACTTTGAATTGATTTTTTAATACGGTATAAGGCAGCAGTCTTCAAACTTTTTGGCACCAGGGATTAGTTTCCATGGAAGACAATTTTTCCACGGACTGTGGTTGGGGGTTGGTAGGGGGGCTTCGGGATGAAACTGTTCCACCTCAGATCATCAGGCATTAGTTAGATTCTCATAAGGAGTGTGCAACCTAGAGCCCTCATGTGTGCAGTTCACAATAGGATTCTCACTCCTATGAGAATCTAATGCCACTGCTCATCTGACAGGAGGTAGAGCTCAGGCAGTAATGCTCACTTGTCCACTGGTCACTTCCTATTGTGCAGCCTGGTTCCTAATAGGCCATGGACTGGTACCAATCTGTGGCTCAGAGGTTCAGGACCCCTCATATAAGGGTCTAATTTTGTTCTCCTGTATGTGGATATCCAGCCAACATCATTTATTGAAAAGACTGTCCTTCCTCTATTTTGTGTTTTTGGAAACTTTGTCAAAAGCTGTCAGTCAACTTTTGTCAGTTAACTGTAAATGCATGGGTTTATTTCTGGGTTTCCTACCCTGTTTCATTTGTCAGTGTGTCTGTTTTTATGCCAGTACCATGCTGTTTCAATTATAATCACTTTACATATGTTTTGAAATCAGCAAGTGTGATGCTTCCAGCTTTGTTCTTTTGGTGAAGATTGTTTTAGCTATTCAGGGTCTTTTGTGGTTCCACAAAAATTTAAGGATTTTTTTCCATTTGTGTGAAAAATGACACTGGATGATCTTAGAGGAAAGGTGTTCAAAAAATGACATTGGAATTTTGATAGGGATTGCATTGAATCTGTAGATTGCTTTGGGTGGTATGAATATTTTTTACAAAATTAATTCTTCCAATCCATGAACACAGCATGTCTTTCCATTTATTTGTGTTTTCTTCCATTTTTTAATTGATCTTCTATAGTTTTCAGTATGCAGGTCTTTTACTTCCTTGGTTAAATTTACGCCTAAGTATTTTCTTTTTTGTTGCTATTGTAAGTGGGATTGTTTTCTTAATTTCCTTTTCACATAGTTCATTATTGGTACAGGTTGAGCATCGCAAATTTCAAAATCCCAAACCCGAAATGCTCCAAAATCCAAAACTTTTTTAGCACCAAGATGATGCTTAAAAGAAATGCTCATTGGGGCATTTCAGATGTCAGATTTTTGGATTTGGGATGCTCAACAAGAAAGCATAATGCAAATACCTCAAAATCCTAAAAAACCTGAAATCTGAAACACTTTTTGGTCCCAGGCATTTTGGATAAGAGATACTCAACCTGTATATAAAATGCTACTGATTTTTGTATGTTGATTTTATATCCTGCAACTTTACTGAATTTGTTTATCAGTTCTAACAGTTTTTTGGTAGAGTCTTTAGGTTTTTTTAAATATATAAGTTCATGTCATCAGCAACTAGAGCTAATTTCACTTGTTTCTTTTCTATTAGGATATCTTTTATTTATTTCTCCTGCCTAATTGCTCTGGTTTTTACATATGACAATTATCAGAATTTGAAAAGAAGTGATGAGAGTGGGCATCCTTGTCCCTGATTTTAGAGGAAAAACTTTCAACATTTTACTATTTAGAATGATACTAGCTATCAGTTTGTTATGTGGCCTTTATTATGCTGGTTACATTCCCTCTATACCTAATCTGTTGAGAGGTTTTTTTCTTTTTTAAATCATGAAAGGGTCTTGAATTTTGTCAAATGCTTTTTCTGCATCACTGAGATTATCATGTGATTTGAATTCTTCGTTTGTTGATATGGTGAATCACACTTATTGATTTATGTATGTTGCATCATCTTTTTATCTCAGGGATAAATCCCACTTGATCATGGTAAATGATTCTTTTAATGTATTCTTAAATTCAGTTTGCTAATATTTTATTGAGGATTTTTGCATCTGTGTTTGTCAGGGATATTAGCCTGTAGTTTTCTTTTTTTGTTGTGTCCTTGTCTGGCTTTGTTGTCAATGAGCATCAGAATTTATTGGATCACCTCTCTGACACTAGGGTTGGATGGGGCCAGGTGTTCCTCCATGGGTAATCGCTGGCCTAACAGTTATCCCTTGGCCTGGGGAAGAGTTAATCAGAGCACCCAGGTTGTCTGAAGAAGCTAGCTAGGGATTCAAGCCTGGAAGACCCGTGGACCATGTTTCCTGCAGCATGGTGCTATTGGCAAGCTCCTCTGATGTGGCACTTCCATTGGCAGGAACACAGAGCAGCCACCAAGATCTATACATTGATTACTGTGAGCCCCACCCCATTTTTTGTTTCTTACTGACCCCAAGTGACCTAGCCCTGCTGGTACTACCAATGTTTCCCGTGGGACAAGACAGGAGTGGACTTCCTGTGAAGGGTCCCGAAATGTGAGGAAGCTGAATAAC
This sequence comes from Pan paniscus, assembly GCF_029289425.2. NCBI lineage: Eukaryota > Metazoa > Chordata > Mammalia > Primates > Hominidae > Pan > Pan paniscus. The sequence continues at coordinate 51,783,673 of NC_073272.2, read as the reverse complement.
TGCCTTCAACTCTCTTTTCCCACTTAGAAACCATAACTCCAGGGAAATTCTCTGAGGCACTGCACCAGCTTGAGGGGGAAGCGGCATAGTCAAAGAGAACCATTACTCTTACCATTTAACCCTGGGTTTTCTCAGTTCTGTGGTCCAAGGGGGTTGTCTCAGCCTCACTCCAAAGTTCTGGGATATTCATAATGGTATTCTTGCCTGTGGATAGTTGCCAGTTGGATTTCTGTAGTGCAGGGAGTGAAGCTGGAGAACTCCTATTCCACCATCTTGTTGATGTCACTCTCTATCTTACATTTTACTATAAGCAGTCAGGAGGAACCAAATATCCTCAGCTAAATATCGAATTTCACCATTCACAAGTTCTACTTTCCATCAAACACTAGAATACAAACACAATTCAGGCAAGTTCTTTGCCACTTTATAACAACAATCACTTTTTCTTTATTGTCCAGTAACATGTTCTTGGCCGGTCCACATTTCTACCAAAATTCTGTTCATGATTGCTCAGGTATACTCTAAGAAGATAGAAGCTTTCTCTACAGCTCTCCTTTTCCCTTTCTGAGCTCTCACCAAAATCTCCTTTAAAATTCTATTCAGAACAATCTAGGCTTTCTTGGCATGTACCTCAAAACTCTTCTAACCGCTACCCATTACCCAGTTTCAAAGTTTTTTCTACATTTTTAAGTATTTGTTATAGCAGTACTCCTCACTTCTCAGTACCAATTCCTGTCTTAGTCAGTTTGGGCTGCTATAAAAAATTCCACAGACTAGGTGGCTTAAAACGGCAAACATTGTTTCTCACACTTCCGGAAGCCAGAGAGTCCAAGATCAAGCCACTGGCAGACTCAGTGTCTGGTGAAGACCCACTTCCTGGTTCATAGACAATTGTCTTCTTGTGTCTTCATATGGTGGAAAAGGGACTGAGATGGGTCTCTGGGGTCTCTTTTATAAGGGCACTAATCCGATTCATGAGGATTCCAATCTCATGACCTAATCACCTCCCAAAGGCCCCATCT